>NC_136814.1:15493878-16069561 GCF_951394365.1 Tetrao urogallus
TTTGTTCTAGAAAGCATTTACATTCACTGCTAAAGAGAAAACTCACACTCGGTTCATGTAAGATCAGAATCCAACTTCAGTAGGTGGGGAGTCTTTCCATTCATCACTGTCATGGCAAGACACCTCATTGCACTGGACACTGGACTGAGTATGCAGTGAACGAAGTACAGCTTGGAAAAATAAGGAGTTGGCACAGGCCAATGCTGACTTTGCTAGTGCTCTTTCTGCCACGTGGATATGTGAGTAAGAGAGGCAAAGGGGCCATGGATGAAAAAAGAGCTCCAAAATGTTAGATAATCTCTTAAATGATGTAGGAAGACAAGCCTCTGATAACGAATGCCCAGCAAATTGTTCTGCAATAGGAATATATGGGAAACTGAATGGATTGATAAAACTAGGAAAGGCAACAGACCCCAGTCTGTCTAGGATCTCATGTCTGGATGCTAAATGTACAGCAGCTGAGCTCTTTCCTTCTTCTCACATCTCCTAGGCTCTTAGAGGAATGACTACTGAGAAAAAGCCAAGTGAGAGTTTCTCCTACATCAGCTTGTTCAGGACACCAGTCCTGCGGAAGATCTCTGTGTGCTGTGGCATAGTGTGGTAAGCAGTGTTACTTCGCACAAGGGATTCATCCTGCATTGCCCAGCTGATTTTCCCCATTTCAATCTCCATACGTTCCTTGCAGGTTTGGTGTTGCCTTCTCTTATTACGGCATGAGTATGAACCTAACTGGCTTTGGGCTGAACATGTATCTCTCCCAGTTTGTCTTTGGCATCATTGAGATTCCAGCCAAGATACTCATGTACGTGCTGATGAATCGAATTGGACGGCGGCACTGCCAGGTGTGGTCACTCATCCTGACCGGACTGTGCATAGGAGCCAATATCATCATTCCTAAACGTGAGATACTCTTCTGCTGTATGCTGAAGGGGAGGTATCCATTCTGTGCTGTGCTAGAGAAGGAAAAACATAGATCTTGCCCTATATAGAGACATCTTCCACCTGCAAGGACATTAGTGGGACAAGGCTGCTGATGTGGGCCAGCCCTATAATCTGGAGGCAGCAGATGTTCTCTAGTCACTGTGAAGCACTATAAGGCTGGTGATAACAAGGGAAGTGCCCATCCTATTATAGATATTTTCCAATGGGAAATATTGGGACTTAGCCTTCCATCCGTTCAGCTTCCACTCAAAATAGCAGTCACCAAATTTTCAGACTGATTCAGCTCTTGGATGCAGCACCTACAGGGCTCTGAAGCTTCCAGTTCTGTCTCTTGGAGCCTTCTGGCACCTGTAACCACAAGAAACTTCTTCACATTTTTCTTTGACTATTGTCATAAATGTCTTTTCTTTCCTCCCAGCTTTCACTTCTCTACGCTCTGTGATGGCCATTATGGGCAAAGGTTTCTCAGAAGCTGCGTTCACCACTGTCTACTTGTACACCTCTGAGCTCTACCCCACCGTCCTGAGGTAAGAGACACCACTGCCTGAGCGCACCGCCAGATCCTTAGTGGTATGTCACCATCTGGTCTTGGCCACTGACACAGCAGGAGGTGCTGTTGGCTAGACTGCAGGACTGATCCCTTGCCTCTAAAAGTAGCAGGTTTTGAGGATTATCTCCACCCACAAGAAATGGGCAGAAAGCTGTTATTTGCTGACCTGGGGTACGTGGGTAGGGGAATGTGTTGAATGGTGAGGAGTATTCTGTGGGACACACACTACCACACAAGATCGATAGCCCTCTGGACATCAGATGATAAAGCAGGGATTAAGTAGCCTTTTAGGAGAAAAAAGACAGTTCATTTGAAATATGTAGTTAATAATGACGTAAAATCACAGACAGGTCCTGGGATCCCTGTTTTATGCATGAAATGCCATTCACCCCCTGAAAATCATTAAGTGGAATAGGTTCCAGGTCCTATTTTTGGCCACATCTCCAGACTTTCCTAACTATAGAAGGACCAAAGGTGCTTACAGAAATCTGTAGAGCTTGGCATATGCCTAGAACTACCTGGGAGAGCAGGGACTTAAATTAATCTCAGCAGAAAAGAGGACATACGAAAGGGATGTGTAGAAAATGCACTCAGTTTTAGACTTTCAAAGAGAAAACATCTTTCGAGCAGATATTTGGGAACTATTGTCATTATATGAAGATGCAGAGAAGAAAAAAAAAAAGATAGAAAAAGTCTGGTAGAGATAAAATCTAGGGGTGAGAAATCCCAAGATTTTCTCAGCTAGTGATGAGAAATCTCTAGATCTCCCAAAAAAATAGGAGAGGGAAGAGGGACTCCATTTTTTTTTTTTTTTTTTTTTTGCAAGGTCTGATATGAAAGAAGTACCCATGTCTTTCTTGAGGTATTCTACACTATCACGGTCTCCTACCTTTTCAGGCAGAATGGAATGGGATACACCTCCTTCACAGCACGCCTCGGTGGGTCTTTGGCCCCACTTGTGTTCCTGCTGGATGATGTGTGGAAGTCTCTGCCTGAGGTGACGTACTGTGGTGTAGCGGTGTTCTGCGGCTCGGTGGCCTTCTTGCTCCCAGAGACACTCAATGTGCGCCTGCCTGAGCACATTGAGGACATCGAGAAGACACAGTGAGTAAGCTCCATCCTGTCCTGCACAAAGAGTCTGCCAAAAGAGGCAGAGAAATGTCCCGTCTACCATCTGTAATTCCACATCCATGGGCAGCAGCAGATCAAGTGACACTCCAGCAGGGATTGGGACTGCTAGGCCCTTTGCTCTTTTATCCACCAGCCCAAAAAGCATCTGGGGGTGTCAGCTGGCAGCTGGCTGAACATGAGTCAGCAGTGTGCCCAGGTGGCCAAGAAGGCCAACAGTATCCTGGCTTGTATCATTAGGAGCTGAGTGGTGAGATGAGGCACTGAGGGGCATAGTTAATGGGAATGATGGAGGTGGGATGGTGGTTGAACATGATGATCTTAGAGGTCTTTTCCAACCTTGATTCTATGACTCCATGATAGATTCTTTCCTTCCAGAGTGAAAGGACCGCTACAAACCAGTGCTCCTGAGGGTTTGCCATTACAGTCTCTTCTGAAGTGAAGGACTCCATGGAAAAGCCATAGACAATGTGAAGGACTGCAAAACTGAGCCGTAATCTGCCCTACCAATGGACTCTCCTCCTGGTCTCTCTCTGCAGGGAAGTGGGGCTGAGGATGTACATGGAAGGAGGTGGATCATAGAACCAGCTGGAGGGAGCCAACCCTGCTCTGTAGTGTGGTCAGGATCAAAAGTGCTCAGGTCTAACAGGATCTGGAAATAAAAGGACTCTAAGTTTGGCTCTTCCAGTCTTGTTGGACCAGCAGCACCTTTCAGATCACTGCACAGCCTTCCAGAAGCTATAGCCCATTGGTTGACAAACCACAAGAAATGTAAAAGAGCAATAAAAGCCACTGAGTGTGAATTGTACAAAAACAAATCTTAAATAAATCTAGCTGGATGGGTGAACCATAAACTGTAGCTACAAATATTTCTTGAATGTGGAAGTGGTCTGGAGATTTTCCACACTGAGACAAAGCTTGTGAAAAGCAAATGCAGTGATTTTGCTGAGAATGGGATAACTGTAAGCATTTGCCCCAAATACAAAAAGATATATATATTTATATTGTAGATAATAGATATCTAGTGCATATAGTTAAAGGAACTCGTGAATGTAATGTTGACAAATTCAGTACTGGACTTCATTCTGCTTACCAGTCTAGCACATCACTCTAAGATTTTGGGATTGCCTTGGCATCTTGCACTTCTGCAGATCACAGGGATGAGGCACCAGCCTATCAATAAACCTGGAATCCTGGCGAAGAGTAATACTCTAAACTAGGAGAGAGCGTGGCTTCAGCATTTCAGTCCCAGACGCCGCGTTTTAAGGTAAGCCATGCGCAGGTCTATCAGCGCGCACAAACACGGCTCTGGAAGCAGATGAGGAGCCCATCAGATCCCAGGTCCAAGAGCGCCTCCTGGCAGAAATACGCTGCATAGCAAAATTTCCTTTACCACATTTCTGCTTTCAGGTAACAAAAGGAAAGCGAGCTGGTCGGAATCAGCCCGAGACCGAGACTGCAAAAAGAGCGGTTCTCTGTGAGGAGCTGCAGCCGCCAAGAGGCTTCCCTCAGCTCCTGTGCTCTGCGCTGAGCAAACTCAGCGGCCTCAGCCGCTTTTTTGGGACCTCTTCAGGACACAGCAAACAGGC
This sequence comes from Tetrao urogallus, assembly GCF_951394365.1. Taxonomy (NCBI): domain Eukaryota; kingdom Metazoa; phylum Chordata; class Aves; order Galliformes; family Phasianidae; genus Tetrao; species Tetrao urogallus. Next base: position 15,498,088 of record NC_136814.1, read on the forward strand.
GCTGGAGAGACGCTGGGGTGCTTTCACGGCGAGGGAAGTGCAGTTTGACAGAAGTGCGCGTTTACTGGTAGACTTCGGACTATCTGCAGGAAAATGCTCTCGATTTGCTGGAAAGGCGTTGTGATTTCCAGCAACCAACATGAGCACGCCATACCGATGGCGTTTTTTCCTGCTGCGTACGCAAGGAAAAACGGGGCGCTAACCAAACCGGGAGCTGCTCTCCTTCCTGCCAGCTTTGCTAAAAGACGCAAACTGCCCGAACCCCGGACCGGTACAATCAGATGACTGCGGTCGACTGCAGAGCGTGCAGGAGGCAAAAAACAAAGACACTCGTTAAGCTTTCGCCCTTTCCCTTCGACCTCCCCACGCTCTTCCCGCCTCCTCCCTCAGTCCGGAGCGCGGGACGCGGTCCCGAAGGGGCGCTTCCCGCGGCGTCGCCCGGAAACGGGGCCGCATTACGTCACTCCCTGACGCCATCTTGCACGGCTCCGCTTCCGGGTCGCTCCGAGGAAGGCGGGGCGGGGGCGTGCCGCGCCGGGGCGGGCCCACCCTCCCCCCACCCCGGGGTAGGCCCGTGCCGGGGCCTCCCCGCCCCGCAGCCGCCGGCGCCTTGCGGTCCCTCCCCGCGATGAGCTCAGCCCTGCGGCGTGGCGCGGTGCGGGGCGGGCGGCGCGCAGGGGCGGGCGGCCCCGGCCATGCGGAGCTCGGCCGGGAGGCGGCGAGGGCGGCGGCGGCGGAGGGCCCTGCCTAGGCTGCGGCGGGGCCCCATGGGCCTGGGGCACCCGTCGGGCCCCCGGGGGTAGGCTCGCCCCGCCGCCATGTACACCTTCGTGGTGCGGGACGAGAACAGCAGCGTCTACGCGGAGGTCTCCCGGCTCCTCTTGGCCACCGGGCAGTGGAAGCGCCTGAGGAAGGACAACCCCCGCTTCAACCTGATGCTGGGCGAGAGGAACCGGCTCCCCTTCGGCAGGCTGGGTAAGGGAGAGCCGTGGCAGCGTCTTTCGTCGCCGAGCGTCTCTCGGTTCTTCCTGCGGGGACCCGGCTAGGCGTGGTGCCGCTCCCCTCGGCCCGAGCGGGCCCCGGTTCAGGGAGGGGGACCCCGCGTCAAGGCGCAGCCCCCCGGCTTGTCACGGCCTCTCGTCCCGCGGGCCCCTGGGGCCTGCCGCTCCCCACCCCTTACCAGTCATGCTGATCCCCGGACGTCTGCCCGGCTCCTTGTCGCAGGACCCCCGCAACCGGCGTCGCTCAGAACAAAGGGCTGAGGCCGGTGGGTCCGTGCGGCGCTTCCCAGCCCTGGGAAGGGGTTTCTCCAGCAACCTCACAGCCTGAGGTTGGGCAGTCCTGGCTGGGGACCACCGCCCCTCTGCTGAACTCGAAGTATCACCTTCCCCAAGTGCTTTCAGGATGGTGTCTCTGCAGTCCCCCCAAAATGCCCGGCCTGGGGCTGCAGGGTGGAGGGGCTAAGATGCTGGCACACAGGGCACTCACCCCATAGCAGGGCATTCCCTTTATTTGGTTCTTGCATGTTGGGGGCACTGGTTTCAGGATCCCCTCTGAGCCTGCCTCATCCTGCAGCAATGCTCTTGAGGCCTTTTTCTGTTCAGACTGTGAACACATCTGGTTCTTGCTTGGGGCAGGGTGAAAGGCTGTGTGTCTGTAAGTTAAGCCTTCCACCCTCCTTGTCTCCCCTGCCGGCCATGGTTGAACAAGACCATGTTTGATCATGATTGGCCATGGCTGAACAAGACCTGAGGGCTCCCCTGTACAGATTTGTCTCTCGCATGCCCTGCACAGTGCTTGTCCAGTGCTGGACAGGGAAGAGCCTGAAAGCAGGGAGAGAAAGGGCCATGCTCAGCCCAAAAGCAGGAAGAGCCATGCAAGGCACTGGCAGCAGTGTGGGGTGGGGTGGGAGGCAGAGATGCAGTGTCATTGCCCGTGGCTGGTGGCAAGCTGGCTGGAGCTGCAGGGCTGGCAGCTGTCCGTGCAGAATGCCAGCTGCTGTTCTGGCCCCATGCTGGCTCCTGTCCCCAGGAGTGCTGAAGCCAGTTTAGGATCAGCATGCTGCTAAGCACAGCCGTGTTTCCCTTCTGTGGTCCCCTATTTCTGCATCAGACGTCTGGCAGGACCCTCCTGGCCTCCTTCCATCTCATTCACCATGGTTTCCAGTGATTTTGCAGCACTGCTTCAGGCTGCAGAAGCACTGGATAAGGAGAAATCCCCTCACCCCATCAACTTGAGGGCAAGATTGCTTTTCCAGCCCCTTTCATGTAATTCAAACCAAGCACCATTCAATCAGCACTGCTCTTTCAGATCTGCAGTTCATCAGTTCCAGCACCTCTGTCCTTGTTTCCACATGAATTCGCAACTGGAAAGTTCCCACATCCTATGGCAAATGCCGTGTGGTCACTTCCCAGCACAAAGCTGTTTGCAGCAAGCAGAGGGGAAGCTAAAGCAGTGAGGATGCTCACAGGTGCTGCAGCCAGCCACAGCAAGCAAAGCTGTACCCTAATGTGCTGGGTATGAAGATGTGACTTTGATCATCAGACTTTGTCACAGACCCAGCACGGTCCTCTGATGTGACCTGCACAGCATATCCAGCTGTACATTTCAATCTCTTTAACAAACTTTTCCATAGTGGAGAAGAGCCCAGGGATGATGGAAGGGCTTCAGCAAGCTCTTCAGCATGTATTGCAGTGGAAAGCCTGAAAATTTAAACCCTTCATGCAGCCAAGATGCAGCTACAACTGTTAGAGGGGGACTAAACTTTGGTACTGGTTTCTTCAACCTATCCTTCTATAGCAGGAGCTGGTTGCCTGAAATCAGTAGATTCAGACAAAAACCATGGTTTTGGTATGTATTCCAAAAAGCTGTAGAACTATCTCTGGTGTATCTTCCTCAAGCTGTCCCTCTGAGCAGCTGTTGCATGCAGGCTAACTTGGTTTTTCTGAAGGCTTGAAATAGACGTCATTTCAGAAAGCTGTAAGGCTGTGCATCCTGGGAGAGAGATGGAGGTGGGAACTCAGCTGGAGCCTCTGGCTGGCTGCAAGCACTCCAGTTGTACTCACTGATTTCCTACTTCTTGGGCTAACCGTGCCCTTAAGCAGTGAGTCCACTTGAAATAGTGAGGTCATCTTTGGACCTCAGTTCCTATAAGAAGCAAGCAAAATAAATAAACTGGAAACAGAAGGAAGTCTTGAGAAATTTTGCTGATTTCTTTCAGTAAATCAGTGTGTGACATGTTAAAGTACCTGAAATTGCAGATCTTTTGCCAAATGATGGGTTTCAGCTTTCTCACATCTGTGAATAAAATAGTGACCCATAGTTTTTTTTGTTTTCTGTTTTTAATTGAAGTAGATGTTGACTATCTGTGATCTTGCAGGTGCCTGGTCTTTCAGTTAATGTTTTCTCTGGACTTTTTTTTTTCAGACAAACTCCAAGGAGGGTAACTAAAACAACTAAAACTCTGCATACTGTTCAGGGCTTAAATCACTCCCACAGGCATTTGTTTGGAATGAGAAGGCAAAAATGCAAATAATGTCATGCCTGGGAGTTTTCCTCAAGGTCGTGTTTCAGACCAGAGTGGTTTCCTGTCAGATTTTCCCTATTCGTGTTCCTGTTGGTTGTTGTCACAGGGCCCCAGGTGTTGCTTCAGGCATTGTTCACCTGTTGCACGTTGATGGCTGTGTTGCTGCCCAGATCTGCATTACCCTCCGGCCTGTTGCAGCAGAGAGCTCTTAATGGAGCACAGGTGTCTGCACTGTGTTTAAGGGTGAGGACAGGCAGGCTGTGGTGTGAAGCCCAGTATGAGCAGTGAGGCTAAATCTTTCAACATTTTTCAGTGTTTTAACTGGGCCCAAAGGGAATCCTGCTGAAAATGACAAAAGAAAAGCAAAATCCCTATGGCTGTTTTCTAAGCTGTGATCTTTGTGCTGTGATGTACTTCATCTTCCTACTGCACTTGAGTGAAATCTTGGCTCTTAAAAACTGCCACCAGCAAATGGAGAATGTTTTTGGGTGGCTCTGCCAGTTCCCAGTATAAATTAGGAAATGGTTATTTTCCATTGGAAAATGACAATGACAGTTTCAAAGCAGACTTAAGTAAGTGCATAGGCCTTCTTCCCTGAAGGAAAGAAAATAGCAGAGCCGGTATCAGCTCAGTTCCTATTTCTTTGACATGGGGTGAAGAGACAGACTGGTTTTCTTCCCTGCTGCATGGGTCCCTTGCACCAAGCAGGTATTTTTTCCTTCAGTAATTTAAGTTTGTCTGACCCTTCTATTTTTCCTTGTAGGCCACGAACCTGGACTTGTGCAGTTGGTGAATTATTACAGGGGAGCGGACAAGCTGTGCCGCAAAGCATCCCTGGTGAAGTAAGAAATTTACTGAATACTTGCATGGGGTTGGTAGAAATATTTCTGCTATCTTTTGTCAACAGCTCAACCTGTTGTTAGGGTATTTCACTGAACAGTTGCCCTGGGAATGTCCTAGCACGTGCTGTCTTCAGATTCCTGTGTTGATCTACGCAGATATCTGTGCACAATGACCTCTCTGTAACTTCAGGGGAAATGGCATTTCCACTGAATTACATCTGCTGGAAAAATAGAGTATATTGAATCAGGCAGACAGGGAGCTGCAGATTAGAGCCAAATCAAAGGAAAAACAAATAAACAAAAAAAGAAAAAAACAAACCATATCTGCTCTTTCTCCTTGTAGCTACTTGATTAAAACCTACTCCTTTTATTCTGATTCATACAGAGGGGAGGCACTAATATGCCTTTAGCTAATCATATTTGTTGGTCAAGCAAATGTCTGGAGACATCTCTAGGAAGAGCTGGCTCTGGGAGTTATTTCTGCACGACCAGCCATGCCACAGTCTCCTGGGGAAATGACGGTGAGCTTTCATTGCAGATAACCCTAGTCCCCCTGCAAACCATTAGGGCCTCTTCATGTCAGAACTCTTGGCCTCCACCAAGAATCTCATGAATTCCATGTTAGTGTCCGTCCTGCCTCTTGCTGATGCAGCTCTTCAGGCTGCATGCTGCTCTGAGGCCTCTCCTTCCTCTGCAAAGGACCTAGTCCCAGAAGCTTTCTGTGCAGTGGTGATAGTATCAGGCACTAAGAGTATATTTTAAACAAGCATTTGATGCACTCCCCAGCTGGATTTCTGTGCCACCAAGGATCTGGATAAGGATCAAAAATGCTTCTGCTTTTTTTTCTCTCCTGAAGCTTGGCTGACCTTTTGAGCTCTAGAGTCAGTCACGCATCAAGACACTTATGAACCCAAGGGACCAGAAGTGACATTCCTCTGACAGTGGGATCTGAGGGTGTCACTGCCTGACTGCTATTTCAACAGACAGGCACAAATATATGGAGAGAGTCAGCACGTAATTAGCTCTGCTTTTGGCCTTCAGCAAAACACAGCAAATGTTCAAAGAGGCAGGCAGCTTCCTGGACTCTGAAGGATAACAAACCTGAGCACCACTGGCAGGAGTTTGCTGGCATCTCTTGATGTAACTGATAGGAGAAAGTATCTGCTAGAGGGAACAGAGGCTGCATGCAGAGGGTATCCTGGGCACCTCAGAAAATGAAACATGTAGCCGTATCCTTGCCTTCAGTGCATTCCCAGTGGCCTTCCATCACAGTTAAGGTGTCTGATCTGATCTCAGTGGGAATGCGATCAAAAGCCCAGCATTACTGCTTTGGCTCTTCTTTGCTGTTATCACAGCTTCCTTCTTGCCCTGTTGTGTATTTAGCAATCGTGCCTCCTCAGTGGCCTTGTGCAGAGACGGTGCAGAGGGGTCACTGCAAGCTCTAACTAGAGTGGTTTCTCCTCTGCTGGTTGTTTCATGACATCCATAGTATCTAGAAGATATTTAACAGAAGTGTGTAGGTCTGGTTCAAAGAGCTGCGGTTTTGAGTTGCCTTAATCTGTATAGGAAGACCCTAATTTCAAAGGCAGAAAGAGAACACAATAACTGAATCCAGTTTATCTGTAAGATACTATTCATCACCAAGCAAAAGAGCCCAGTTAGTGGAGATTTGTACTTATTAAATGATGTCCTCACAGGTCACTCTGGAGATTAACAATTTGGAAATTATCAGCCTGTATCTTTTCATCTAGGCTAATCAAGACAAGCCCTGAGCTATCAGAGTCTTGCACGTGGTTTCCCGAGTCATATGTGATTTACCCAACAAACTTGAAGACCCCCGTGGCTCCGGCGCAGAATGGAATTCACCATCTTATAAACAACACGAGGACAGATGAGAGGGAGGTCTTCTTGGCAGCTTACAACAGGCGTCAGGAAGGCAGAGAAGGCAATGTGTGGATTGCCAAGTCCTCAGCTGGTGCCAAAGGTTCGTTCTCCAGCAAAATGAGCCACCTTCTCACTATTCCTTCTAGATGAGTTATGGGGTTTGGTTGAGCCCAAGCCTGTCTGTGAAAGGCTTTGGCTACTGCTTAGTGACATGGAACTCCTTATGTGAAGGATATGCAATCTGTAATATGCATATGGTAGGTGGACATGGATGGCAGTGAAAGGACCCCCTTTTTTCTACTCATGCACCTCAAAATATAAGAAGGTTTGCTGCAGGGGGAAAACAGCAGGGAGAAGCAGGCCAAGGGAATGTGGGCTATAGGAGATGAGGGAGCAGAATGAGATATAAGAAGGAGGGCATCAAACAGGTCAGTAGTCGTCCATGACAGCAGGAAACATTATCATGCTGCATCTAAACCTGATTTCAGCTGAGTAGAAATACCAATGTTTGTCTTCCAACCAACTCAAATACCTGGTGCCAGTGGCCAGCTCATGGTCACACTTGAGAGTGAGAGTCAATGAGCTCAGTGTATCCAAATTATATCCAAACTGTGGGCAGGGAGCAGAGCAAAAGCAAGCAATGCATTATCTGCACTTCCCTTGATTTGAATAAGATACATAATAGATAACATACAGATACTTAAATGATAACATATCCCTCCTTCCAGAAATTATGAGCTATTAAGATGAGATAGGTGGACACAGCTATGAATGGAATGCTTTGGTAATTATCCTATCTAGCATCATAGCAGTATCTCTGGCATGCTGGTAGAATTGCTTTATGGAAACTTGCTTTGCTGCTTGTGAAGAACTCGGTCCATTCAAAGGTAGCAAGGCCACATGCACATTTGCAGAGTCTTTTCTGATGCAGCTTTACAAAAATCATCAGGCAGTGTGAAAGCCAGAGGTGAGTGGCTGCAGGATATAACTTTCCTTCATGCAGGCTTTCCTCAGTGTTCTGCTTTCATGGCTGTGTTACTGCAAAGCATCAGAAGACTGTATTTTTCCATGGGGAGGAAGGGGAAATGGGTCCTTTTATCACACTGCCGATAGGAAGTGTGTCTGTTTAGTGTCACTGGCAAAGAAACAATCTGGAAAACTGAAAAAAGTGGCTGTTGTTTGCTGCAGCATGAAGAGATTTAAACTCCCCACATATTTTATTCAAATGTAATCTCACCTTCTTTTCTACATTAAAGTAACTTTTTGTATTCATCGGCGTGCTGCAGGATTCAAGATGGGAATTCATGTGGTGAGCAAACCTGATGTTAATCTTCTAGAGAGCAGGTCTAAATGTCTTGGGATTACTTCTGATGAAGTGGAAAGCTTGTCAGTATTAATTGCCCAGCCAGACTCAGTTAAGGCACAGCTCCTGACTCTGAGGAGTTCTAGAAGAAACTTGATTGTCCATCAGTAATAGGAAGACTAAAGGTTTAGGATGTTCTGACTTAATAGTTGAGAGATTTTTGTGTTGTCTTTGAGAACAGAGACAGTGGCCCTCACATAAGCTGCTTTTCTGTCTCACTGGGCTGCTGACTAGGTGCACAGTTAAGCTAACCACTCCCTCAGTTCACCATCTGTCCAGCACAGAACAGATACTTGCTGATTTTCCTACTGCAGGGGCTTAAAGAGATGCTGTTTTCCTCCTTTCCCCCCGTGCTTAGCCCTGTGATTGTACCATTGTAAGTGTCTGCTTGGCACTGCTCTAATCAGGGAACTAAAAAACTTCCTTCTTGTCGTCCCCCTGCACCCCCCTCTCCCCCACCCACTAGAAAAAAAGAAGAAGGAAAAAAAAAGAAGTATTTTAATGAAGCGTTTCCAGCTGAGAATTGTTAGATAATTTTGTTTGAGCTTGTTTGAGTGGATTTGTTGCTAGACTTGCAAGAAATGAACAGTGACAGCTTCAGCCAAAGTGTGATAGTATTTAAAAGATGTGTCTAAGTTCTTTAATGAATAGTTTCCATGCAGGGGAAAACGCTGATTATGTGAATGAGCATTTTGAAACAGTTCTTTTCCTAATTCAGCAGTGGTTTCAGCAGTAATTTAAATGGACTCAGTGAGCAGAGGAACACAGTTTGCACATGCATGCATGTGTGACTGCCTCTGGCAAAGAGAAAAGCTGAGCGGGGGAAGAAAGTCTGAGTCTAGGAGAAAAACAAACCTCCCTTCCCAAAGAAACAAAATAAATAAAAACCTCACAAACTGCCAAAACCCTGCTTTCCAAATTGCTGAAAAACAGAGAAAAGCAAAACAGAATTAAAAAATGCTTGCTAAATGTTCCTCCCTTCCAAGACCAGATGGAAAAAAACTTGCCAGAAAGGGAAACAAAATCCCCCATACAAAGCAGCTGCCTCACTTCTTGCCAAGGTCTCTCTCTGCTGTGCATCCACTTGCATCTAAAATAGCCATCTACCTGCCAAAAAGCCCCATGTTATCTCTGGAACCTGTGGTTCCCAGCTATGCTCCAGCTGTGAAGAAACCAAATTCCCTGTGCTGAGGGAAGAGGGATATAGCTCTGCCAGTCTGCTACCTGACTTCATGCAAATGTGACAATTGCTCAGGCAGCAATCAGCTCTGAAGTTGTTGGTTCTTGTATATTGCTTGTTTTGTCATGGGAACGAGCTATGACCCACTTGGGCCTGGAAAGAGCTCCAGCAATGATCTTTACCAATTTTTTTCTTTTCCGTGCCAGGGGAAGGGATCCTGATTTCTTCAGAGGCTTCAGAGCTCCTGGATTTCATCGATGAGCAGGGACAAGTGCACGTGATTCAGAAATACCTGGAGAAGCCTCTTCTTTTGGAGCCAGGGCATCGCAAATTTGATATCAGGTAACTTGGTTGCTTTCTTGGCTACTGTAATACTGGTTTGTGCTGTTTCTTGTTCAGCCAGTGGGACGTGAGTTTGTTCTCCTTTCCCCTAGGAGCTGGGTTCTCGTAGATCATCTATATAATATCTACCTCTACAGAGAGGGTGTCCTGCGGACCTCTTCCGAACCATATAACAGTGCTAATTTCCAGGACAAAACCTGCCACCTGACCAATCACTGCATTCAGAAGGAATATTCCAAAAATTATGGGCGGTATGAGGAAGGGAATGAAATGTTCTTTGAAGAGTTCAACCAGTATCTGATGGATGCCCTGAACACAACGCTGGAGAATAGCATCTTACTGCAAATCAAACACATAATAAGGTAACCAGCTACCTATTGTACAGGGATAGATAAACCCTGAGTGACAGAGTGTGTGTGTGAACACAGCTGGGAAGGCAGGCAGATAAGGGAGGAGTTTCATTTGCTTGGATCAGGGGTTGTGGCTCAGAGATACATTGAAGATAAAGCCAGGACCCCAATGTCATTGCTCAATAGTAAAGCAGATAAGGAACTATATAGGTGCTGTTCTCTAAAAGCAGTGTGCCAATATGTGTGCATTTTGCTGGCTGTAGCTTGATAAGGGAGTGAGATGACTTGGTGGGGGAAGAGAGTAGGTCAAATGATAGGTCTAGGAAAGGATGAAGTGAAAAAAGACATAGGGCATATGAGTGGAAATGAAGCAGGACTCAAATCTGCAGGATCTCAGTGCTCCCCTGCTGTCAGCAAGCGGCGCGCCTTGCTGCAAGGCATTTTGTCTTATTAATTCCAAGCAGAGCTAAGCTAGCTTTGTCAGCTGCTTCCTGGGTACTGAGGAAATTGTCTGGAGAGATAATGGTGCTGGAGAGAAGCTGGGTCTTGAAAAAGTGGTCCTCCATGGCAGAATTTCCTTTGCAAATACTCCATTGCTATTACTTAAGCCAAAGAGACATAACTTTGAGGGTTTCAGTGGCAAATGAGCTCCAAGTGTCAGTTCCCTGAGGACCTAGGTACAATCCTTTGTGGCTCTGCCTTCTGCAGCAGCAGGTGACCCATCCACTTCACTGTACTGTGTACTCGCCCTCAGAAACTGCAGCGCAGACTGTGTCTGCAGGGCTTTTAACCTTGTGTTTGTGCTTTTCCCATCACAGAAGCTGCCTTATGTGTATAGAGCCTGCAATCAGCACAAAGCATCTTCACTACCAGAGCTTCCAGCTCTTTGGCTTTGACTTTATGGTTGATGAGGAGTTGAAAGTCTGGCTCATAGAAGTCAATGGGGCTCCAGCTTGTGCCCAGTAAGTAGCCAGCTTCTGTAATACATTTGTGATACCACTGTTCACATAACTTGCTTAAAACATGGCTGCATACCAGCTCCAAACAAAAAAGGTGGAAGAAAGTGAATGGTAGGGGCCTTTCCCAGGCAAATCCATACCAGATATTGCTCTAACTGCCAGTCAATTTAAATTAATTGCTGCTGCCTCTGTGCTTGGCTTCCCCCAGCGTCTTTCCTTCTTAAATCTCATTTTCTGAACAACTGGATCTGAGTATAACTTGGGTTGTTTTTACTGACACCATGGGGTATGTTGCAGAATTAATGCCTTTGACCTCAGGTGGTTTCTCATTCTCTTGTAGAGACAGTGGTGGCTGCTCTTCACGTGAGCACAGAATAATGCGTAGCTTTAAAGGTAACAGCTGAATTCACTGAATTTGCAGGCATCGGGATTCCAGAGCACTCTGTGGATGCCTCAGATGTGAGATCAAATGCTCTACTAGCTGCAGCTGAGAGCTGTGACAACCACAGCCACAAAGCCATGGCCATGAGCATCTCTGCATAGGCACAGTGAGAAGTGCTGTTTCATGGGATTGAGACAACTGTGGAAAACTAGGAATAGGATGCCTAAATAGGCATCTATACCATATACAGACCCAGCATAGCAGGCTGTTCCACATTGTCTGCATTATTATATTTTTAAAATTATTTGTATATACGTATGACTATCATATATGCTGTAAATAGTATGATAACATAATTATATATGTTATATTATGTGCATCAATCTATATTAGATATAAATTAGAGCAAATCATTGCTAATACTAGAGAAGGAAATAAGGGGTCATCTTACCAGGCAGCCCAGACAGAAGCCTTTTCAGAGCTAGACCTTGGGGGGGGGGCTTTTGTTGTCCAGAATGTCCTGTTCATCATGTGTACCGTGGTACAATTCTGCCTGGCACCTCCTTTTTGCTGCATGGGTAGAATTTGGCTTCTGCTGCATAGGTTTGGGTTTCAACAATGCTCTGGTTGCTTTGTACCTATGTATGGCACTTGGAAGCCTTGAGAAGCAGATGAGCTAAGTTTTGGCTATTGGTGGCTTTTTCTCTTCAGGGCTATTCTAATTTATAGCACTGGAAGCAGCAACATGCCCAGAAGCTGAAAAAGTGTCTTACTGTCATGAAGCTCCAGCTAATAGAGTGACATTGTTAATTCTAGTAAAGACAGCTTTAGTGCTCTGTATCCCATACTCCAGCGTGTTCTGTGAGGTTACACAGGTATTACCTTCAGCAGAAAATGAAGCTGCTGTTAACTCAATTCCTCAAACACAGTGTCTCTCTTCTTCCTAATCCTGCTCTGTATGAGCCTTACCATTATGAAACTCTTCCAAGGAGTGGTCTTGTGAAATCTCTGTGCCTAGCTTACAAGTTACTGTGCACAACTGCACATCATTGCAGAATTTCATCAAATCACATGTTCATCAGAGAAGTCTCTCTGGGGCACACCTCCACACTTCCACTTGCACAGGGTCATGATGATCATGACTTCCTGAGCTGAGAAACTGCTACGGGGTGTTCTCAGCAGTTGTCTTCCCCCATGCATCTAGTGGTGAGAGTCCTGAAGGTGGGAGACACTGCTGAGCAACTACAATGTCTGCTGTTCTGACAGTAAACTCAGATAACAGGTTTTGTGGTCCCAAGCTGCAGAGAGCAATGTTGTGAATGGGAGCATCGTTAAAAAAGAAGACAGTTGCTGAAATAGGAGGGGAGGATATCAAGAAATGCCTGATCCACCACTAGCCTCCCTGGGGCCACCGTAACAGCAGCAGGATCTTGTAGCTCCCTTTGGGAAAATGCATGCCTGTATGAAAAGAAGTTGGGAGACCTGCTGGTTTGCTCTGTTTGAGCATCTTACTCTGTCTCTCTCTCATCTCTTAGGAAGCTATATGCGGAACTCTGCCAAGGAATTGTGGATGTAGCCATCTCTAGTGTTTTCCCCCTTGCTGACACTGGACAGAAGGCAAGCCAGCCAACATCGATCTTTATCAAACTGTGATGATTACAGGAGTGCATCTGCTGTGTTCAAGGAGAGACGGCACCCATTGGGTCAGCACTGTTTAATGGCCTATCTCAGTATTATGCCAAAAAGTGATAGGGACAGGCTTCTCTTTTTTTCTGGAAGGTCATGGAGAAAAACAACAAAACAGGCATCTACATAAAGCTGCAATGAGCCAGAGCTGCTGAGACAACTCTGCCTGCATTCACCAAAATCTACTTTAGAAAACAGCTCATGTGACTTTGATACCTGAAACAAATCTCTGGGAGTATAGCAAAATAACCTTAAGATGAAACCCCAACAGGGATACTATAATACTGTATTAGCTCCTCCTTTTCTATAGAGATAACATGGGTGTTTTTTTTTTTTTTTGTTTTTTTTTTGTTTTTTTTTTTTTTTTTAAGGCAGTTGAGTGAAGACTGCAGTGATCTTCTGGGATGTCATGGTTGGAAAGTTTTACTCCTCCCACTATGTTTCTTCTTTCCTCACCTACTGCATCATTAGTGCCTTAGCTCAGCTCCAAATAGGTTACTCCTTTCCTTTGTTCCTGCTCTATCCTGTAGAAAGGAACAAGCTGTCTTGCATCACAGGATGCATAACACTAGGAACACCAAGAATTCAGTTTCCTTGGGTATTTTCAAAGCTGGCTAGCTGAACACCCAAGCAATGACTGGCAAGGATGCTGTTGGAAAGGGTGCTGAACTGCAGGCAGTGAATTAACCGAAGCAGGGAAGGCAGTTTGTTTATTATAGTTATCCCTTTTCCTAATGAGATTTGATCAGTTTCCATCCAAGTCTGATGCAGTTGGACTCTGTTGAAAACAGGTGGAGAGACTTTCCCTTGGGGCTCACCTGCAGGCCATTGGATTTCTAGCATCACTTCTGTGCTAAGAGTGTTTCACATAGCTGGAAGCCAATCTTCTCAGCTTCTTCTGAGACTCTGATGTGAATTTAGGCTCTTCTCTCCGCTTTCAACTTTATGCCCTTGAGGCTGGAATCTGAAACCTCTCAACTCGAATGATTTTTATTCTTTTTGATCCAATCAATTTGATTCTCTTCTATTTGACAACTTAATACCACAATCCACTGCTCAGTCCCAGCTAAGGGGAAGATGGATGAGATATTGCAGACCAGGATATATTTTGCGTGTAGGTTTGCCACACAGCTGGGATGGGGTGATATTCTTGTGGGGAAGTTAAATTCCTTGAGGACCCTGAATTTCAGAGCTAACATCTACTCTGAGTATACCCTAAGTCCTTGGCATATTACCCATTCTGTGAAGTTTATCTGAATTTTTAGCATAGGCCCAGCAAACCCTTCCTGAGCTTAATGTTCTGTGTGGAGCACAGCTGCGTTTCTAACAGCAGCTGGCTGTGTGAGTGGTATCTGTCTGTGCTGTACCCCAGATTTTCATATGAAGAGTCAAAATTCAACAATTAGATCTCACTGTTCAAGAGACTGTAGCAGTGTCTGCGAAGAACTGAGTGCTCACAGGGTGCTGCACGCTGGTGGTTCTGGGTTAGGAGTTTCTTTCCATGTTGCACACGATGCGTGGATGTATGTTAGCTCTGAGGTTACATGTTTGAAAGCATGCTTCAGGGCAGATTGCAAACAAGTGCCTGCTCAAGCAGCGCAGAACTGATTTCCAGTGAGGAGGGAAGGACATGGATTATCTGATTGACATCCCCACACACTGCGTAGGAAACCGTCATGGAAAACCGCAGCTCTGGGGGTTTGAATTGATTGCAGCAGGAGAGCAGAGTGTGCTGCTGAGGTCAGGACTGTGTTCTGCTGCCTCTGGCAGGGAGAGATAGTTGGCACAGAAATAAACTGGTTCCTGTTACCCAAAATAAACAAATGAGGAGATCATGGAGGTTACAGTCTTCTGTCTGCCTGTGTGTAATGGGATGCAAATCAAGGAGTGGGATTTCTGCCTCTCACAAGATCCTGGAGTTGTGACGTATTTGTCTCTGCTCATGACTGAAATGTCAAAGGTCTTTGTGCCAGCTAAAGGCTCTGCAAACAGACAGTCCTGCCACCTTTCTGTAGGCAGAACTGAAGTGTACTGGCCTCCTTGGAGTAAGGCATTTTGATTGTACTGTAACGGCACAGACGCCCATTGCAAAATGCTGTGGATCCACGCATGGCGCCATTTCACACCAGGATGCTTAAATGCAGAAGAGAACAGAGCACTTGGCAAGACCCAGCAAAAGCACTGCAGAAAGGAAGCATTCCAGAAGGCCACATGAACACCTCTGAAGTTGTAAATGCTCTGAGTGCTGCATGCATCAGCATCTGCCCAGTGTGTGGCAGGCACAAGGTGAGCTGATCTACACTGAGAAGCGACCAGGAGCAGTAGCTACAAGAGAGTGGCTTTGCTGTGTTCCTCTGTGCTGTGCGTAAAGGAGCCTGGGCTGCAAGTGCCGTGAGGTGGCTTTGTTTCTGAGCAGGACTCCCAAGTGCCAGGTCTGGTCTCCGGCTTTGGAACTTGTGTGTATGCTGAAGGGTCACCGTGAGCTCTTTGGCTTCTGGGTCAGGAGGCAGTGGGGAAGTAGTGAGTCATAGACTGCGAGAGAAGAGATGTGGGAAAAGAACTGGTTGTTTTTTTTAATCTTATGGTAGCATATGAGGTGTCAAAATTTCCATGCAAACCAGGCAAAGCATGGTGGTAGCAATCCATGGTAAACAGTTAGGCTGTAATGGTTAACTGGCAACGCTACCTGTTCATAGAATCATAGAGTCATAGAATTGCTCAGGTTGGAAGAAACCTTAAAGATCATGGAGTCCAACCGCAACCTAACCATACTACACTAATTAACAACCCTCTGCTAAATCATGTCCCTGAGCATCAGTTTTTAAACATATCCAGGGATGGTGACTCAACCACCTCTCTGGGGAGCCTATTCCAGCGCTTAACAACCCTTTCTGTAAAGAAGTTTTTCCTGATACCCAACCTAAGCTTACCCTGGCACAACTTGAAGCCATTTCCCCTTGTCCTGTCACCAGTGAGAAGAGACCAACCCTACTCTTCCTGTAAGCACCATGTTCACCATGTCTCCGTTGGCATTTTCATGTTAGCTTAAAACTAGCTTAAACTAATGTGAGCTTAACAATACAACTTATTCCCCAGCAAAGACAGGACCTGATAGCAGTCACCCTCGTCCAGGATGTATGTGAGGTGACAGGGGACACTGAATGGTCTCAAGCTACTCAGTGTGCAGAGTGAGAAAATAAAACGTTCCCTGTGCTGAAGAAATGAAAAACACTCCAGCCATCTTTATTTTCTTCTCAAAAGGGAAATGTGAAAATTGAATTGCTCCCTTTCTTAGTGTACAGATCCATGCTGGTGGAGTGACATATGCCAGGAAAGCAGCCGGGGCGTAGAAAGATGCAGTGTCCTTCAAGGGAGCAGCGGACAGCCAGGAGACTCAGGAACATTTGCCCAACTCTTAAGGCCTTTTCTTCCCCTGTTTTCATCTGGGGTTGCACTGTGGTACGTTACCACCTGGCTGTTTCCGCTGCACCCTTAAAAGTAGGGCTTCTGTTCAGTGGTAAAGCCATGACTACAGGTGGTGCAGGTGCTTATTATCTGTATTTCAGCTGGGTTTCGGGGAGCTGGTGATTCAGGGACACTTTGATCATTGCTATCTGTACTGAATTCTTAAAAATAAGCAACAGCTGCTGGAGGAAAACAGCAGGTACTGCCTGTGACTCTTTACCAACTGCCCTCAACATGCTTATGAGGTAAAGTACGGGGGAAAATGATGGAGGACAGACAGCATAGTGCCTCAGCTCTTGTCCAATATGTTAACCGAGCAGGAGAGGACATGCGTGTGGCTGAGGCCTGAGCGCTGCAGCTGTGGGTGCGCCTTGCAAGCAATGCTCACAAACCCTTTGGAGACTTTGGGTTGTTTGGTTTTTTATAAAAATGCAAAAACAAATGTTTTCTAGCTCATTTCAGCTAAAAGGTCAATAGAATAGGTCTTAGTTTCTTTCCTAAGCTTTTGCAAAAGATGGTGCTGGGTTTCAAGAAGATACCCTCCGTATGGCAGGATGTCTCTAATCTTTGTTCAGTGTCAGCCATGAAGGATGTAGGACCCAGGTGCTCTGGCTGTTGACCAGCAGGGTCTGATCCAGCTGGACCCTGGGTATCTGCAAACTCCCGTGTGGCAGCAACAGCTCCTGTGCTCCTACCGAAGGCCATGAAAAACACCGGAGAAGTCTGTGGAGGTCTTATATGCTGCTTCACCTGGCTGCTGTGCCCTGTTGTCATCAGTGCCCTTTAGGACTGCTTGCACGTCCCCCATCCTAGCATTTAGTGTTCTCTGCACGCAGCTTTCCCTGAGGAGCTGCGCAGCGCCATACATGCGTTAACGGTGGTGTCTCATTCCCAGTGTCAGCTACTGCAGAGAGCCGTGGCTCGGAGAGCAGCCGATGCCGGGGGTGCGTGGGACGTTCCTGCTACGGCTCTGGGTCTCCCTGCTGGTCTCCTGCACGTCAGCATGCACGTGTACAGCCGGCGGGGCTCCCAGCTCGTGCTTTTCCAGCCGCTGTGTCCATGTCTGTCCTCAAGCATCATTAAAATGAGCAAATCTCCCTGGCTGTGGCATTTCTTTGGGATGGTGGGGTGGCAGATCCCCTGAGGGGGCACCGGTGCAGCCCAAGAAGCACATCAAGCCCCATGGCAGTGGTTTGTCACAAGAGCGAGATAAAAGCAACCTGAGAGGTTCAGGTGCCAAATACTTGGGGTGATTTTGGGGGGTGATTTGGAGGCCTGATAGTGGTGTTGGTGCAGGCTGCCGGCTGCAAGCCTGCTCCTTAGAGATAAGCTTATCTGTGTGCATGCCTCCAACATGGGACTGTGAGGGAGCGCAGGCTTCTGGCACACTGGCAGAGGACTTGGGCGCTGAGGGATGCCGGCAGTGAAGGACGTGGCCCAAGGGGACGTAGGCACTGAAGGGCACGGGTGCTGAGGAACGCGGCACAGACGGTTCCTGGGTGGTGCAGGGGGATGTTCTGCTGTGAGACACCGGCACCGAGGGGCACGGCTGCAGGGAGACACGAGCACCGAGGTACATGGCACAGAGAGCGGCCGTACTGCGGGACGCAGGCGCCGAGCGAAACCATGCCTGAGGCGGCCGCGAGCGGGAAGCACGCGGACCCAGCACGCGGCCGCCACGCCCCGCAGCGTCCCGGCGGACAACGCGGCGGGACGGGACGGGGCGGGGCGGAGCAGGCGCACGGAGGGCAGCATGGCGGCGGCCATGGGGGAGAGCACGTCTCGGGAGCCGCACCGCTTGCGACGGCGGCAGCGGCCCCGCGGCGGGGTACGGCGCGACCTGCCCGCCGCCCACATCGAGTCCTTCAACTACGCCATCAGCGAGGGGGTGTACCGCGCCCTGCAGGTGCCGGGGGGCGGGCGGGGAGCGGCCTCCGGGGATCGCGCTCCGGAGCCCGCCCTCACGCGTGGGCACCCGTCTCTCGCAGGACATCCCGCCGGTGGAGCTGGCGCTGAAGGACGGCCGCGTGGCGCTTACCGTGGTGGGGATCGCCATCTCGCCGCCCGTGGTGCCCAAGGGGACGCTGTGCCAGGAGGTGAAGGTGTTCCCGGCCGAGTGCCGCGGGCTGCGCAGCACCTACCGCGGGCGGCTCACGGTGAGCTCCTCCGCTCGCGGGTTTGTTGTCTTACCTCGGCCGCGGCTTATTCAGCCTTCCGAGCTTCGCCTGCTGGGGAAGCGTTTCTGAGAGCTGTGTCCTGCCTAGGGTGTTCTGCAGGACGAGCTGACAGTGTCTCCTCTGTTCTTATTTCCATTTCCCCTCGCACGACACATCAGTTGTGTTCCTTCTGCTCTCAGGTGGGTGTTGAACCCAGTCAGCCTCTGCAGGAGGCCTGCAGGGAAGCCTCGTTCATCCCACAGACCATTAGGATTCAGGTCTTTTCTTCTTCCCGCAGAAATCTAGGTCCAAAGGCAGCGTGGCTCTGAAACCAAAGCCATAAGTTCCTCCTATTCACATTGTCTGCTCACTAGTTCTATGCATTGCTCTGAAATTCCACTAACGAAGCATCCTTGGCAGGCATTCTCCTTTGCACAGCTGCTTCCCACTCTCACCACGTAGCCACATCCATGCTGCATGCATCCTGTACAAGGACTCTTGCTTGCAGTTCCAGCTTTATATAACTTGCAGCAATGAATCCGACTGCAAGCAAAATGTCCAGACATAAAAGTTGGCCAGTTGCGGGTTGCACGCCATTTTCCCAGTGGCTCTCGAATTTTCCTGAACCAGAGATGCATTCATTCTTTCATTTCTCTTATCTGTGTTGCTCCCTTTCCTCCTTCCCTCCCTAACTGTATTTTTGTTTTAATTGTTTCTCAACATTTGACACTTGGAACAAAGCATTTTATTGTGCCTGATGTGTGAAAGTCTTTCCTGTTCTTTCCCACTCCCTGCCCTTGCACGGTGGGACGCAGCGTGTCATCAGCCTGTTCTCACTGTTTTTAACAGCACAATCAAGTTATCTCTGAGGTTCTCAGTTCTTCAAGGTGAGTGTGTTGTCTGGTGAGTGGTGTGTTGCACAGGAGCCATTTTATACCATTGGTCATCGTTCAAGCTGAAGACAGAATTATGCAGAGGTTTCAGTGTACAGCTGTGTCATGGTTTTAGAGGGGTTCAGCAGATGTTTCTGTTCTAATTCCTAAACTTCCTTAATTCCTAGGATGTTGCCAGGTGTTAATCCAGCACTAATGACAAGACTTTTTTCCTGACTGTGGCTCTTCTAAGGCTTACCATTCTGCCTATGAAATTGAGACTTTGCTATGTGTTTTACACTGTCAACTTTGTACATCTTGCTGACAGCTTCATTACTAAGAAAGAAATCATACAAGTCTGGAACTGTAGACATGTGCTGACTGTTTTCCAGAATATGTTGCCCAGATATCTACTAGTTACGCTTTTTATTGTGATTGTTACCACTTTACAGTGATGGCAGTTAGTTGAACAGATTGGTGGTCATGTTAAATGTACAATTATTGTAACAGGAATGAAAAGGTCAGCTCAGTTTGCTCACTGTTTGTGTTGTATCATTTTAGGTTGACATCAGCTGGTCACTGAATGGCATTCCACAAGGGACTATTAAACAGCCTGTAGGGTATATTCCAATCATGGTGAAGTCCAAATTGTGTAACCTCTATAATCTTTCTCCCCAAGAGCTCATCCAGCACCATGAGGAGGAGGAGGTAATGAGGATTTTGTGGATCAGGAAAATGTGCAGTATATTAGGCCAGGACTTGAGCGTTTGTATTTTACATTTTACTTACTTTCTCTGAATGTACACTAGTTCTGGTGATTCTGTACGCCATCTTGAAGAATGGCAAGTTCCACTGAGTCTCAAGTGTCTTTGGATGCAGGGACCTGTTTTGTGCTAATACCTGTGCTTCCCACAGGTGACTTTACTGTTGCTAACCAGCATTGATGGCTCTGTGGAGGCAGATTAGGAGAACAGGCATTGAAAGAGGTTCTTTTTATTATTGTTGGTTGTCTTCCACAGCTGTTTTCATCTCCCCAGTACCATATCATCCAATACAGAAATATTATAAACATTCTGTAAGTACAGAATTATATGTTTTGTGCTCCCAAAAGAGTGAGCAAACAGAAAGAAAATCTGCAGTGATGTGTTGCTGCTGGCCCCCTACAGCTCTACCAGTACTCACAGTATTCTTTGCTACTGGAATGCTTTTTTTCCTAATGGCACAACATTTGGGAAGCTGTACATTTATTGGTATTATGCACGTACACGAATCCCCTTCCTTGTACATAGTGCTAGATTTAGACATTTAAAGTGCACTGACAAAGAGTGCAGCCTTTCCAGATGCAATGCTGGGATGTCTTGTGTGTTTCATAGTTGAGATTTTAAATGTTTGTTTTTATAATATATTACAAGCATTTTCTTATTTTACTTAGGATGATACTTTATACAATTCTAAGCACATTAAAAGCATTCTTTTCTTTCTGGCAGGAAATGGGGGGCTACTTCATAATTAATGGCTTAGAGAAAGTAATTAGAATGCTGATTATGCCCAGGCGCAATTTCCCTCTTGCGATGACAAGACACAAGTGGAAAAACAGAGGTCCTGGTTTCACAGAGTACGGTAAGCTAAAGGGCTTCCTGCCACATCCCTCCAGAAGCTGCTCGTGAACAAGCAGGAATGACCAATTGGGGCTGATATTTTGTTGTTGTTGCATAATGTTTATATTTGCAGGTAAATTTTACTACGTGGGAAACCGAAGGGTTGATAACAGCATAGTGATAGAAGTATGAGGCAAGTGCTTGCCTTTCAGGTGGTTTCTGAGCTGCCTGTGCTGAAGGAGATGGCATTCTAGGCTGTGCAGTATATGGAGCTGTTGTTCTGTGATAGGAGTAATTGGAACCCTGCATGCTGAAGAAGTCAGTGTAAATTAGTGAGGTTGTGGCACTGAATTTGGTTTTCCATACCTCAATATGATAAATGTAATTTACATGAAACAGATTAACTGGATTCTTGCCTGTTTCATAACTTTGCATGTATATACTGGTAAAATTGAGTTTTAATTAAACCAGATTGAATAAAACCTGAGTTTTGCTCTCGGATGTTACCAGCTGCTGATTGGCCTGAACCATGGTGCTTCAGAACACACTAATTCCCAATGAATCAATTTTGAGGCAGTGCTAGTTTAATCAGTTCCCGTTGGTTTTATTTTGATTTGTCCTGCAGTGGACAGCACAGAACAGAAGCAGGACACAGTGCTTCAGATGTACTGCCTTACTACAGGGATGGGAAAACTTGTTCCACAGTGCAACAGGGAGGAGTGTTTGTGTGTTACAGTATCTCAGGACCTACATTTAGAGACAGGACAGATGGAGTTTCCATTTCTTAAAATCTGTATTGGCATCTCCTGAGCAAGTGTAATGGTTGTCCAAAGATGTTTGTTCATTAAAATTGAACTTAGCTGCATGTATTTACGGGAATCTGAGGAATCTGATCAGTGGTCAGATCTACCTGCCTCATGTTCTCAGCCATGAAGTACAAAAGTTTATCCACTGAATCATCTCACACCTGCTTGGACATCTCACAGAAGTGTGGTCTGTGCTTCTTGCATAGCTCATACTGGCTTTTGCTTCTATTAATTTCTGCAGGGGTAGTGCTGCACTGTGTTAAAGATGAGCACAGTGCAATAAACATGAACCTTCACTACCTGGAAAACGGCTGCGTAATGGTGAACTTCATTTTTCAGAAAGAACTGTTCTTCCTTCCCTTGGGATTTGCTCTAAAGGTAAACAAATACCTTTCTATGTTAAATAAATGCAGAAGTTTCACTAAATATTTCTATTTTCTTGAGTAATGAGAGGCAACTAATTCTGTATTAAGTATTTTCAGTCGTACTTCTGACACTGGTTGAAAACTGTAGAGCAAAACTGAGCCAGCACGTGTGGTGCAGCGTGCAGTTGGGACAGAGGAAGTGAATGCAGGCTTATGCCAAGGTGTTAAGGCTTCCTGCTAATAAATGTGGGTTAATAGCTCATGGAGGATGCAAGGGCTTGCAACCTAACAGGAAAGATCCTAGGAGTGTTTTTAGAACTGATTGACCGTTTAAGAAACACTTGGGCCAGCATCAACTATAATAGTGCTAATCATTAAAGTCAAGTTCTCATATAAAAAGAAACCAAGACAGTAAACTGTCTCTCTTCTTTGTTTAAAGGAAAATTAAAATACTGTTTTTGTTCGGAACTGAAAGCATTTAAGAATTGGAAGACAAAACCAGTAGTGTCAGTTTGAACACATTGGGTGCAGTTAACCTGCTCTTTGAGAAGCAGACAGGAATTTGATGTTAGTCAAGCCTTTCCAAATTTCTTCTTTAAAAATAGCAAAGCCTGGGTGCTTCAGCTGTTTGTTTTACAGCAGAAGTGTTGGAGCAAATTGTGGCCTATGGCACCACGGCTTGTCTTCGGTCTCAGGGAATTTCCATGTTCTTCCAGCCTGCTGTCTTCATGTTGCTGTTGTGCGACTCATTTCTCTTTGTCATCACTCTGCTGGTTCAATAAAATTAGTTACCAGAAACAGATGATTACCTTGTGTTTTAATAAGCAAGGACATTATGTTGTGTTAGCTTACAAGGAGTCGTAAGCTAAGTAGGCTGTGTTGTCTGAGGTTTGAATTCTTCCATGCGTATCATGCCATGGGTTCACATGCCCCCTGCATCAGCCATTTAATAAAGAAACCTGTCTGCATGTTGTGCAGCTCCCGTTTTTTCATGAGTTTCTTGAAGGCTTTTTAAATGTGGTGGAGAGACACTTTGCTTAAAGATGGGGGAGGTTTGTCAGCCAAAGTTACTTGTGAGATGTATGGTTGCATAAACCCTGACTTAAACAACTAGGAAACATTATAATGCCAAGAGCTAAGAACATAGGATTTTTTAAGTTTGAGCTGTAGAAAATGAATTGCTGAAGCTGAAGTGGATTGTAATGGGCTAAGCTGTCTTGATTTCTGTGGAGATAAGGAGTAACTTGAGACAAAAAAAGCCTGTTAAGTTCGAGGATGCAAGTTAGGTTTTGTTTTTTTCTTCCAAGGGTTTCATTAGGCTGGAACTACCTGTGATCATCACCTTATTCATATGCTGTGCTACTCTTGAAGTACCTTAATCCCACAGTGTTTTTTCCATTTCCAGAGGTCTGAAAATCTAAATCGTTGGGGTACTCAACTTCTGCTGTTTTATGGCCAGACGTTGCCATAACTGTATTTCTGATCTGATGTACATCTGTCTTTCAGGCATTAGTTAATTTCACAGACTACCAGATTTTTGAAGAGCTGGTCAAGGATAAGAAAAACGACACCTTTTATGTGAACTGCGTTACTGAGATGCTAAGAGCAGTAGCTGAAGCAGGTTGTTACACACAGCAAAACGTCCTTGAATACCTTGGAAAGAGCTTCAGAGTAAAACTCAACCTTCCTGAGTGGTACAGCAATGAACAGGCTGCAGATTTCATTTTCAAGTATGTCTGTATGTGCTTAGGAATACATGCTTGTGTCACTGTATTGAAATTACAACTAACTTTAAGAATACTCTGCCATATTATTTCACACTGTCGTTACGGTTTTTGTACCCAGCCAGTGTCCAATTCTTGGTGGAATTTCAGGATATTGTGATAATCTGTTCTGTTTGAGTTTAGAGAAGGGAAGGTTGCAACTACATGTGTGGACTGCTGTAGGTTCAACTTGTTGAACAGCATTAGGGTAATTTGTGGCATTTTCTCTGCTGTTTCACACAGTCATTAGCAACTATTATGAGAATTACACTTCTAAATGATAGGAATTGGGTGTTTTAAAGTCTTGCTTCTTCAATGGAATAAGTTAGGAAGCAATGGAAGAGAGTGTTTTGAGATTGCCAATGTGACAACCATTCAACTGATTTTCAGGTAATACAGATTTTAGTTCTTTGACCAAGTTTTTTAGCACTTGAAAAGTATAATTTGGGATGTCCAAGTCCTTGAGTACCTGTAAATAAGGAGTAATCATCAGATGTCTAGAAGCATGAAGGCAGTTTTTCTTAGGAGTGTAGGAAGAACAGCTCTTCGGACTGAGAAACACGAGTGAATAATTTCAAGAAAGTTATACTGTTATTTTCTTTATTCTGAATACTGTGGTGCTTTTTGGTTGTGTTTTTTCCCCCCATGGTATGTTCTGTACACAGTTTGTCAAAGCTGTCTGCGCTGTGGAGATAAGAGCAATTGGGGAAAGCAATATTTGGGGCGTACTTTGTATTGTAACTTCTACCTGGCCACAGCTTTCTTTGAATGTTTTTATGGTGAAGGTGTGGAGGCTTCAGAAGAGGGCAGTATGGAGCAGAGGTACAGAGTGGCCACATCTGCGTGCTTGCTCACATGCTGGAAGGTTGTTGTGCTTACGTCTTGGAAAGCAAGTTATCTCTGTTGTCTTGGAAGGCAGTGTAGCAGCTTTATAGCTTGCATCAAAATGTCATTCAGCACACGTTTCCACGCAAAGATCTGATTGCAGCGTTCTGTGATCTGTTACTAGTCTATGGCTTGGATTTTGGGGTGGAGATGAGCACGTACATGTGGTTATGCAGAGGTGTTTAGTGTCATACCTGCTGCAAAGTAATGTACAAATCTCATCTCTTAAGTGGGCCTGTAAACTGTGCGCTTGTAAGGACATATAGTAATATGTAAAATAAATTCTTCACAAGGCTCACCTTCGTCTGATGAAGATTTTGAGAATATTTAGCAATAATGTGAAGAACAGCTGGCATGATGGGGTGGTGTTAATTGTCCTTCTTTCTCTCCCTCCAGCAAGTGTATCTGCATACACTTGACAGACAGAACTGAAAAATTCTACCTGCTTTGTATGATGACCCGGAAGCTGTATGCTTTTGCCAAAGGGGAGTGCATGGAGGATAATCCAGACAGTCTGATGAATCAAGAAGTGCTTACTGCAGGACAGCTTTTCCTTATGTTCCTAAAGGTAAGGTCATAAGGCCTGTGTATGGAGTGGTCATCGAGTCCAGGACCTACAGTGGCCAAGAAGATGGGAGAAATGCAGAGCCAAACTGATGAGCAGGGAGCCTAGGTATACTACAAAGACTTGAGGGTATGCTGGATTTGGTGTAGGACGGCATACATTAAAGAGCAGCCCGTGTCAAACCTGGAGTGAAAAGCTTCAGGGCCTTCAAGAGCAAATGAAAGTTCAGGGTTGAGTCTGGGGAAGGAGAAACACCAGCCCAGGAGGGTTTTGAAACAGCGTATTGCTGTTGTGTCAGTTGATACAGTAGTAGTGAAGATCTGCCTCTTTGTGGTGCTCCCTCTGTGTCGCACAGCAAATGTGCAAGTAGGTAACTGCCCCATCCTCTTTCTCTGAAAATCAGTGATTTATGTTGTTGTTTTTTCTACCCATCTTTGAATTCTTTTACAGATCAAGAAGTCAGTCCAGTTTACACAGTTAACTTATTACTGGTGATGTAAAAGTGCAGCTTCCTAGACTATTCCAGTTCATTGTGGATTCAGGTTATTTCTGGCATTTCCTCATTGCAGAATGCCAGAAGGAAAATATTGCTCAGAAGTGAGATTTGTCAGCCCCACGTAATAATAATTCCCTGAGTTAGTAGATAACTCTTAGTCTTTCTTTGCCATTTTAGCCAAAATCTTCTTTAGCATTGTTTTGTTGAAACAATTCTAAAATTTCTCTACTACTTGATTGGTTTCAATGGCTGTAGAAAGAGAATAAAAAGTGAATTATGTGAAGCATTGTAGTGCTTTCTAAAACTGGCAGCAGGAACCAGAACAGCTTGCTGTCTTGCCTGGCCCTGTCAGATAAACAGGTGAGTGAGCAATCTCTTCTATAATGGCAAACAGACTAGGTTTCTGTTGTGTAGATAACTGCTGAGACAGTCATTAGAGTGTCTGTGTTCCTGTTACAAATTCAAGTGTCACATTCTTAAACCGCAGGAGAGGCTTGAGAACTGGTTGCAATCTGTTAAATTCATTTTGGAGAAGAGAACAGAAAAGGCCGACATCAACGTCAATACAGACAGCCTGATGAAGGCGTTCAGCCTGACCACAGATGTTACCAAGTCATTTGAGTACCTTCTTGCAACTGGTAACCTGCGATCTAAGACCGGTAAGTCGTAAGGTCTAAGAAGCCCTTTTTTTACCTGCTAAACTGTGTGAGAAACAACTTAAAACCAAACTTTTAACTCAAAGCAACTTGAGTGCAGACATTAAGGCAGTGGAATGGGAAAAGGCTGATTGAGAGAAAGAGGAGATGTGTCCTCAAGCAGTGAATTTGTAGTCTCGGGACCTCCTACGGTTCACTGAGTTGCTGCAGTACTTAGGTCTTGTTAGTGGAAAATAGGAAACAGCCATCTGAGTGACATCCTGATGTAAGTCTCCATCTTGTTCCTCAGGCCTGGGCATGCTGCAGGACAGCGGGCTGTGTGTGGTGGGGGACAAGCTGAATTTTGTTCGCTACCTTTCGCATTTCCGCTGCGTACACAGAGGGTCGGCGTTTGCCCAGATGAGAACTACCACGGTACGCAAACTGCTGCCGGAGTCCTGGGGGTTCCTGTGCCCAGTGGACACCCCCGATGGAGAGCCCTGCGGTCTGATGAACCACATGACAGCTGTGTGTGAAATAGTGACAGAGATGGTTCCTGTGACAGACCTGCCACCTCTGTTATGTGCTCTAGGTACAGTTTACTGGCTAAATTGTCTAATGAAGCAATCTTCCTTTTTACCTTTCTGCCCTACGAACCCATATGTGGAGAATGTTCTCCAGATACCATTACTGTAAATCAAGGTAAACCTGTTCTTACTCTGCTTCTGCTTAATGTAGGATTTGCTTATTCAGGCATGTAAACCTTCTGGAGAATGTAAAGTTCAAAATAAATGTCTCTTAGCTGCGTACTGTAGAGCTGAAGATGTTCACCTGCACAGGACTGGCTCAGAGAAATTAGACAAACCACTGACTTCATCGTGTTGCTAATAACTTGAATTAAATTGCAGATCCTCTAGTGATGAGCACGGTGATGGGAATCTTGTTTTGTTCAGAAGTGTGCTGGGACTGGCTGGGAAATGGCACTCACAGTTGTGCACGTTTTATGTTCTCCATCAAGTCTCATCTACCGCTTTGCCCTGTCCAGATGTTCTGAATTTTTCTCATGGCTCATAAAGCTGTTTTATGTGGATTGAGGCTTCCTGCAGAAATAACGTACATTTGTGTGCTTTTTTGGCTGTTCCCTCTCCTGCCCCAATCTCTCACAGGTGTTGTCCCCATTGATGCGACCCCAAGCAAGCCGTATGCTGAGTGCTACCGCGTGGTGCTGGACGGTGCAGTGGTGGGCTGGGTCGAGTGGGACCTGGCTCCTCAGGTTGCAGAAGCCCTCCGGCGATTCAAGGTTGTCTTCTTTAAAATGTGACTTACCTAAACGTGCTCCATATGCAGTGGCCACAAATAAACCAAAAGGCTCCAGAGCTCTAAAGAAGCCTAACTTCTATCCGTCTTTTAAGTCTGACCTAATCATTTATCTTTATTTATCTTTGTCTGTATGTTAGTGTTAGGCTTTTTGGCTTTTCTTGTATTTGTTCTAAGTTTGGTCTCTTGGTTTATGATGTTGCCATTGTTGTGAAATTTTTTTTTTTTTTTTTTAGCGTGGTAGAAGTATTCTTGGTGGAGATATTGCTAGAAATACCTTTTTGCATTTCACTATTTTATATTAATAGCTACATCTGTAGATCTGTGGTTTGTGTTTCCATTGTGGGTGGTAACCTAGCCTGTAGGGTACAGCTTAACTAAAACAGTATTGTTTTGTATTCCTAAATTACTACTCCTTTACACAACCAGATAACACAAGAGAAGAGATTTCCTGCACGAGCAGAAGTGGTCCTTATCCCAATGACAGGAAAACCCAGTCTGTATCCTGGGTTGTTCATTTTCACTACCCCTTGTCGAATGGTGCGGCCTGTCAAAAACCTGCTGTATGGAAGGAAGGAATGGATTGGTACTCTGGAACAGGTAGGCTGTGCATGTTTCAGTTATTAAATGCTGACTGTTACAGCAGTATCCTTCATCAGAAGCAGTATTTTGTGAAGTGTTTGTCGAAGGAGCTGAGAATGGGACATAGGTAAAGTGCTGAAGAGCTGGAATAGGTGGCAGAAGAGTTTTCTCATTTCTAGCTAATGAGTTTTTGGTACTTTCCTTAGAGGTAGAATGGAGAAGTCTTTTTCAAGTACTGAAGTCTGCTTTCAGTATGAACGTAGTGAAAGTTTCCTTAGGTGAATGATCGCTGTCTCATCATTTTTTATGTCACGTTCTGCAAATTGCCAGTGAGCAGCCAAGTAGTGGCTTGCCTGGGAACTTGATAACTTGGAACAATTAAGATGAGAGAGTGGAAGTGCGATGCGTATCGCAGTTTCATACTTCCAGACTTGCTTTCCTTGCAGTTGTCTGGGATTGTGGTAAAGTAGTTCAGTAGTTGTCTGGTGTTTTTCTTGCCTGGGCTAAGGTACAGTCAGCAACCACAGCTGAAACTGAAATGAAAAGTCACTAGGCTTTGTTGCTAGCAGCTTTGTCTTGCTTTCTGTCCAACCTGTCCAATGTGATTCTTGCAGGTCTTCATGAATGTGGCCACCATGGAGTCCGACATTGTGCCTGGAGTCACCACCCACCAGGAGCTCTTCCCTCACAGCATTCTGAGTGTGGTGGCCAACCTCATCCCCTTCTCTGACCACAACCAAAGTCCTCGAAACATGTACCAGTGCCAGATGGGTAAGTCCTGTAGTACCTACAGCTGCAAGTCTCCAAGCAAGGAAGAGGGGGGGAAAATCTCTGGCATATGTATCCCCATATTTCCACATAGCAACTCTTCCCAGCAGTTCTTACAGCTCTAAAGTTGATCACTATGAAATAAGTGACTGTTAAAGAAGTCAAGTTTATCATCCAGGCAGCCTTCCAGAGGGCAGTTTTAAATTGTAGTGCTCACAGTGCCTTAAGTCTTTGGGGTTTTTTTTTTTTTGTAGGCTTTTTCTTTTTAAATTTGAGGCTGTTGATCATACAGATTAGCGTGGGGCACTGCACCAGCTGCTTGGGAGTGTCAGTATTAACAACTGTGCTGGCAGGAGTCCTCTCATCCCCCAGCTGGCAGAGGTTGACCTGCTTCTCACAAGCAGCAAGGGTAAATGCTTTGAAGTGGTGGGGGTTTCTTTGCACCTGTTTTCAGTGACTGCACTGTCACTGACTGCAGCTTTTGAAAGAGCAGTTACTGGACATTTGTTGCAGGATATTAAAATGGCACCATGGCAGCAGTTCTTTTCTTTTTTTTTTTTTCCTGCCAGTTATTTGATTAACTTGGTTGTCTGCAGGCAATTGGGATATGGTATGTAGATGGAGTTTCAATTAGTCAACAAGTAATTTGCAAGAAACTTATTTAAAGCAAAAAAAGCCAGGCTAAGAGGTAGAAACTATGAGAGTGCTGCTCTCATTGGCACCACAGCATATTGCATTTCTAACAAACTTACCAGAAAGGTGCCCTTAATATGCTACTGCTTTTTCATATTTATCTGAAAGTACTGATGTGACTGTGTTCAAAAACTTTTTTTACTGCCAATGTGTTTGTACTGTCAGTGGGAAAAAAAAAGCCAACACTTTATTGGAGGCTTGAAATTGCAGAAAAGACACAATTAGAAGAATCCTTTACGTAGTGATGTGAAGGAAATTTAGTTGTTGTGTATGGTTCATAGAAACTTTTTTAGCTGGACTTTAAGGCAATTATTAAATAATAATTCTGGAGGACAACACTATTTAGCTT
Source organism: Tetrao urogallus (assembly GCF_951394365.1). Taxonomy (NCBI): domain Eukaryota; kingdom Metazoa; phylum Chordata; class Aves; order Galliformes; family Phasianidae; genus Tetrao; species Tetrao urogallus. The sequence continues at coordinate 15,527,917 of NC_136814.1, forward strand.
TGAATTGATCTTGTGTAAATACAACTTTCTTTGTAGGAAAGCAAACCATGGGGTTTCCAGTGTATAACTATAAGGACCGCTCAGATAACAAGTTGTACCTCCTCCATACCCCTCAGAGCCCTCTGGTGAGGCCCAGAATGTATGACTATTATGGTATGGACAGCTACCCAGTCGGTACCAATTCAGTTGTGGCTGTCATCTCCTATAGTGGCTATGACATGGAAGATGCAATGGTAAGTGTGCGGAATTACATTGTCCTGCAAAGGAATTTAGCATGGGCAGTTGTAAAGAAGGGTGGTATGCAGTTGAGAAGAGCCCTTTTTCTGCTTTTGCTAGTTCCATTAGAATTGATACAGGAACTCAGCTGTTAAGCACCTTCTGCAGTAATGTTCAGGGTAGTCAGAGTAGAGCAGAGCTCCTTTGTGCAAAGCTGTGGGCTTCCAGCATTGATTTTAAAAAAAAAAAAAAAAAAAAAAAAAAGAGAGAGAAAAAAAAAAAGGGATTGGAGGAGACCTGAGCCTGTTGGAGTGATGATTGGCTGGGAGGTGTTTGTTTTTTTAATGTAGGAAGGCATGCATCAGATCAGAATGGAAATTCTTTTTTTGAAGATACTAACAAGTTTTTAACATCCTTTTTTTCTTTCTCTTAGATTGTGAACAAATCTTCTTGGGAGAGAGGGTTTGCTTACGGAAGTGTTATCAAGATGGAGAGCATTGACCTTTCCCTTAAAGCTAGCAGGGGAGGTGATAATTTAGTGTTTGGTATCAGGCCTGGGGACCCAAACATTAAGGAGAAGTTGGATGCTGATGGACTGCCTTTTGTTGGCTCCATCCTGCAGCCCGGGGACCCGTTCTACAGCTACATGAACCTTAACACAGGGGAGACCTTCACTGTGTACTACCAGTAAGTTCAGCTTGTTCCTCCTGTCTCCAAACATACGGAGTAGTGGACCCTGATCAGCTGCTCTTTTAGGTATTGCCTTTTTTCCTCACACAGCACTTAAGGTATCCATGTGTTCATGGAGCATGAAATTGATGCATGTTTTGTGGCTTGGAGTCAGGGTATGCTGAAGAGCTGCAGCATCTAGGATATAAGGCTAGGAATGGTAAAAAGAGAGAATTTGCAGAAGTTTTTTGCTGTCCCCCAGTATTGTTCCTTTGTCCATCTTTGTCATTTTCTGCAGTATTGTGTTAACTGAATTGGGTTCTTGGTCCCCAAAGACTTGCCAGTTTCTTGTCAATACAACTTCATGCCCTACCTGCACCATTTATACAGTGAAGATCATACTATTTAGTTATTCATGATTAGAAAGCAAATTAGCTTATTGGATAAGCTAATTGGAGAGCAGAATAACCAGTCTTACTGGGAAAGCTATCTGTTAATAATACACAATGAGTGCATTGAAACTGCATTGGAGAGATTGCTGGTTGTAGAGCAGAGCAGAGAGATTCAGTACGTGGCAGTGAGGATTGCCAGAACTTGATGCTGTCAGCTCAGCCTTATGCTCCTTCCACTTATGAATCCTGTTTTGGCTCCCTACTCCGTATTCCTGTTTGCCAGCTCTTTTGTGCCAGCCTCACCTTAGTTCAGGTTCCTTACCCAGAGAGCCATTTTACCTGTGTACTCTGCAGCATTTGTTCATTACAGTTCTAGATGAGGTAGCCATTTAGGTTCCTATGGGGAGGTTCCCTGCTCTCACTGTTGGCTCATGCCCCAAGTTTTCCCAGAGACCCTGCAACCTGAAGGGACAGTTCTCCCTACTGTCCTACACACACTGCTTGGATCTTAAACTTGGCTTGGAAGGGGTGGAGAGCAGAGGCTTTGACTCAGAACTTTCATGAAGCTGGGAAGAGGCTTATGAAGCAATTTTTGAGTGTTTTTGTTGTTGTTTGGGGATGGCCTATACTGTGGTTGCATTTTGGCACAATAGAAGAATAGCTGTAAAACAGAAGCTAATCATAAGGGCAGGCCTTCTGCAAGCAGTAAAGGGACTTCAGAGGACAAAGAAAAAACTAACCCTGTTGTAATGTGGTCGATTTTTATTCATTTCTTAAGAGTTTGGGCTGCAAGCTCTGTGACAGGAGTTAAGTGTGCAACAGACATCCAGCATGTGAAACATCTGCTGAGGGTTCGCTTGAAACAGCAACGTAGCCCTGAACACCTGTTGGCAAAGGCCCACTCAGCTGCCTCTGCTATCTGCTCCTGAGCTTTCCTCTCAACTTTGCCCTAAACCTGTTCATTTATGCTAGCGCCCCACCAGGGCAGTGTCAATTTATTGTGTAGGAAAATGCTGCCTTGAAAGAAGACAATTGGCACGTCTGATCGGCTGTAGGTTTAAATAATTTTGACTTTATTATCATGGGTGACACATTACCTCATCACATGGAAGTTGCAGTTGTGCTGCTAGCATTAGAAACAGCAAACAAATGGCACTTGGGTGATACCTTTGTTTGGCTGCTGTGCTCTAATTCTTGTGCAGTCTGATTTCCCTGAATGACATTCTTAAAAAAATGTGGTGATCCCCAGCTCTTTATTGGATTTAAAAGTGGGTTGGTTTCTTTGCTTCATTTCAAAGTCATGAGCATATCTGATACCTTTGCTGTGAATGTTTTTCCACCTACGCAGGAATAAAGAAGTTGGCATTGTGGACAACATCAAGCTGTGCAGTAATGACCGTGGCACTGGGAAATTCAAGAAGGCTTGCATCACCGTGAGAGTTCCTCGAAACCCAACTGTTGGAGACAAATTTGCCAGCCGCCATGGGCAGAAGGGCATCCTGAGCCAGCTCTGGCCTGTTGAAGACATGCCGTTCACGGAGAATGGGATGGTTCCAGACATCCTCTTCAACCCCCATGGGTTCCCCTCCCGTATGACCATCGGGATGTTAATTGAGAGCATGGCGGGGAAGTCAGCAGCGCTGCACGGCGCCTACTACGATGCCACTCCCTTCACCTTCACGGAGAAAAACTCTGCCTTGAAGTACTTTGGTGAGACTTTGGTGAGCGCGGGCTATAACTTCTTTGGGACAGAAAAGATGTACAGCGGAATCAGCGGCGTGGAGCTGGAGGCAGACATCTTTGTGGGAGTCGTGTACTACCAGCGCCTGCGCCACATGGTCTCAGACAAGTTCCAGGTGAGGACTACAGGACCCCGGGATTCTGTCACCAACCAGCCGGTCAAGGGGAGGAACGTGGAAGGGGGGATTCGCTTTGGTGAGATGGAGCGTGATGCGCTGTTGGCTCATGGCACCTCCTTCCTGCTGCACGACCGCCTGTTCAGCTGCTCTGATGGCTCGGAAGCCTATGTTTGCACGAGCTGTGGCAGCATGTTATCTCCTCTGCTCCAGCGCCCACCACCTTCCTCCGTAGCAAGCAACAGGAGGTATTCCTGCATGCTCTGTGGCAGGATGGACACCATCCAGGTCATCCCCGTGCCCCACGTCTTCCGGTACTTCTTGGCAGAGCTGGCAGCCATGAACATCAAGCTAAGGCTCACGCTGGAGCAGTAATCCTGCAGTGAGAGGAAGGAAGCACGCCTTAGTTCTGCCTTTGCCCCCTCTGGGTTTCAAGGGTTAAGTTCTCAGGTTTGTCAAACAGTTACAAGGTTAACTTCATGTTTGCATTGTGATGGGGTGAAGCCGCATCGTGCAGAAATGCGGTCCCATTGGTGTTTGTTTGCACGTTGTAAAAGATTGCTATTGCAACGTGTGTGGAAATCAAGCAGGATCACTGTTCCTATGGGCTTGAAGGCGGTGAGAGTTTTTTGTTCGCTAAGAGCTGGCAGCAGCTGCAAAGATGAATAGGTCACAAACAGCATGAAGTGAATGCTGGGAGTGACAGTGCATTGCACTTTTTTGTCATTATTTTATTTTTTCAATATTTTGATCCAAAGAAGAAAGCAGATAGCTTTCCAGCCCAGCTCTTACCTTGGCTCCAGCGCTCCTCAGGTCATAGAGATGCACAGTCACAGGCAGGTTCTCAGCCCTCGGGCAGTAGTACAGGCCTGGGGCAGACTATGTTCCCAAGCCCCAGCGGTAGCTGTGGCCTCTCCTTCTGTATGAGCCTCGTCTGGTTGGCACCAAGGAGATTTTTATACTTCTTGTTAAGAGTTCTTTATATGTTTCTTTAAAAAAAAAAAAAAAAAAAAAAAGCGTTTAAAGCTGTGTCTGCAGCCAGCCTTGCTCCATCATCCTGGGAGATCCAAGGGCATCCAGGGGGGGAAGCGGGGCCTCTTGGCTGCCAGAGAAGCTCAGGGCTGGCCTGGGCGGTTCTCCCAGGGCTTGGGAGGCCGCGGGAGGCGGGAGGCTGTGGGGATGTCGTTTGTGGGTGAGGCGTTGGGGCACCGCACACCAGCTGGGGCCTGGCCCCTCTGCACCATCTGCAGCAGCTCAGCAAATGAAGGAGGGGGGGCTGGGGCTACGGTGGCTGGGGGGGCCGTGTCCTTCATCTGCTCCGTCACGGCGCTGCTCGGCTCCATCATGGCGCTGTCTGTGGCCGTACCACTGCAGCAGGGGGGGAGGAAGGGCGCTACCACGTGTGCGGGAGGGGGAGGCGGGCAGCTCTGGGATGGGAAAGTAGTGAGGCGATGGCACTCGTACCAGGGGCTGTCTCTGGCCCGTGCCCGCCTCCCTCTCACTGCCTTGCCCCAGGTGCAGCTCAGAGCAGCTGGGAGCAGGTGACAGTAACGGTTGGGGGCTGAGCGACCACTGTGCTGCTGCTGCTGCTTCCATGGAGGTGCCCTGGTTGCTGCTGGCCTCTGCTCTGCTCCTGCCCTGTAAGTAGCCAGCAGGCGCGTTGAGGTGGTGGGATTGGAGTGGGCTGGCGGCCACCGAGGGCCGGGCCCAGCGCAAAGCCTTAACCTCCATCCTTGCAGCCTGCAGGGCCGCCAACCCCCTGCCCATCCTTTCCCCGCCACTGACCATGGTGGTGTCAGGGCAGCAGCGGCGGCTGGTGGTGTGTGTGGTGAGTGAGCTGCCCGCAAACTCCGGCCATGCCGTCTGGATCTCCAGTGGGAACAGCAGCGCTTTGCAGTCCTTTGCCTACGGGGCTTCGCAGGAGGAGGGTGGCACCGTCTGTGCAGTTTCCATCCTCCCTGACAGTCCCATGGAGCAGGAGCTCCTGGCGTGCCATGTTGGGCCCAACAGCAGCGCTCCAGCCCATAGCTCCAACCTCATCCCACTTGCAGGTACGGACAGGGGCACTGCCTGGCACCAGGGCTGTGCCAGCAGGCAGCAGGCGTGTGGCCCTGCGGGTGAATGTTACCCAGGGGTTTGTGGCAGCCCCCTCCTCTGTTCCTCATCCCGCAGACAGCGATGAGGAGGCAGAGCTGTGTCCCAGAACCCCCGCGGGTGAGTGCAACGGGGACGACGTGCCTTTCGGGGGATGCCACAGGGCCTGCAGCCACGCTGCTGTCCCCTCTGTTTCAGAGCCCCGCGCCTGTGCTGCCGCAGCCCTGCTGGTGGCCGCGCGGGTGGTGCTGCTGAAGGCCGCGCTCCTCGACGCCCTGCTCACCGCCCTGCTCCTGACCCGGCGCTGAGGGACCAGGCCGGGCAGGGAGGAGTCCCCCGGAACGAGGGGCAGACCCAGTATGGGTAAAGGTGTGGGAGCGGAGCGGAGAGGAGCCCGCGGAACGGGGGCCCGGAACAACCTCGGGGCACGGCGTGCGATGGGACGAACAAGGACCCTCCGGCGCGGGCCCGCGGCAAGCCAGCGGAGAGGGCGGGGCTTACTCGGCGGGCCGGGCGGCGATTGGCCGGGCGTGCCACGCGGGCCGCTGGGGTTGGCAGTGGCGGTGCGTTGCCGTGGTGACGGGGGCGGGGCGAACGCCCGGAAGCGGAGCCATGGCGGCGGAGGGTCCCGCCGCGCTGCTGCTGCTGCTGCTGCTCCTGGCGGTAGCGGGCGGCGACGACGCGGACTGGGTGCGGCTGCCCAGCAAGTGCGAGGGTGAGCGCGGCCGGGGGCGAGGGGAGCGGGGCCGGGAGCGGGCCGGGTCGGAGGAGGCCCGGTCGCGGCAGCCGGGCCTTCCCGCGGCACCCGGAAGTGAAGGGAGCCGAGGCTCCGCCGGGGCCGGGCCTCGCCTCGCTCTGTCTGTGCCGTGCAGGGACGTGCGGGGCTCCGCGGCGAGGAGGAAAGGAGGAGAAGCTGCGGCGGAGCTCTTTGTGCTGCTCCCCCGCCCGGGAAGACGCTCCGGAGGTGCCGTGTGACTGCACAGCCGCTGCCCGCCTGGCTCGGGACCGCTGTGAGCCATGGCAGCGCAGGGCCGGGCTCGCTCCCGGCGGAGGGCACTGCGGAACGGCACGGAGCCTTGCGGAGCTCCGGGGCAGGAAGGGCCGTGCCGAGCCCAGCCTCCGTCCCTCCACGCCTGCAAACCCCCATTTCCTCCTGCTCACCGTTCCTGTCTCTCTGTTGGACTGTCCGTTACAGCTGAAATAAAATTTTGTTTCCCCCCTCCCCTCTTTCATTCATTTATCGTTTCTAAAAGTGTGGCAGAGCATCGCCGGCAGTGCAGTGCCCTGCAGTAGTGATGCAGCCCCTGCAGCTCTGCACCCATGTGCCTGGCTGCCTTGTTGTGTGGGAGGCACAGGGAAGGGGTGACTCGCGGTGCCCTGTCCCCATGGGAAGGGATGAGCAGGGTGAAGCAGACACTGGGGTGGCTGCCCTCTGCTCTCCTGGCTGTAGCAGTGTGGCTGCAGTAATACTGAAGCACTATTCAGGGCCTCCTACTCCAGGAGATCATCAGTCAGGATGCTGCTCTTCGTTTCTGTGAACAACAATGGTGACCGTGCCCTGTGAGCTCTTCTCCCAGCACCAAGTTCCTCCTCAGGACCTACTGACCTGCTATGCTTTCCCTCCTGCAGTGTGCAAATACGTGGCATTGGAGCTGAAATCTGCCTTTGAAGAGACCGGCAAGACCAAGGAGGTCATCGACACTAAGTATGGCTTCTTGGATGGGAAGGGCGCTGCTGTCAAGTACACACAGTCGTAAGTAAAAACAGAAGAGGCTGAGTCCCTCCTCTGGAGCATGGAAATGTGCCAGGTTGCTTCCTCCTGATCTTGGAGGCTGTTCTGGGGTGTACTTCCAAGCCGTTCCCATTCTTCCTCTCTGTGCAGGGACATCCGGCTCATCGAGGTGACAGAGAACATTTGCAAGAGGCTGTTGGACTACAACCTGCACAAGGAAAGGAGCGGCAGCAACAGATTTGCAAAGGTGGGTTTCCTTCCTGGTGCTGAAATGTGGTCGGTTCTTCCAGGTGCCAGCTGACAGCAGGCAAGGCTGTGCTGCTCTGGGGTGCTGTCCTCAGGGGGAGGTGGGCCAGAAGGGAGCCAGGTGCCATCCCACATAGGCCTTCCTACTGTGTTTAGGATGTGTTCAGTGCAGAGAAGGACTGGTGGGCACGTAACACCTCAGTGTCGGCTGCCTCAGGTCTCTCTGTGCCCCCGCGCACAGCCTCACTGCATGGCTCTGTTCTCCCCAGGGCATGTCAGAGACATTTGAGACCCTGCACAACCTGGTGCACAAAGGTGTCAAGGTGGTGATGGACATTCCCTATGAGCTGTGGAATGAGACCTCTGCCGAGGTGGCGGATCTCAAGAAGCAGGTACCTTCTTGCTGGGGTCAGTGTGCTGCGGCCGTGTGGGCTGGAAAGGGCTCAGCAGGTGTGGGGATGGGATCAGGGCTCTGCCACGTGCTGGTGCCAGGCTGTCCTCTCCCTGTCAGTGTGATGTGCTGGTGGAGGAGTATGAAGACGTGATCGAAGACTGGTACCGGCACCACCAGACAGAAGATCTCTCCCAATTCCTCTGTGCGGACCGCGTGCTGAAAGGGAAGGATGCCAGTAAGTCCTTGGGGCTGCCTGGGGCAGTGCATGCCTGTGAGAGCACAGGGAATCCAGCAAGGGCACGGGGAGCCCTACGTGTTCCTCAGGGCCCTCTCTCCCCCTGCCCAGGCTGCTTAGCAGAGAAGTGGACCGGCAAGAAGGGGGACTTGGCAAGCGCGGGGGAGAAGCCGAGCAAGAAGAAGAGCGGGAAAAAGAAGAAGAAAGCGGAGAAGGGACAAAGCGAGGGTGCTGAGAGCTTTTCCCCGGAGGAGAGCGGAGTGCAGGAAGCCACCCCGCTCCCCCACAGCCCCACCGACGAGCTATAGGCAGCGGCTCGCAAGGACTGAGCGGGGAGAAAGGCTCTCCCCCGTGCCACAGCCGCGGCTTCCGGCCCACCACGGTACGGACTCATTCCCCCCACGGCGCGCAGGGCCGGGGCCGCGTCCTCCCAGCGCCCGCAGCTCGGCAGCCCGGGACCCTGCGGCGCCGGGGCTGCGAATAAAGACCTTTTTGGCGGAGCGCCGCTGAGCTGCTTGCCCCGCGCTGCCGGGTCGGCTCCCGGAGGCTCCTCCCCGCGGGGGGGCGGGGCGAAGGGGAGTGTCGGCGGCGGCGATTGGCGGCCTTGGGGGGCGGGGCGGGGCGGGGCGGGGGAGCGGCGGAGCGGCGGCGGGGCCGCGGCGAAGCGGGGCGGCGGCGGCGGGATGGTGGACAGCGTGTATCGGACGCGCTCGCTGGGGGTGGCGGCGGAGGGGCTGCCGGATCAGTATGCGGACGGGCGGGCGGCGAAGGTCTGGCAGTTGTACATCGGGGACACGCGGAGCCGCACGGCCGAGTACCGCAGCTGGCTCCTGGCGCTCCTCCGCCAGCACCGCTGCCGTTCCGTCCTCGACGTGGCCTGCGGCACCGGGTAAGGCCCCTCGTTTCCGCGTCCCTCCCTTCCCTCTCCCTTCCCTCTTCCGTCCCGCTGACGGCGCTGTCCCCAGGGTGGACTCCATCATGCTGCTGGAGGAGGGCTTCCAGGTAACCAGCGTGGACGCCAGCGACAAGATGCTCAAGTACGCGCTGAAGGAGCGCTGGGAGCGGCGCAAGGAGGAACCCTTCGACCGATGGGGTGCGGGCCCGGGGGGGTGCGTGGGGCTGCGGCGGGGGGGGGCGGCGAGAGGGGGAGGAGGAGGGGAGCGGAGGGTCCTTGCGGAGGGACCCTGCCTTCATCCTCCCCGCGTGCCACAGTCATCGAGGAGGCCAACTGGCTGACGCTGGAGCAGGACCTGGAGAAGCCTGGGGACGGCTTTGATGCTGTCATCTGCCTGGGGAACTCCTTCGCGCACCTGCCTGACTTCAAAGGTGAGGCTCAAAGGTGGTGCTGCGGCTGGAGGGATCGGGGGCTGCCGTGCACCTGTCTGGAGGGAGGCTGAGGATGTGCCCTAACTCATGGCACAGGTAGATTGCGCTAGGTGGCAGCGTGTCTGAGAACAGGTGCTGCTTTGGGGCTCCATGGAGCCACTGTGGCGGTGGTAGAGCTGTGCGTGTCTGTGTCACTTTTGGCTGGGCCGAAGGCACACCCAGACCTGTACCATGTGTGGGGCTGTGGGTTCCCCACACTTCCCTGGGGAGGCTGAGAGCGTGCCTGAGCTCATCACAGGGGTGGAGCTGCGGGTGCCCCGAGCCACAGGCTGGGGAAACCGTGTGGGTTTGTGTGGATGTGGGGGCACAGTCCGTGCCTGGGGATGCTGGGCTGTTCTCCCCAGGGGACCAGAGTGACCACAAACTGGCCCTGAAGAACATCGCCAGCATGGTACGGCCCGGCGGCGTCCTGGTCATCGACCACCGCAACTACGACCACATCCTGGCCACCGGCTGCGCGCCACCTGGAAAGAACATCTACTACAAGGTGGGCAGCTGCCATCCCTGCCCCATCCCGCTGCCCTCTGCCACAACCCCGTTCCCCAGGCTGGGGCCAGGGACAGCGGAACACCAACATTCCGCTGTCCCCAGAGCGACCTGACCAAGGACATCACCACCTCAGTGCTGCTTGTGAACAACAAGGCCCACATGGTGACCCTGGACTACACCGTGCAGGTCCCCCCGACGGAGGCGGGGGCCTCCCCGGAGCTGAGGTGAGAGGGGCTGCATGGGGGTCCCAGCTGAGGCCGGGCCTCGGTGCCTGCCCAGCCTCATGGCCATTGCCTCCCTGCAGCAAGTTCCGCCTCTCGTACTACCCGCACCGGCTGGAGGCCTTCACGGCACTGCTGAAAGGCGCCTTCCAGGGGAAGTGCCAGCACAGCGTCCTGGGTGACTTCCAGTCCTACACGCCGGGTCAGGCCCACGTTCCCTGCTACTTCATCCACGTCGTCAAGAAGACTGCCTAAGGGGCTGCGGTGACAGGACTGTGGTGGCAGAGCACTCCGAGTTGCTCTGCGGCTGGGGACTTCGCAGAGACCCACCCAGCAGCCAACTGCTGTTAATTAAGAGCATCTATGAGAGCAACCGGAGCCCATGGTTCATGTGTCCATCTGTGGGGTGAGCTGCCATCAGCTGGGGGGGCCTGGAGGGTGCAGGGCCTGGTGGGCATGGCCTCATCCCAGCCCTCTATTCCCAGCCCATGCCGCAGTGCCAAGGGTGAAGTGCAGGGCTGGTGCCTGAGTGGTGGCACAGCCCCACAGCCTCCAAGAGGGCACTGAGCCCCACGGAGCACCACCTGGAGGTCCACATAGGTGGGGAGGTTTTACAGACACCCAGCTGAAATGCTTGGTGCAGCTACAGTTCACTTCTTACCCACCCTGCAGAGCTTGGGATCAGATCCAGTTGAGTGTCGTGGCCATGGCCTGCTCTGCCTGAACATGCTCCACGCTGGAGGCACTCATTAGCCAGGCCACCATGCATGAAGGGCCTGCAGCTGGTGGAGGAGTGGCCCTCTGGGGAAAAGCACGGTGGGGGCAAGCTCCTTGCCAGCCACACATGGCTCTGCAACACTACTGGCAGCAGCTTTGGTGCCACTAACAGAGGGCTGAGGCTCTGCCCGTGAGCTGCAGGAGCAGCTGCCGGGAGCTGGCAACCACAAGGCGGACATGAAGGCAGCTGCCAGCTGGCTGACACACAGCCCCAGTGTGGGATTTATTTGGGATCCGTGGTGGAGGGCAGGAAGCAGTGCACGTGTGGCATGGCCAGCAGCTGCCAAGAGGCTGCAGTGAGAGGCGAGGCAGGAGCGTGTGCTTGGCTCAGATGGAGCAGCTCATGGCTGCTCCAGCCAGGAGGTGGGGTGAGTACTGACCCCCTCTTCACTAGGACAGGCTTTGCCTACCAGTTAATGGGAGTTTCCTTTGCTGGACTTGTCCCCACTGCATTTTGTCCTGGCCCCCTGTGCTGGATGTACAGGAGCGGACACAGCCCTGCAACCCCAGCCACTAGTTTCTCTGTGATACACAGCCGCCCCCTGGGCTGGCACAGCGCATCCCAAGCCCCCAGCAAGAGAGCACAAGTGCTGAAAGCTGAAACAGAAACCTGTATTTATTTGTAGAGTCCAGGGCAAGGCCAGGCCCATGGCAGCAGTACTGCCCCACAGTGGCCCTGTACTCCAGCCAGCTCCCCACATTGGGGGGCTGCCACCCTAACAGGAGACTACTGCCAACCAGTAGAGCCATCCTTGCTTCCCTGTCAGTGCTCAGTCCCCTCAGCACGCTCCTGGCGGCCAGGTGCTGCTCCCCCTACACTAGAGGGGCTGTTAAAGAGTCCCCCACCAGGTCAACACCCACACAAGGCTTTGCCTGACAAAACTGCATGGCCATTTTTTCTGCCAAGATTGAAAAAGGAGATGCAGGAGCAATAGGAAGGTAGCAGGTGGGTGTCTCTGCCCCAGATCTCTCGCGCCCCTTAGCTCCATCATCCCTTTGCTCCTCCAGTTCCAGCTCTCCTGAGCCTTATTAGCAGGCAGCAAACTTTTGCTGGATGAGTTTGTACCTGAGGAGCTCCTGCTCAGAGACTGATGGCTGCAACCTCGCAGCAGCCTGCAGGAAGTCTTCCATGGTGAGTATGAGAGCAGAGCTCTCTGTATCCAACCCTGTGTAAAAAAGAATGAGAACAAACTGAGAGCAAAGCCAGGGAGCATAGCATAGCCTCCAGTCCTTTTTCCAGATAGAGAAGGGGAAAGAAAACTGCCTCTCCCCTCCCCACTGAGGCCACCCAAGGTGCAATCACACATGGCAAAAGCACCTGCTAGCAACCCACAGCCTTGCACTTAGAGATGGCCCAGAGCCATTGGGGCTCTTCCCTCCAAGCCCAACTACTGCTATAGCAGTGCTAACTGCCCTCTGGCTTTGTGCTGGGGAACTCCAGCACATGGGGTGAGGATGGGCTGGGCTCATACCCTCCTCGATCCATTCCACCTTGCGTTTGACAGCACACATCATGGCATCTGAGCACAGTGAGTAGATATCAGCTCCTGTCAGCTGGGCCGGGCACTCTTCTAGGATGCTGCTGAGGTTCACAGAAGGATCCAGTTTAAACCTGCCAAGAAATAAAGCTGCAGGTGATGAGAGTCTGGGAGACAGGCAGCAGCCAGAGCAGCTGGGCAGGAGGGATCACAGGCCACAGAGTCACACCCCATGTTTAGCAACTTCTGGACTCTGCTCTTCGTGCTTCAGAAAAATCAAAGCGTTCTGCTTGGTTGGTCGATTCTATGTTTTGTTGCGTCTTTTTTGTTTTCTTTTTTAAACCAGTCATTTCTTTGCAACAACCCCACAGCAGTGTCCTTTCTACTGCCAAGTAGGATCAAAGGCAACTTGACTTCTCACTCAGTGAAATTAAGTGCTCTACACACCTGTGAACAGCCTACAGCAAGGGCTGAATAACAACATTTAATTACAGACAGTGCTAACCACTGAGACACCAAACCACCCCATCACAGTCATGCTGCAGACAGGGAGCCTCCTACAGCCCAGTGCTGGAGGGCATGGCTGCCAAGCCACATGGTACGGAATGTGCGTACAGCCAGCCTACGCTGTCACCTCTCCTTCCAGCCCATCCTTGAAAGCAGCAGTGATCACAGCTATCCCGCTCCATAGCGCTCAGACATGAGGCCAAGTTGGAGCACATCAGCCCCAGGAAGGCTGCTACCCATCAGAAAGCAGTGGAAGGTTGCTGGAAGAGGCCAGGCTCACTCACTTCCTGGTGACGGCACTCAACACCTGCAGCTGTGACTCCCGGTCTTCATTTACGCCCACATAGACCAGCTTGTCAAATCTGTCAGCAGAGAAAAGAGACCATCAAGAACAGGCCACTGCTGGCAACTAAAATAGGGCGCTGGGGCAGCTGCTTTGGATGTCAAGTTCTTGGAAAACAGAAAACTTTCTGGGGATGAGGGGTGCAGATGATACGCTGGAGGTCAAGGCTGCTCTTCAGAGGGACCTTGGAAAGGCAGAGAAATGGAATGATGGGAACCACACGGGGTCCAACAAGGGTGGATGGTACAAAGTCCTGTCCCAGGACAGGCAAATCACAGCCACGAGGACAGGCTGGGAGGGAGCTCTCCAGATAAGGCCCTGGTGGGGACACAGTCCAGCTCACCAAAGGCCAAGGTGCTCGAGAGATCTACCCCAGAGCAAGGCAGGGTAGGATGTGACACACCTGCCTGGCCGGAGCAGAGCTGAATCCAGGAGGTCAGGCCTGTTGGTTGCTCCAATGACAAACACCTCTCTGCTGGAATGGAGGCCATCAAGTTCAGCCAGGAGCTGTGAGACAACTCTGCAAAGAGTGAGATAGGACACCTAGAACTAGGCAAGTCATCACCATTACCGCTGCATGTGCTTGTAACTTGCTGTCAGATACTGACAACATAGGCCAAACATAAGCAGGCATGCATGGCTCTAGATAAGGTTCTGCGCCCAGATGTACCTGCTAATCCTAACTGTCCCTGCTATGCGGTTCTGCCCAGCAAATCCAGCTGCAAGACTGACCCGACAATCAGTGCTGGGGACACCCTGGCAGGCCCTGATACTGCCATGCTATCCTCAAGGCAGCTGAAACGTTTCCCACCTCAGGAAAATAGCAACTAATAAGACAGCAAAGCAGGGGTGTGAAGGACAACCTTGGAGAGGCCAAAGGGAACAGTTGGCAGCCATGGAAGCAGTTGGAGGAGGCACGGTTTTAACCAGTGTTTGCACAATGAGCTTGGGCAATCAGGAATCTGCTGCAATGCAAACAGCAATGGCCAGAGAAAGGCCATGCAGAGTTGAAGGGAGCAGGGATGGAAAAAGCAATGAGATAAAGAGTGGGGATGACCTCTGCCTTGCTGGGCCATCCTATGTTCCCTCAGGCAGTCAGGGCATGCCTGCTTTCCCAAGGACAGCCTATGCTCACTCACCTGTCCATGACACCTCCTGAATCTCCACTCCGCCCACGATTTGGGGCCAGAGAATCCAGTTCATCAAAGAAGATAATGCAGGGAGCAGCTGCCCTGGCTCTGGCAAACACTGGGAGGACAGAGAGAATACACAAGGTGAGAAAGACTCAGAGAAGCTGTCACCAGCAAAGAGCTGCAGATGGAAGTCAGCTGCCCACTGCCGCACCTCTGCCTTTGCTCCTGCCTGAGGGGTCCCAAAGCTCAGCTGTGTCTCTGAGGGGCTGCTGCCCCATCAGGAACACCAAAGACAGACTGGAAGGAGCAGAGCATGTAAGAGGGGCAGCTGCAGCGAGGCAGAGAACTGACATGGTATAGCAGACAATGGATTTATGCCCTTGCTGGCAGCTGTGAATGGGAGCCTGGAGAAACAATTCAAGCACTCCCTCCTCCCCTCCAGCACCACAGAACAGATCCTCTTGCCACATGCAGGACTGGGATGCTTCTGCTCACCATTACGCACGTTCTCCTCGCTTTGTCCAACATACATGTTGATGAGCTCTGGCCCTTTCACACTGTGGAGAAGGAGAAAAGGAAACAGGTTAGAGCATCCCATATACTGCCAGAAGAAAGTCCTATTGCAAGACCCCCACTGTTCACCTAAGGAATGTCATGGTGCATGTGGTCGCCACAGCTTTTGCCAGCAAGGTCTTCCCTGTCCCAGGAGGTCCGTACAGCAGCAGACCAGAGCGGCACAGACCCAGTGACAGCAGTTCCGGGTGCTCCAGGGGCAACTGGATAGTGTCCAGGATCTCCTTCTTCACCTCATGGAGCCCACCAACGTCCTGCCAGGACACGGAGGGGATCTGCACAAGAGTCAGAGTCCCTGTCAGCACTTCTTCCTGAGCTTGCTTGTTTAGCTCCAATGGGCTATTAGTCATCATTTGGCCACGCAGCAAAACAGCGCACACCACACTGCCCAGCTACCCCTTATGTGAGATCCCCCATCCTCTCTTGAGTGTTGCAACAGTGAAACCAAGCCGCACATCTCCACAAGCAACCTGCAGCCTTTTCTGATTCTCCACTGCACCTCCTATCGCCCACGAGCAAAATAAAAAACAGTAGCAGTGTCTGCCTGCAACCTTCAGGGGAGAACTCTACTGCAGACACAGCGTTAGGGACACAAGGGAGGTAAAAAATAATTAATTCATTAAAAAGGAAACCTGAACCTAGCAGCTGTGTGCTACTTGTGTCCAGGGCACCTTGTCCCCCAAGGATGGTCAGACTGGGCAAGGGCTTCACTAGAGTGAGAAAACCTCAGCTACTAGACTAGAACCTCTGTCATGTAAAGGATGGTATGAAGTAAAATCATCCTGGAGGACACTGTGCAGAAAACTACATGCTTTTGAAGGGGGAAATACAGGAACAAGCTCCACAGATGCTTACAAGTAATAGACAAGGATGCAAGGGATGTGGTGATCCCTTGCAAGCACACAAGAGGAAAGACAGCAAACCTGAGATGGGTGACACATGTCACTTCTGTTATTTTATGCTGAGTAATGCAATCTTGGAGGAAAATGCTGCTCAAAAGCTTTAGAAATAGCCAGAATGCCACAGCCTGTGGGACAGATCTCCAGAGTCAGAGAAGCTCTCCTGGGAACACGCAGAGAAAGCAAAGCCCCAGAACACTTCCCCCCACCTCTGGCTGGGTGCTGAACAGGTGTCAGCACAAACAGCAGGGTTAAAAATAGCCAATGCAAAATTCTTTGCCCCTTCCTTCTTCTGCTACTTGAGATGACATTATCATGCTACTATTCCAGCTGCCCAGCAACTCCACCAAAAGAATCGGGACAGGCAAGATAAGGATTTCTAGAAGAAAATCTTGAAAGCAAAAGGTCACAGGCCCTCTTTCCCCACTGCAGATGAGTAGAACAAGTTGTCTTCTCTCCTACACTCTTGCTTATGCCGCTTCCTTAGAAAAACTCCACAGATCCAAGTGCTAGAAAAAGGCAGCAAGGTTGTTTTCAAAAAAATACATCAGAACTCTAGGACATGCTGCAGATGCTGCTAGCAACTGAAGTTTGAAATTTGTTTTTTTCTTGGAGGCTCGAGTTGACATTCCTTCAACTGCAAACAAACGTGCAAATAACCAGTAAAAGTAAGCATGGAATTGAAAATTATGCATGTTGAAATCTGCTAATGGGCTTTTTGAACCATGGCCAACTACTAAGAAATTGTTAAAGAGACTGTAAAATGCAAACAAAATTAGCTCCTATTCACACAGCTCACTGCTGAGCACAGTCTAAGGTAATTATCTGTCTTATAGTGAACTTGGCAAACACTCCTCAAAGCTGAGCTCTTTTAATTCATTCATTTATTAGGTACTGAACAGTCCTGGAGTAGCTTCCAGATGACGACACCAGCAAGGTGATACCCTGCTTGGGCAGGGGTGCAAACGGGCAGCTGGGGAAGGAGCCTGAATAACTGCTCTGAGGCAGCATTTCGAGTCCTGTGCTGAGTCCAGTGATTTGAACTTGACAGCGTGCAGATGAGGCTCTGATCATTTTTCTTGGTCCCAGTACCACGCTGCCCAGCAGAAATGGTCAACTCAAATGCTGTTTCCTTGATCCTGAGCCAGAGGCAGACCACGCTTCCCCTGAGAAGCTAACTCAACTGGTTCTCTTTCACACTTCAAGTCCCTTTTCCTGAAGAATCCCCCACCTTCAAACTGCCCGGCTGTCAGAAAATCCAGCTTGAGCAGTGGCCAAGGTCAGAAGACCAAGTTTAAAGTTTCTTGAACATGTAGGGAAACTCCATCTCCAGCTTGTGTTCATGCCCTCTCCATTCCTATAATGGCAGGTAGCTTCAGCCTCAACAAGGCAGCCAGCCCACTGCTTACCTTTACCTCTTGAAAGGCTGAGCTACACAGCCTGGCATCCCTACTGTATTAGTTGACGAAGCAGTCTCCAATTACACCTGCAAGAGCTTCCCTGGCCAAATTCAAAACCAACAAGGTCAAAAAACACAGCTGCACTTTTTTCCATGGCTGGGGAAATATGTGGAATGAGAGAGCAGGAAGCAACGTGGTTGGGCACGTGCCAGCCTGCTGAGGTCTGTGAGAGGTATCTTGAGCCACAGGGCTTTAGAAAAAACAATCCCACTTCCAGGATCCTACCTTTGGGGCTCCCACTGCCTGTGAATGGGCATCATGTAGCTGGTCCAGTGCAACACTGAAATCCTCCTCGAGGACTGGGAAGCCAGCAGTGCAAAAATCTCTCTCCACTTCCTCACTCAGTCCACCTGGAAAACTGGCAAGGAAAGAGAAGGGAAGAGTTCAGGCACTGCCCCACTCCCAGACCCATCAGGCTCACTGCATCCCCACCCTCCCTGCCTCCTGCCAAACTGCCTGTGCTACCTCAAGGCCTGGATGCGGGTACAAGCAGCCCGGCTGCTGTGGGACAGCAAGGCACAGAAATCTCCCAGCACAAAACCCTGTGAATGTGGAAACAAACAGCATCAGTTCAATCCCTGAACACAGCTCCAGCCAGGCTATAAAAGGGGCAAGACTCCGCGCAGAGCTGTTCTCCGAGTTTCTGTGCTCTGTTTCAAGTCTCTAGTTTGTTTTGATGTTGTGTTGTGTTTTTCTTTTCACTGTCTTCTAGCAGAGCTAGCACATCTGCAAAAAGCGTAGCGTCCTTAGGCACTAGAAATTAAGTGAGAGCTAAGGCGTGAGGAACAAGGTTTCCCACTGAAGACAGTGACTGTGCTGTGGGAATTGCCCCTTTTCTACACGGCCAGACACAGGAGGTTGGCTCAGCACTCCTGACCTGTCACACCACAAGCCCACCCTGCTCCACACACCATTGTGGTTTCACTCACTGCAGTCCTGCGGGCCAGCTTGGCTAGGTTCACTTCTTTGCCCAGAGGAAGACTGGCAGTCAGCGTGCTCAGTATCGCCCTCCTCTGGTCTTCTGAAAGGGCCTCAATTTTCACCTCGTGAAGGAAAGCAGTCTGCACATCTGTAGGAACATCCTGGGGCTTGCAGGTTGTGCCTATCACTAGGACAGGGTGGCTGCTGAGAAAGGGGAACAGCTCTGTAGAAAACTCTCCCCGCATTGCCATCACCCACATCAAATCACTCTCCAATGGGTCACAACAAACATGCCAGCTTTTCTTATCTGAACAAAGGCAGAAACCAGCCCAGCTTCAGATAATCAGGCCTCCTGGCTCCTCCAGCCACTGACACCAATGAGCTGGAAGAACAAGCCCTCACTGAAGTGAACAAACCAAGTCTAGGAGAGTCTCCACTGGATTAAAATCAAAACTGAGTGTGGTAGCAACAAAAAAATCCTTTATGCAACACTGACTGCTGACCTAGGAACAGCAGAAGTAATGAACCATCCTTGGTGGCCAGAGCATAAGGTCCTTACCTCAGTGCTGGATCTCTGTCCAGAAGCAGCTGCCTCAGAGTAGCGATGACCCTGGCGTCCTCTCCTAGCCTGTCCCGATCTCTGCCAAGCACCTCTATGTCTTTCAGTAGAAGCACACAGGGACGATACTGCTGGGCCTGGGCAAAGGCCATCTGTATTTTCTCCTCTGTAGCTGCACTGGTGTCACCACACAAACTGACACAATCAACCTGCAAGACACACAACACACAGCCTGCAGGGGCAGCAAGACAGACAGCCGGGGGACAGAGGGAGATGCTCACTGCTGCAAAATGTTCCATCCGCAATTAACAGATGAAAGGGGATCTAAGAGGACTCTTTCTGCTTACTGAAAGTTAGGATCATCTGACATAGAAAAACAGCAGCATTGTGCTTTTCTGCAAAGGAAAACGCTCTTGTCTGAAAGAGCTGAGGCCAACGGACTGGAAAAAACAACAAAATACATAGATGTCAGGGCTCAGGCAATCTAAGCTGTCAAAAAGGCCAAGTAAGGTGTTTCAGAACAAAGAGCAGAGGGGAAGCTCAGGAAACTACTCAACCCAGTGCCACACAAACTCTAAGTGCAAGAGGAAGGTAGAAGGTAAGAGGGGGAAAAAAAAAGTTACGGGTGGTTAGAAGTCCAGACCAGTTGTTTACAGGCAAACACTGCATGAGTCCTGCAAAAAGGAGAGAAGACCTTCAAAGAATAGCTTGAGTACTGCTAGGAACACACACTGCTGCCCCCTGGTGCTGAGAGGTCACACCAGGAAAAGGCAAATCATCTCTGGAAAACCTCCACACACTACAGAAACATAAACTAGAACAGGAGAACTACATGAACAGCATGTACCCTTGGATTCAGTAGTGTTCGCCTTTAAATGAGGCACACAAAGTCAAAACCCACGCTATAATGAGATATGTACCTTGCACATCCTGCTAGAACCTGAGACCACTCACAAGGATGAGGCAGCGCCACAGCGCACCCAAACATAGCCTGCCTCCCATTAGTTTCACTTGCCAGCCTCAGGCCTCGCCTAGCACAGACAATTAAACACTTTCCACTCCCTGCTGATTGCTCAGGATCTTGTAAACATCTATCAAATTCATCCTTAAATTCTTTATTTCTCCAGCCAGAGTCTCTGCAGCTTTTCACTACACAGAAACTGCTCTAGACTGATCCTCCTCAGTGACCTGCTCTGGATTTTTCCAGTTCAGCTTTATATTCTTGATATGCAGAGACTACAACGGCGGATGATATTTGATTCATAGCAACAGATTTCCACAGAAGCAGCATCTACTCTCCAGTTTGCTTCCTAAAGTATGATCTGAAGCCAAAGCCTTCAGGGAGCCACTGATAAAAAAGAACCAAAATCTCAATCCTGACTGTGGGAGCGTAATGCTATAATGAGATGGAAAGTAGAGCGACAATAGCAGGGCAGCAAAGTCTTTACTGCAGCAAATGAGGACAAGCCCAAATGCAGCAGCCACAGATGCAGAAATGAAGGAAAAAAAGCTGCTTACCTGTGGAAGACCTCCAGTAGGCAGGGACCTCCAGCAAGATACGCTTGCTTCCACTGCCAACCATTAAATGAGGTCAGGAGCATTGCATACACCTGAGCTCCTCTGTGTTGGCCCTGCCTTCCCACCAGGTGCTCAATCACTGGTTCAGGCCATGACTTAGCATTTCTGCTACATAGGAGTCAGAAATCCATTGTTTTTCATGTTCAGGTACCTACAGTGATTTTTATCTGCTGTTTTGCTACTGAGTCATCTTGCCTCACTAAAGCTCTCCTCTAGGCCAAGGAGCCTGTCCTTCTACTTAATAACTTGGTTATGAACAAACCATCATGTCACAGTTCACATTCTTTTCCGAGGTCATTTCTGAATGTGCTCCCAGTCCGGACAGCTGCAGAGGTGCACTGCTGACTGTGAAGACTCACCAGCTACCCCCATCCTGTCCCAAACCTTTAACTGCACTATCAATCAATATCAGGATCTTCTCACTACTACTCAGTATCCCCAAGAGCCTCTTCAAAATTTAAGTAGACTGTATCAATCAAATTACCTTCACCACATGCTTGGTGTAACATCTTGAAGAAACTGTGAAGGTTCACAGGACAGGAACTTGCAGTAACTATATGGAAACTTTAACAGTTCCTCAGTCATGCTCCTTTTTGACAACTCCATCCTCCACTCTAACCTGCTACAGCTTACTGTTCTTTGAAGGATGCCTCTTGTTTTCCAGTGACAGTCATGTCCCTGCTTCCCTGTCCTGTCTTCAGATTACTTTTTTCAAGGCCATCCCTATAGGATCTCTGCAGTAGCCTCATTTTATGTTAGTGTCTCTCATTCACTTCCGTAACAGATGTAAGAACTTTGTTATTTTCCACAGTTCTCTTTTTCTAAAGATACATAATTTGGATGTTCCCCTTCCCAAATCCAAGCAGACTAATGGAAGATTCTGGGGCTTTTTGCTCTTAGGAGGAAGAATAGTGAATGGGAACACAGTTACATTGCAGCTCTTTTCAAGGCAGTGACATTTTGAAGCAGCTTCAGGACAATATCCCGTTACATTCTGCTGCCATGACGTGACAGGTGGCAGCAGAGGGGCAGTCTGACACAATGGTGTCTGACATGGAAGCGTGTATGGAGCAAAGGTGTGGAACTGAATTTCTCAATGTGGAAAAAATGGCTCCTGATGACATTCACTGACTCTCACTGAACGTTCATGGAGACCAAACAGTGGATGGGAGCATAGTGAAATGGTGGGTGGTGCATGCCAGCAGTGGTGACAGTGATGTGAAAGACAAAGCCAAATTCTGGACAGCAGTGCACAGCTGTCACACAGCAAATGAAGAGCATCTTCATCAGCTCATCCACATGAACTGATAGACTACAACCAGGGAACTGCATATGGAGCTGAACGTCAGCTTCAGTGTACTAGAAATGATGGTGGCAACATAGGAATATCACAAAAGTTTGCACCAGGTAGGCACAATGAATGCTCACACAGGAACAGAAACAACACTGTGTATAGTTTGTCAGAACCTACTGAACCAACGAGGCTGAAGGTGACAGTTTCCTGAATCACATCATTAGCGTGGTGAAACATGGTGTCACCACTATGAACCAGAGTCAAAACAGCAGTCCACAGAGTGGCAACATGTGAACTCCTCATTGAAGAAAAAGTTCAAGACACAGCCCCAGCAGCTAAGGTCATGTGCAGCGTATTTTGTGATAGGAAAGTGATGATCCTCCTGAGTTTCCTGGAAGCTGGACGAACCATTGACTGACCACCACATAGTGACACTGACTAAGCTGAAGGCTCAAATTTCACAGCCAGGCCACAGAAGACAACCTTTCTCTTCCAACACAATAATGCCAGGCCCCATTCTAGTTTGAAGAACACGGAGCACACTACTCATCTTGGCTGGATTGTCCTATTGCAACCACTGCATAGTCCAGATTCGGCACCTTCAGAGTTCCATCTGTTTGGGCCAATGAAAGATAAACTGTGTGGGGAACGTGTTCCTAGCAATGATGCTCACATAGTAGCTGTGAAACAGGCCACCTCTGCTGGTACAAATTTTCACAAGCGTGGCATGCAAACTCTTGTTCATCACTGCTGAAAATGCATACAATACTAATCATGGTGACTATGCTGAAACATAGTGTTTGTAGCTGAGAATCTGCTCAACCAAATGGTGTTATTGTGCTCTTTGTTTTAATTTCCATGGAAATAAATAGGATATGTTGCTTTCAGAATGGCCTACGTCGTATCAATTCAATAACCTATCCAATGAAATGAAATCTACTATAACACAACTGTATAACATCACAGCTGTAAAGTAAGTTAACTGTTATTTTGGTCAGTATATTAAAGAAAGGTATAACGGCAACCTCTGCAACACATGACCTCAAAATTACTGATTCCTGAGCACTGGAAGGTACCTCTTACAGGTACCTTACACCAGGGAAAACAACTCCTGGTGCTTGGTCTGTTTTTATATATTCTTCCTAATCATCTGTTTCTGGCCATTCTCAGACACAGACCACAGAATAGGTAGACCTCTGGGATCATCCAAATGTCTGTAGTTATGCCCATCGACAGTCCTAACCTGTGCCAGAGTGAGCTACTAAGCTCAGCAAACTTTGACTCCTTTTATCTGCATGTGTGCATGGGAGCAGCTTCTGAATAGGCTCATGTCACAGCTGCCACCTTTTGGTACTGCTATCTGAAAGAACATTTCTGATATTCTTCCATTGTGGTAAACCCACTCATCAACCGCTCGCAGGATGAAGTACCTTGAAGAGGTGGAGGTTGAGGCAGCTGCACACAGCTCTGACAGCCATTGCTTTCCCACTGCCACTTGGACCTGAGAGGAGAACGCTGCCAGCCCCGTTCAGTGCTGCTGCCCTGTAACACAAATTCAAAACCAGAGCTATAATCAGATGTGTGTCTTGCCCATCTTGCTATAACCTGAGACCCAAGGTCCCAGCTCTCCTGAGGTTTGCTAGAAGGAATTTTAACTCACTGACTGGTCAGGTAAGGCCGAAGAGCATCGCAGAGCTCCTTCACAACATCAGAAAGTCCAGCAGGAGACAAACTGCTCCAGAACTCATGGCTGGTATACGCTGGGGCAGATGGGACTGCACTGTTTGTTGAACCCACCTATGAGAAAATCAGCATTTTGTAGAACATCTGTTGAGAAAAGACAATGACCAACTGACAGTCTGTCCTGAAATGCCATTTCTCAAGAGCAGGAGATGCAAGCCTCTGCAGGCACATTTGTCATGGACTGAGTAACCTCAGGCTCAGATCTTCTGGACAACCACCCTGCTCTCTGACATCTTACCAGATACAGAGAGGTGTTTTGGGTGTCTGCCAGGTAACCCTCGGACTGCATGCCTTCCACCGAGCCTAATACCTTCCTCACTTTGAAGTAAAGCTCCGGCCACCTAAAGGAAAACCAAAAAGCCTGAACTGTTGGGTCAACACCTTGAAGGCAGGAACGTCTAAGTACACAAATGGAAGGTTTGTGCCTCCTGTGGTTCTGCCTCCCTCCCAAAAAAAAAGCCTCAAATATTCATCATAGGGTTATATTCCTGAGTTTTAAAATATATCATGGAGCTGAACATTGTTCAACACATCTTGCAAATCCTGCATGAACAGTTCCATTTTCCACCCTTTCCTCCCCTTTGTTCTTTTCCCTCTGGACACTCTCTCAACTCTTCCCTCCTGGACACTCTCTCAACTCTTCCATAAGCAAGCTAACTGTGCTAAGCTGTGCTCTGAGCTGTAACCATCCCCTATCCAACAATGTTTCCCTCTCCCTGTAAAATAACAGGCAGATAAACTCCCAGCTGGCAACCCTGTCTGTGGCAGGGGGTTCAAACTCAATGATCTTTAAGGCCCCCTCCAATTCAAGCCACTCTATGACTCTATGGACTCCAACAATGAAGAGAACAGAACCCATTGTCTTGTTTCAAGGAGAAAAGCACCTTTTCTCTTTTTGTGTCTGTATAGCAGAACCAGTTTATTGGCACTTACCTAAGGAGTTTGTCTGCATTTCCATCTAAAAACTCGGCACATCCAAATGTTGGGACACAGAGGACATCTCCCTCCTGGACCAGCCTACAAAAGACAACAAAACAACCAAGAGCTTCACTAGTGAGAAATGGTAAATTCTTCTCGTGCATCCACTCCATACCACACGCTTCTACAGAAATGAATATAGCGGTTAACACCAACTCGGTCCTTTCTGTATTCTGACACCGGGACTACTGAAGGATGCACGAGATGAAAGCAGATGCAACCAGAGGGAGGCGTGCGATGGAGAGTGCTGTGTGGAAGCGAGGCCCGTGTGAACTTATGGGGAGATGAATCACGGCATCAGGGAACATCCTGACGGAAGGGCCCCACGACGACCACAGCGTCCGACTCCCGTCTCCACACCGCACCGCCCACGATGGCGTGAGCGGACATCTACAAAGCGTCCAGCCGCGGCTCACCGGGGCGTCTGGAAGTGCCGGTAGAGAAGGCGGTCGTACACGGCTCGGGCGCAGTAGGCAGGCGAGCAGATCATCTCGACGTGCAGCTCCGCGGCGAAGGGCGGCACGGGCAGCAAGGAGCGGCTGCCCTTCCCTTCCGCAGCCCCGGGCACCCCGTCGTACCTCTGCGGGGGGACGAAGCACGCCGTGAGCCGCCCGTCCCGCGCCCATCGCCCCACACCCCTCGCCGGAGCTCACCCGTAGGCAGACGTGCGTCCCGCCGCCGGGCTCGCAGCCCAGGTTGAAGGCGAGGGCGGGCGCCAGTAGGGCGGCGCCGTCCGGGGGCCTGCGGCGGGCGGCCCGCGGGTAGTCCCAGGCGAGCGGGCGGGCGAACACCGCGGCCAGGTGCGGCCGGGCCGCCCCCTCGGCGCTCACCCGCACCCACTCTCCCTGGAAGAGCCCCAGCGCCAGCAGCCCGCGCCGGCTCACCCACACCTCGGCCACTCCGCTTCCCGCCCCGCCGCAAGGGGGCGCCGCCCGAAGCCGCGGCCCCTCCGCCCGCCCGCGCCCGGCGGCGAAACGAGAGACGACGGGCGGCGCGGCGGGGCGCCGGCAGGGGGCGCCGCCTCCGGGAGCAGGAGCGGGCCCGGCCTCGGCCTCGCGCGGCGGCGGGGCGGCGAGCGCGACGCGCGTACCGTTGCCTAGCAACCCCTGCAGCGCCGGCCGCGCTTCCAGCACCAGAGGGCCCGGCCCCGGGCCCGGCCCCGGCAAGGCCTCGCCGCGCCGCGCCAGCACCGCGCCGCCCGCCGGCCTCCCCGCCCGCCCCACCGCCGCCGCCGCCCCCAGCAGCACCCAGGCCAGCGGCGGCGGGCGGCGCACCGGCCACACGGCCACCCGGCGGCCCGCCGTCAGCCCCAGGCGGCGCAGCAGCGCCCCGCGCAGCCACAGCTCGGCGCCCCTCCGCCCGCCCGCCTCCAGCGCCACGGCGCTTAGCAGCACGGCCTGCGCCCCGACGCGCCCCGCCGGCCGCACCGCCAGCACCAGCCCGCCGCCGCGGCCCCTCAGAGCCGCGCAGAGCGGCGGCGGAGCCAGCAGCAGCGCCGTCACCGGCACCAGCTCCGCCGGCGGCGCGTCCAGCGGCCGCAGCACCGCCACCGCCATGGAGGCCGCCCCGACACCATCGAGAGGGCGGCGCGCAGGCGCGGAGGGCTCCCTCGCGGGCCGTAGACTAGCGCCGCCGGGTAACGGAGAGAGGCCGCCACGCCGCCCTGCGGCCTGGAGGTCCCGTGGTCGGGAGTCGCTCGCCCCGGGCAGCCGCGCAAGGAGACCTCATTGAAACCTTCCAGTACTTCAGGAGCGCTTATAAACAGGAGAGGGACTGACTTTCTATGTGGTCTGATAGTGACAGGACAATGGGAGTGGCTTTAGACTAAAAAAGAAGAGATTTAAGTTACATATAAGGAAGAAATTCCTCAATGTGAGGCAGTGAGGATCTGGCACAGCTGCCCATAGAAGCTGTGGGTGCCCCATCCCCGGAGGTGTTCCTCCAGGTTACATGGAGCCCTGTGCAGCCTGAGCTGGGGGGCAGCCCGGCCCACGGCTGGGGTTGGAACTGGATGGGCTTTGAGGTCCCTTCCAGCTCAAACCATTGTGTGCCTCTATGAAATGTGCCTCGGGCCAGCACCCCTCCCTATGAACCACCCCTCACAGCACAGAGAGCTGGGAGCCCTTCCAGCAGTGCTCTGCATCCCACAGGGGGACAGGGCCATGGCGTTTCCCCATTGCAGTAGTGGGTTGCTCACGGCTCACAGCACTGTGTCCAGTGTGAGGCAGAGAGCCAGGCCATCTGCACGCAGGCAAGACAGGAAAAAAAAAGCATCGCAAGCATCTAGTGCCAGCGTGGCACGGCCCAAATAAAGGGTTTGCAGATGCTGCTCAGGCAGGATTAGGCCTCCAATGTGCTAAGTCTCGGCTCTCACAGAGCCTAATTGCTGCTGCAATAAGCCCTGCTGCTGGTCCTTTCATGAACTGATCTCCCCCACTCCATCATATGTGTGGGGTTTTTTTTGTTTGTTTTGTTTTGTTTTTCTGCAAAGCTTGTATTTGCCATGCATATGTTCCCTCCCACCCCTCAGCAGGGCCTGACCGAGCGGAGGGAGGGAAAAATAGGAAATCTGCAGATGCCATTTCTATTAGAATCATGGCTTAAGTTGGAAAGGACCTTAAAGATCATTATTTCTCTGCTCTTCCCAGCCAGCCGTTCCCCTGTGCACCCTTGGCCCTCCACACTGCACCCAGTGTGCAAGGACCATCCTGGCAGCAGAGACAGGTGACAACATCATGACACGACTGTGCTCACACCGAGCTGCATCAGGAAACTTTCCAAATTGGGATTACTCAGATTGTAATAAAACCTTCTGATAATTTTCAGTTAGGTTTTGGCCAGCAGGGAAAGCTGGAGGTGTTCCAGGAGAGCTGTCACAGCGCATATCTGGGCCAACTCGACATGGCAGCGAGGAGGACCAGTTGCAGCTTGAGTCTGAGCACCTAGATGGCCACAACACCCTTGCACGTGGCTGCAGATGATCATGGGCTCCCGGCACCTGTTCAGCGCATCTGCTGGAAGGCTGAGGTGCCCCCCCAGGTGCCTCCACCATCCATTCACCTAACCCAAAGCAAGCTCCTTATGTTTAACCACAAGGGACACAGGGCCCAACTCTGCACCTTCCAGTGCACTGGGCATTTCTGGATGGGCATTTGGGGTCTTTGATGAGCAACAGTCAGCTGCCTTTGGGCATGTAGAATCTGCTGAACTGGAACTCAGCTTGGGGGAAGACACATGAAGGCTCTGCTCTGCTCCCCTGTGTAACTGCACAGCCTCAGAGGAGTGAACAACTCCATTCAGGCATGGGTCTGTGCAGGACCCTACTTCCAGGCAACTACTGTGACGTCCGCCAAAGTAGAATTGAAAAATCACCAATGAGGAGCATGAAAACCAAACATATGCCACAATTTTACTTAAGATGTGTAATAAATAAATGATGGACAAAACAGGAACAGCCACATTCAAAAATCCAGACCACTAAAGTGCTTTTAAGACATAAATATAGGACGACCAAGAAACAGCTCTGACATTACACTATTTACAGACAATTACAAAGTATTCTGTCAGTTCCCAAGACTGTTCAATTGTTCCAGGGTGCTATGGCTTGGTTTTCTGTTCTATTATGCATAGTATGGAAGATAACATTCAAGAGTGTACAAAATCATTGCATAAACAAAAATGCTTTTACCCCCTTCTCCCAAACGTGAGTTAAGGAAGCTACACAGTGTAAATCCAGTGGTAAGGCTGCATTGGCAGGCCAGATCCTCAGGAGGTATAAACTGGTCCAGTTACACCAGCCTGAGGATGGACCCTACTGCGTTTAAAAGCCCTGCTCTCCTTGAGGTGAAAGAATCATGTGCCTGAAGCAGAGGGAATCACCACATGGGTGCTGTGCAGGGGTGGAAGTGCTCAGAGAAGGCATCCATGACCTGCACTATCTCTGCACCCGGGTATCAGAGTGATTCCCACGGCTCTCTTGCTGTTTGTGCTCTTGGATAGCCTGGGACACATCCCAGAGGAGAAGGGGGGCTCTTCCTGAGCAGCCATCCGTGCTGCCCAAAGGATGGTCCTGTTTTCACACTGCTCTCGGCTGTGTTGGGACACACCTCCCACGCTCCACCCTGGTTTCTCCTGTGCTCTGCTGACAAGTGAGGGGACAGAGTCGGGAGGAAGGTTTCCAGTTTTAAAATGCCCTGAATTCAGATAGAAGTTCAATTATTTCAGAAAAATATAGAGATATATCAATAAACCAATAAATATTCTGATCTCCCCAGAAAGCTGTGAGCTCTGGCCTCTTCCAGGGCTGCCCAAGCTCAGTGGTCCCTGTCCTTCTGCTCTGTGGTGGGCTCCCCGTTGACGCACTGCCTCAGTACGCTCCTCTTCTCCTGCTTGGCTGTCCTGGAGAGGTCGATGGCTGTGTCTTCAGGATCTTTCGCAGGGCCAAGCTTTTCGGAGCTCCTGTGGGAACTGGCCTGCTTCCCTTGAAGTTCCTCTCCATCCTGCTCTGCTTGCCAGCCATCTGTCGGCTTCTCCTGGCTCTCTGCCTTCCTGCTCACCTCCATGGACTTCTTGTGCATGCCTTGCAGAGGGGGGAGAGCTGGCTGCTTATTTCTGCCTGTGACTGCTCAGTGCGGGAGGGGAACATGCTGCTCTGCCCTCCTGCTGCCTACCCCAGCTCACACTTACACACAGAGGAAAACTCATGCCACAATCCCCAGCCCAGACCCTGCAGCCTGCTCTCTGCACCGCTCAGGACGGTTTGCAACAGGATCAATCTGTACATTTCCCTCCCACTCAGCAGGGAAGACAGAGAGGTGTTGTGACAGCCCATCCCAGCCCCGTCTTCAAGTGTCACCTCCATGCAGGACCCCAGGGTCAGAACGACTTGGGTTGGAAGGGACCTTAAAGATCACATGGTTCCAACCCCCCTGTCGTGTGCAGAGACCCGCTCCAACAGTTCCAGATTCTTGTTACACCGGAGCCCCAGGGTAGCTCTGACACAGCACTAACACTGCCATCAGCTGCAGCTCCCACATGCCCCGCTCTTGCCTGAGGCTCACCCAGCAGCCACGGGGCGCAGGATCCCACCAGCCCGCTCTTGGCGGAGTTGATGATGGACTCGGGCAGAGGGATGGAGTGCCGCACCATGGCTCCGTACAGCCCATACTCAGCCATCACGCTGCTCCGGCCCCAGCACTTCTCCCGCTTCCGCCACTTGGCTCTTCGGTTCTGAAACCAAACCTTCAGGGGTAACAGCCAGGAGAGCACGGAGGGGTGGGATGGGGAGGAGATGGGCGTTCGAGCCATGGTGGAGTGCGCCCAGGGGCGGCCATGGGGTTGGGGGCACGCAGGGTTGGCAGTGCGAGAGTGGCCAGGGCAGAGCCACAGTGGGGAATTTGGGGAAGGCACACGTGGGTGTCAGTGAGGGAGGAGAGGAAGGGGGGGAGAGGGAGCAGACGTTACACGAGGCTGATCCTGACCTATGGAAGCGTCCCCAGCCTGAGTCACTGAGGGCAGTCCCTGCACGCCACCCGCCTGCAGAGCCCTTCTGTGAAAAGCCATTTGCGTATGCAGAAAAAGGGGTCCATAAAGTATTCACGGATGATGGCAGAGGATGCTCGAGTCCCTCTCCTCATCTCCTTCTTGTTCTTAAAGCCTCCAGAGGTGTCGATGCAACCTAAGCATCGCCCAAACCCCCACCCCAATGAGCTGCTCCGCAACAAGGCAGGATTGGGCCATAAAGTGCCTCTTGAAGAGCTGTGTGAGCAAGGTGGGAAGCAGCCTGCACCTCCTGCAGTGCTCCAAGCTCCTGTCCAAACAGCAGGGCACTGAGTCCCTTCATCTGCACTTCCGCTCGGAGCCCGGGCAATGCAATCATAGAATCACAGAACGGCTGGATTGGAAGGGACCTTAAAGCCAACTCCAACTCCCTGCCCTGGTGTGCAGGGCTGTCACCTGCCAGATCAACTCCCCAGTGCCACCACCTCCCTGCCGCCCGCACTCTCTTGCCCTACGGTGGAGCACAGCCGGTGCCAGCGGCCGCCCGGGCAGCGAGGAGCCGCCTACCTGGATGCGGTCCTCGGGCAGCTCCGTCTTCACCGCCAGCATCTCCCTGGCGTAGACGTCGGGATAGTGAGCTTCGTTGAACGCCTTCTCCAGCTCCTCCAGCTGATGGGCCGTGAACACCGTCCTGTGGAGAGCGAACAGCGTCCTGCGACGGGCTCCGGGCGAGCAGGGCATAGCATCAACCCCCTCCCGCCTCCCCCAGCTTGGATGCCCCGCTCCTCGCGGGCACACCCACGGGGACGCACGGGGGTGGCCGGCGGTCACCTGTGCCGCCGCTTCTTCCTCTTGATCTGCGAAGCCGGCATCTTCAGCTCGCTGGCGTCCCCGGACAGGCTGTCCTCATCTGGCGGCAGCATGGGGAAGGAGGGAGGGGGTACGACAGTCACATCCCATCCCGCCAAGGGCTCCCCGCGGTGCCACCACCCCCGGGGGACCCGAGGGCGCCGCGGGCGGGGGACGGCGGCTCACCGGAGGCACTCTCCTTGTGGCGGCGGGCGGCGGACGGCGGCCCGGGGGCGCCCGGGCGGGGACCGCGGGCGGGCAGCAGCGGCAGCGGGGCGGGCAGCAGGCAGGGAGCTCCGGGCCCCGCCAAGCCGCACAGCAGCCCCAGCCCCAGCCCCAGCGCCCCGCCGCCCTCGTAGCCGCCGGCGGGCCCGGGAGCGGCCCCGGGGGGGGGCTGCAGCTCGGCCTCCAGCCCCAGCAGGTCGGTGATGGCGAAGCCCTTGGCCCGCAGCCCCGCTCCTCCCGGACGCGCCGACCGCTCGGGGAGGGCGCTGCGAACCGACGCCGGCCCCGGGGCCGCCGCCACCGCGACGGGAAGCGGCACAGGCACCGCCGCGCGGCCCCCCGACGGCTCCGCCCGGCCCGGCATCGCCGCCGCCTGGCCCGGCCCGGAGCGGGCACCGCCGCCCGCCGCCCCTTTTATCGGCCCGCCGCCGGGCCCGGCCCCAATCGCGGCCCGGGGCGGCGGGGGAGCGCTCCCAATCCCCGGATTAGCGGCCCTCGGGCCCCGGGCCCCTCCCTCGGGCCCCCCCGCGCGGCCCCTCCCCGCCGTCCCCTCGAGTCCCCCCTCGGGACTCTCCCCTCGGTCCTCCCCGTCCGCGGTCGCCTGTGTGCCCCCCCGTCCGCGGGCCCCACATCCTAGACGGGGCACCCCCCCTCCTCCCCCACATGCCCCGTCCGTTTGGGGCAGGACCTTCTCCTCCCCCCCCGGGGCCGCTGGGAGGTGCCTGGCATCCTCCCTCCTTTTGGCTCCCAGAGTCTGGCACCTGGGCTGCAATTTTATTTTATTTTATTTTATTTTTCTCCCTTCCCTTCATCTGTTTATGGAACCGATTTACAACCGGCTTACACGGGCGGCCTGATCCCGGCCTTCCCGCTGGACGGTCAGATTAACTGAGGGTCCTTCTGATAAAGATAATTACAAGGGGACTCCGCATTAACTTTGCATTATTAAAGAAAGACCCAAATCTCTCCTCGCAAGCTGTTCCCGGGATTAGCAGAACAATAACTTTCATTTAGGATAATTGCCGTGCCCGGCGCTGGGGGCCGTCGGGGGGAGGAGAGGGGGGGGCGACAACCGACCGCGCTTCGCACCCCAGACGGAAGGTGGCGGGCGGGGGGCGACGCGTCCCCGAAGCCACAGTGTGGGATGCGAGCATGCTCGGGGCTTGGGCACAGCTACGTCCCCCCGACGTCCCCTCGGGCACCTCTATGCCCCTGAGCGCGTTTAGCGCAGGTTTGCTGGAAATGGAGACTTTCACTGCCGGGCGGGGAGGATCTGCCGCAGTAATTAGAAGCCCTAATCCGGCCACCACCCACAACAAATTTCCTGTCCGAGCCGATCTTAGTAGATAAACCCCTAATTTTTGACGTTGTCCCAGAATCAGCTTGATTTCAGCAGTTTAACGTGAAGGCTGAGCTGTTGGGAGAGATGATGAAGCCTTAAATATGCATATGGCCCAGTCATTTGGAAAGTTTGGGGATAAAGCGCGTATAATTGCTCCTAATCAGTTTATGAAACATAAAAGCCCAAACCCAAGAGAAAGCCGATAGACGCAGAAATGGAAATAGCGATTAAATCTCCCCGTGCCGGCGCCATGGCCTGGATATGGGGCAATGCCACGGGATGCCCTGCGGTGTGTCAGGACGTGGGAGGTGTGGGGTTGGGTGAGGGGCTACGGAGCTCCTCCACCAAGGTGGAGAGGGGCATCTCCGAGGGGCATCTCCCCCAGTCCTATGGACAATAAATCAGTTAAAGGATATCTCGATATACGCTCATCAGATAGGATTATCTGGGATTAGACTAATCAGTAAATGTTTCTCTGCTCATTATTTTCCAGGGAAGATTTTCAGCTGATTCTCCAATGCCGAAAGATTATTAATCGCTTAAAGAGCAGAACATCAAACATCGCTCTTGCTCTAATTTCCCCACAGTGCCCCCCCCCTCCCCTTCTCCCACATGTGCCAGCCAGAGCGGGAGCCCCAGCATCCGGTCCCGTGCCCTAGGCCCTGCACCCCCTTGGCATGGCCCTGCTGGGATGGATGCCCAAGGCTGGAACTCTGGTGTGAGCCCTGCCAAGGCCCTGTGGGATTACAGATGTGTGTTTGGCGAGCCCTGAGCCAGCAGCTGGGAGGCCCTGGAGTTCCCTGTTTGCAGTGATGTGAGGGAGAACCTTGGAAGGATGCGCATTCGTCGTGGGTTCACTTTCTGTAAAGATGAGGGAGGCAGGGGAATGAAGGAGGAGAATATGGAAGGGACAGTTAGGGGATTTGTAATGGGATAAGGCAGCTTTCACCTTCCTGCTTTAGATTTGAATCAGTCAATAATAAAGGACAGCCCAAACCCTCTGACTGTTTGTGACTGCTGGAGGTGGAAGAGTCTCCCGTGCCCACGGACAGCATCACTGGTCCCCAGTGCTCCATGCCACAGCCCTGCACTGCTCCTGCTGGGGTAGAGGGATAGGGACACTCAGATTGGCAAGGGGAGGAATCTGGAGGGCAGGTGTCTGCATCAGTAAACTCAGGCAGAAGGAAAAGACGTTTTCCTCCAACTCCCCCATGTTCTGTGGAAGCAATGGCCAAATAATCTCCATTTTGGGGCGATGGATTCACGGAGACAGGTGGCATGGCCACATCTGGCCGTGCCCTCTGCCTGTCGTGCCAGAGTGCAGCAAGTGGAGCTCCTACCACACATGCCCCAGAGACATCCTCACTAATTCCTCTGCACAGCTTTCTGTCTTAAGACATTTGCCTTTGATTAAAAGCAGAAGAGCAGTCACGGTTTAAGTGGAGTTTAAGAGCAATGCGCCGACACGCAGGGCTCTCACATCTGGAGTGCTGCAGATTTAATCAAAGTGCTGGGAAGTGCCGCACGCAGACAGCTGTCACAGAAGCCTGGAGCCGATCTCCTAATTAATTCCTAGCCAAACATGGGGCAAACAAATGACCATCCAGGTGCTACACCTACAGCCACAGCTGGAGGTGTGACAGGCACGTGGTCAGCAAGTAGAGCTGGGAATGCTGTGCTTGGTGGTACCTAGCGCCCGTCCACTTGTTTCCATGGGAGCGGCGTCCTACAAAACATGAGCAACAGCAAAACCTGGCGGATCCAGGCTGGGTGCTCCCTCACAGCTCATTAGAGCCAATTGAGTTGACTGCTGGAGCTGGGTCTGTGTGGATGCTTGGAGTCCTGGGCGCGCGGCAGAGCTGGGAAGGTCTGATCACGCAGAGCCCAAACTAGCCGATGGACTGTCCACTCCAATTAGCCCCACAAAGGAGCTGTTCTTCCTCCGCACTCTGCCTGTCCGATTACTTTATCTTATTATTTTTTGATCATTCCTCCAAAATGTGCTAATTAAACAGAAATCATCAAGTCAATTAGAGAAACACTCGTTAAAGCAGAAAAGAAAAGAAAATATAAGCAGCAGAAAAACGGCTGCGAGGCTCCCAAGCACACACAATAGCTGCCACATTCATTATATCAGCATCTCCCAAAAGAGCGGTATACATTGTCCCACTCTGCTCCGAGCCTTGGAAATGAAACCTTCCAAGCAATGGAGTCAGATTTTTTGTATTATAGAAATAAGAATTTAAAAAGAGCATTTCACCAGCTTCTCAGGTATCTTTCACATTTGAGAGAGAATTTTTTGGTCCCATTAAGGACTTCATTTGAGGACAATGAAACGTGTTGGAAGTTTTGAGCCAAACCTTGGAAAAGCTGGTTTGTCTTGGAAGACATCAGTCCAGGAGGTGGAGGAGTGATGGAGAGGCGCCTGAGGCTGGCTGCAGGAGGTCCTGCTGAGAGCTGTCTGCTCATGGGTGGCTTGCAGGTTGCTTTTTTGCCCTTCTCCACCTCCTAGCCTCCTTTTTCCCCCTGCCACTTCAATCCACCCCACTGCCACCTCCCCCTCTTCCTCCAGGTGCTGATCTAGGCATGGTGAGATCTAGTAGAACACATGAAATGGCTTTTCTGCTATCTCCAGCGACTCTGCCGGGGGCAGAGAAAGGCAGATCTGCCTTCATTCTGCCCCCAAATGGAGAAGAGCCCAGCTCAGATCGGGGTGAAGGTGTCACCCAGTCATCCTTTGCATTTCCAAACTAGTTCAGCCATGCCTAATCGTAGGCGCTGCGCTATGAGACCTGACAGAGTTCCTTCTCCTTTAATTAATCTCCAAGTTTGCTATCTGAGTGTGGTGCCATATGGTATTGATTTTTCAGCTCCGTATGACAGCACTTGCCATGAAAGTAGCTAACCTAATTAAAGATGGGGACACTGTGCATGCAAGCAGCTACTCTCACTCTTACCTTCAATGCCGCTTTCTAGAACTGCTCTCCTGAACCAAACAGGAGCTGTAACACGGGACCAGGCCAGGCTCTGGCCATCACCACCTGACAGCCCAGTGCTCAAAGGCAAATTCAAAAGTTGGGAGGTGACACACAAGCAATGCGGCCCTCTGCCAAAACAACCCCATCCCAAAGAAACCAGGTGGAGAAAAGAGAGAAATGTCATCAAATGCAACCCCACGTGTGGTTCCTGCTTCTCGTACAAGTGAAGACATACCGGCTTCTTCAGCTCTTGGGTTGGTAGCCCCCTTTGTAAAACACGCACCAGGCAAAGCACAGCTATTGCTCTTTGTGTGGTTCAGTTTTCCTATTAGAAAGGATACAGAGCACGAAGGACTTCCCAGCTCTCCTGCCAGCTTCTGCTCTTTGCTTTGAAGTGATTTCTGCAACATAAGCAAGGTACATCGATGCCAAAAGGGGCCATATTGTCCAAAATGAACAGATTGAGTGTTGCTGACAATGAACAGTTACCTAATCAGCTCAAACAGGGACTTGCACGATGGCTACTGTCACACTCTGGGAAAAAAGGAGGAGGAAAAAAGGAGGAGGAAAAAGATTAAGAGGAAGAAATAATCATCTCCCTTGTGGGGTCACAAATTGCATTTTCTTCCGATTTGGAAATGGCAGCAAGTGCTCTTGCTTCCTTTTGCTCAGCACCTCAAAAAGCTCTGGTGTCATTGCAGGAGAGCTGCCTGCCATCAGTTCCTTTCAGGACCCTCCTTGACTGTTCCTGAAGGTTCATCCATGTGAAGGTGCAGGAGCTGCGATGGCTGCAGAAACCCTGGGAGATGCCCTTTGCTCTGCAGGAGCGGCTCAAGGGGAAAGAAAAGCTGAGCTAATAACAATTTTCCACATGGGTAAATGCATTGATCTGGGACAAACAATACTCGGCTGTGCCTCTGTCTGTGGTGCAGAGGAGGAGGAGGGATCAAAGATGTTCAGAACGCTGGAGGCTGTGGTATCTCTCCTCAGGCAATTTCTCTGTGGAAAGCCCAAACCGCAGCAGATCTGCACCTCTCCTTTGCTTGGAGCTGTTTCTCCCACCTTCACCCTTCTGCAAGCAGCTGGGTGGTGACACAAACACTGCTATTGGGACAGGAGTGATGGGATGCCCCCAGGACATCATACATCCTAAGGACCAGACCTCATACGTGTCTGAGAAGAAAGATCTAGGGGTGTATTATTAGTGTCTCATCATCAAGTGGACAAAGTGTTTTAGGAGAGCGCAGATCAAGGCACGCATCCTGCCCAAAGAGCTTAACTTCTAAGCTTTAATCAGAAGAATTAGGGCTTTACTTTGGCTCTAATTTAATCAGAAAGAATAGCAGAGGTGGTCATGCCATTTCATGGGCAGAGTACTATCTGCCTGGGGCATTCCTCCCTGCTCTACCTTCCCCCATCAGTACTCCTGGATGGTCAAGGTCTGATGGCTGGCAGCAAGCAGCATCCTAGTGACCACAGCTCAGCTCTAAGCATCCCAGGTGGGACAGCTGGGTAAGCTGCCGGGCTGGCTTTACCCTTCTGTTGGAGGCTTTGTTCTGGGTGGGCTCTCAAGGCTGCCCAAGGTCTCTGCTCCTTGGAAACACGCAGTGGGTGTGATGGAAGCATGCCATACATCTGACGGAGGCTCCACCAGGTCTCCCACGGCTCCGCTATCTCAGTACCCTTCTTGGGGCTGTTTCATTGCCATCTCCTTGGTGGCCATCTCACTACTCAGCTCCCACACCCGTGCTGTATCGTGGCCACGCTGTGAGCCAGGAAGAGCAGGAACAGTGAGCATCAAAAAGGAGATTTCTTCCCTTCATTGCAAGGCTCCCTGCTCATGTCACAGGGGTTTCGGGTACCTTGTAGGGCAGGGGGATTCAACAGGACCCATGTGCAGGAAAGGACCAAAGTGGTGGGGACCGAGCAAAATCTAATCAAACCTTTGTAGGAAATAGAGGGTGAAAGAAAAGCCCCGAGCGTATTTTTAAATAATACCAGAAAGCTGTAAGTATTTGGTCGGCCTGCTTGTTCTTACTGCCTGGGATCAGCCTGATTATTCAGGGATTCATTTTTATTTCTGAGTTTTATTTTTTTCTCATTTAACAGCTGCACATTAATAAAAACTCCATTTATTGGAGGATTTGGCTGGGATTGCTATAATAAAATAGAAGGATTTGTGCTGGGCACTAAAAGAACTCTCTGCAAAAAGTAGTGTTTTTCCAGTGATTAGGAGCACCAGAACATATTGTTTTGTCGTGTAGCCCCGTCACTGCCGGGGACGGTGACAGATGTCTTGTGTTAATGTTGAATGATTAAATGCCATTTCTGAAGCCACTCCCTAGCTGCGGAGCATGGTGCTGCTTCACCCACACAATCTGCCTTCAATCTGTTCCCCTTGCCGAGAGCATCCCGCCTTTGTGCTCCTCTGAGAATCCCTGTCCCAACCCAAGGCATCCCTCTCACTTTGGTGGGATCAGTCCGTGGCTCTCCTACACCCAGTTCCATCCATGTGCCCACAAGCCACCTGGCACTTCCTAGTATCCCCAAATACTGGTGTTCAATCCCTCATCGCATTGAACCTCAGCAGTCTGCCGACTCTGTCCTAACCCTACTAGTGATAGGACAAGAGATAATGGCTTTAAGTAGTGCCGAGGGAGAATCAGGTTGGATGCTGGGAGGAATTTTTTCTCAGAAAGAGTGGTGATGCACTGGCGCAGGGTGCCCAGGGAGAGGGGGAGTCGCCGTCCCTGGAGTGGTTCAAGAAGAGTGAAGATATGACACTGAGTGATGTGGCTCATGGGCATGGTGGGGTTGGGCTGGTGGTTGGACATGATGATCTTACAGATCATTCCAACCTTAATGATTCTGTGATTCTGTGATTCTAAACCAGGTGGGTGATCCATTGTGGAGAAAAGCCAGGAGGAGAACACGGACAGGTTGGCAGCAAGCTGGAAATGCTGGCTTAATGCTGCCCACCCGAAAAGTCACAAGCAACGATGCTCCTATTCTCAAAGCCATCTCCAGCAAAAACACTGAGATCAGAACATCTGCGTCCTCTACAAGAACGCTGTCTTTGCAAAACCATGGTGTTAGGCATCTGTTGTGATGACCTACCCTGGTGGGAAGTGGCACGTGCGGCACTTCGGACCCCCGCACACATGACATCTAAGGACAAATCGTGTTGTTTCTCCAAATAGAGCTGGTGTGGTGGGGGCAGCGGGGGGCAGGCTGGTGAGGATCTGGCAGCACACGTGCGTTCGCACATGCCATCACTGATCAGCCAAGGGGAGCACGGCAGCGAGCGTGCTGCAGAGGTGCAGAGAGATGTTAAGGAGGGGGCCAATAGGTAACGGCACCTATCTCCCCGGTGGGCCAGCTCCACACACTCTGAGGATTCGCAGGCATGGTTCCACTGCACTGCTCAAGATGTCTGCCGAGGGCTGCAGTGACACCAAGCAATAAGGGGAGAAATAGAGGAATTTCCACCTCCTCTCTTTTAAGTCAGCACGAAACCTGCCCTCACCCCATTAATCCATCGGCCGACAGGTCAAGTAAAAGCAGGTTGCCCGCTCGCTTTCACTTCTCCCCCAACTTAATCCGAGCGCTAAATTACAAGTTGATAATGGGTTCCCATTAATTATTGATTTTTCAGATAATACTTGTTAAAGTAGAATTAACGCTATTGTTTCTGAACAAATACTGCCCAAATACTGTGTTTAGCGGTCTTGTAATCAGCTTTACCCACTTCTCCTCTAATCTGATTGAAACAGATTTCCTACCAAATCTTTTTTATCATTTTGTTGATATTAAAAGGTCACATATTTGTGCCTGCCCAAAAGTTTAATTTAAGTTGCTGCAATTGATTATCATTATGTGTTCGAGCACGACTGGCAGTGTTGATGGAGGAAACGTTAATTTAGAGTGGAAATGAAGAAGAGAGAAAACCAAAGATGTCCACCCTCCATGGCGTTCAGAAGTGATGTTAGGCATTGTACATTTTAGCTTATTTTCCCAAGCCCTATATTATGATTCTGTTCATCATAATGCCTTTTGACCCGCTGCATTTACTCCATCATAATTATCCTTTAATACTCTTATAAATGAACTTTTAGCTTATCTTCTGTTAATTCTCAGAACAAGCAAAGCACTAACGTAACAAACAAAGCCATCTAAATAAAGTGTTTAACCCTTCCTGTGACTTTCCCTGATTCTTTGAAGGCGGGTCGTGTATTTGGGGCTTAATTATGCCTCCTCTCAGACAGTGCAGAGCCTGTGATGGAATTTCAGCCCTTTTTCAAGCCAAGCCACGTTGAACAGTTTGATGTCAAGGAAAAGCGAAGAATTAAAACCAAGGCAAAACTACTTGACAACAGCATGGTGGATCAGCCCAAGATTTCTGCAGTGTCAGGTGGATGCCAAACCTGGATGGCACGCTATGCTTCAGGTGACCTGGTCACTGAGGGAAGGTGAGGTGAGTTGTCCTGGGCACCTGAGGAGCTTTGCTTCAATTTTCAGCCATCCACAAGCCCTTAACAAGCCGCTGGGCAACAGGAGGTGGAAGAGACAGCCCTGCCAGGCCTGTCCTGTATGCTCACACCTCAGAGCTGAGGCCTTCCTCCTCACACAGCTGACACAAAGCATATAAGCATCGCAGTTCTAAACTCTGCGCAATGTTCTGCCTTGTTCCTCCACCACAACTGCACTCAAACCACCACTCAAGTGGTGGGAAATGAGGACGCACCAGCTTGTTCCATGCACAGTGTTCTGGAGTTTGGCATGGCATCACATCTCAGCCATGAGCTCAACAAAGGTTTCTATAAACGTGAATATTCCAGCCATGTGATATCCCAGGAGCACAAACGCTGGGTTTGCAGCTGTACACGGGTGCAGATGTTGCAGACCGCACCGCAGGCACCATCTGCCAGCAAAGTCCTCCTTGTCCTTCCTAACCAGGAGGGACAGGAGCATCCGATAGTCCTTGTGCCTTGGACACCTGCCACAACCCTGCGTGCGGGACTCTCGCAAACTCTTCTGCAGATGGCAGAGCTGCAGCCTGTCTCTGCCGTGACCTCATTTCCCTGATCCATCTTGTGACCAAGTGAGGGAGCTGGCACTGGTTGCACCTGGGGACAGATACCCAGTGACCTAAAGAGCCCTGTTGCCCATGGACTGCTCTACAGCACAGATGGACACAAGATCGGCAATCACAGCTCTTTGCTGCAGTTATTTATTGTTAGCATGACAGAGACAAAACGAGAGGGTCCCCTTCCTGCTGAGTTTGCTAAATCTGCACATATGAGGGGCAGGGAAAGGGTACAATATTTTCCCTGAAGAAGCTGATGCACAGGATTTGAAGATCAGATTCAACACAGGCTTTAGGCTTGTTTTTGTATTTTAGGCGTCTACATCCAGCCCCTCAAACCTGAAAAAACTGCTAAATCTGGGTGCACTGGAGGAGATCCTTGAGTAGATCTCTGGACCTTCCTGCTCCTGAAGGCACAGAGCTGTGTCAGAGGAGAGTTGTGATGAGTTAGGGACAGGTTCTGCCTCAGAGGGCAGTAGGCACAGAACAGGCTGCCTTGGGTGGTGGGCATGAGCTCAGGGAGCATTTGGACAAGACTCTCAGCCATAGGGTCTGAGTGGTGCTGCATGGAGCCAGGAGTTGGACATAATGACCCTTGTGAGTCCTTTCCAACTTGGGATATTCTATGATTCTATGATTCCCCCTTGATGCTGAGCTGCACGGCAACGTCCATGCCCACAGCCAGCTCTACTGGCCACACGTTTTCCCTTGACACACAGCAGTGAGATCCCATGGACAGAGCAAGGAACAGGTGCTTTCATGCCCAGGCCATTGCCTCAGTGTGGCTCCCTGCCCTCTGCTGTGGCCTGGCAACCACCACCCAGAGGTCTGCATCCAACAGGGACTCAACTGCTTCAGGATTTTCTTTCCCACACATACCCCACATCTGCTTGTTCCAAAGAAGAATACTTCGATTTTTCATCAGTTCATCAGAGCAGTTCTCACCTGCAGAAAAACAGTAGCTAGAGGACAACTTCTTACAGATAATTCTTAAGACCTTCTTTTATCAACTGAGTAAACTCTGCAACTTATCAGAGAATGTCAACCAGATTTTCATGGAAATTTGGTGATATTCAGAGAAAAGTTATTAGTGTGCATAATGAGAAAATGCCTAATTCTCCCAAAGAAGGTTTTACGCCCATAAGTGCACTGACAATAACCTGGAAGGGTTAGATTAGAGCTAGCAATGTCACACAGACCTCTAAAGGAGATTAATTTAGGAGTTTTGTTATTAAAGGTGCACTGTTTGAGGGTGTAACCCCGCTGTAGTGAGAGATACTAAATAGTACTGCATCAGGTTAGCAGCCCTGACTTGCATTTTGAAACAATTTGTTCCTGTTGGTACATGTTCCAATTAAAAAGTTCTCAGTAAATGGCAACTGAACCAGCCTTCCACTTTGGTTCGCAGCCCATCTTATTTTCTCTCTCATATTATCTGCCCTCACAAAATCCTTTTATAGTTTTTCCCCTGGTTATGACAGCAAGATGATGATTCCTTGCAAGCACAGGGGCTGGATCCTCAGCTGCCGCGTGCTGACCCAGCTTTGCCAGCTAATGGGACTACGCTGACTTACATCAGCTGGGAACCCGCTTGCTCCCTGGGTTCACATGGAACAGACTCACAAAGATTATCACTGAGCTTTAAGACTATCATGTTTTTATTGTAAAGAAATCACCTTAAAAGCATTTTTTCCCTATTTAAGAATCCAATTCTCTGTCGTAGCTTAAGGACAAACAATTTCCTGATTACCACCAGCAAAGCCATGGCCAACCTGAGAAATTTGCGTTTATTTCCTGATAACATAATCCATATTCCACAGAATTTACCATGTGAAATATACTGTGTAATACCAAAGTGTTAATGGCACGGAGTAAAACCACAAGCTGGTTTGAAATGCAGAGATTTTGAAGGAAAAGATATGAAATCACATAATGCAGCTCCATAATCGTTTGACAATAAATGATCTTTTCATCCGATTATCATTTTGGTTGCATGTCTTTAATAAATTGCAGCAGTTACATGTTCCACAAAGCATTTGGACCACAGCTGTGACCAAAGGATGGTGACCTACCCCAAGAAATCTGTGTTTCTTCGTTACGCCATGCACTGCCTGAACTCCTCACATTTTGGGACTGTCAACAAATGAGACACAGGATCCTATCCCCAATTGCTTTAAAATGCAGTAGCTCCACCAAAATCGCTGCACCGGGAATCGTAGCCTGGCAGGTGGGGAATGGAGAGGAGTGATACAGCACTGTAAAGACAGCATTGAAAAAGGCCCTGACAAAAGCAGTCAAAGAAATTAAGAAGAAAGTATCTACATTTACCATGTACCCCCTGCTTGTTAACTTTCGTACAGCACAGTAATTGTTAAGGTCCCATCTACGATTCAGAATGTATCTATACTTTTAGTCAATATGTTTGCAGTTTTAAACAAGGAAAGAAGCAGTGATCACATTTTTTGGTGGTAAGTGCAGTGAGCAAGCAGCTCTTTAACTTTCCATCAGGAAATACTGCAATGCTCAGGTAAGAGTTGATTTGCAAAGAATTCGGGACATAGCACTGGGGAAGTAAGGCTTGTATGGTTTCAGAAAATACAAACGATCCTTGTTCATCAGATTAGGAGCTGGCTCAAAGAATGTGACCATATTGATGAAATAATGCTACAGCTTCATGAAGGAATTCAATTTCATTGCATTTTAAAAATAAATGAGTGTTACACAACATTGGTTGTGCTCTTATTAACCGGTTTTTAATCTACGTAACTTA
Source organism: Tetrao urogallus (assembly GCF_951394365.1). Taxonomy (NCBI): domain Eukaryota; kingdom Metazoa; phylum Chordata; class Aves; order Galliformes; family Phasianidae; genus Tetrao; species Tetrao urogallus. Next base: position 15,570,839 of record NC_136814.1, read on the forward strand.
AAATCCCCAAATCAACACCAAAGGATTCAGCACCTCCAGCCTAATCTCAACCAACTACTGTTGAGCTAACCAATGGGCTGCAAAGAAATACTGAATGTTAATGGATTTCCATAAGATTTGCAGAGGATTCAAACATGAGTTGAGCACTAAACTGCAGGCGGTCAGATTTTAACCTCCTGTTACTAAACACATACAGATTAAATTAAATACCTGACCAAAACTCCAAGTATGACAGAGTAACACTTCATGCATATTTTTCATCTGCTGATTCAGCAGCAGTGATCTGCAGATTGGGTTTATGCACTGGAGAACTAAATGCATCATTAAGACTGAGAGGGACAGTCCAGTCAGGCTGCCTTACTTTTGACTGCAAAGGAGGTTACGGTGAAGTGAAGGTCAGCCTCTTCCATTGGTTAACAGTGATAGAACGAGAAGGAATGGCCTCTGCTTGAGCCAGGGGAGCTTCAGGTTGGAAGCTGGGAGGAATTTCTTCTCTGAAAGAGTGGTGAGGCACTGGCACAGGCTGCCCAGGGAGGTGGTGGAATCACTGTCCCTGGAGGTGTTCAAGAACTGTGAAGATGTGGCACTGAGGGATATGCATAGTGGGCATGGTGGGGTGGGCTGGTGGTTGGACATGATGATCTTGGTGGACTTTTCCAACCTTAAAGATTCTGTGACAGGACTCCAGCAAATTCAGGCCAAAATTAACCTGATACTCTTGAATCAAGCCAGGTATATTTTGCCTGCACTTAAATGGCTGAGGTTGGTAGCACAGGCACTTTTTGGCCATTGAAATCCCAACATGGGATTTTTTGACAAAAGAAGAAGCAGATCATCTGCAGGAGTGGGGTCACATCTCAGAGCTGGTGCACGTGCACCAGCAATGACAGCACAAGCCAACAACTGTGATATACTTTTTGTCGCTGGGAAAAAGAAAAAAGCCATTAAACTGACAAAAAAACTTCGCACATGTCGCCATCACACAGGCATCAGCTCAGAGGGTCAGAAATACCCAAATGATGCCCCCGGGCACTGCATTTTCCACCCAGGGATCTCGCCCTTTCCTTGCTGTGGAAGAGGCAAGCACCGTATGTGTGCGGGGAGAAAGGCATTCGGCCAAATTGCCTTATTTATTCATGGGCCTCGCTTACTAATCGTGATAATAATAACAAATCCTGTGGGAGCAACCTTACCGATTCATGCACGGATGTGCAAACGGGCAATTTGCAAACTAATTGCCCCACACAATATGCAGCATAGACAGGTTGCCCGAGTGCCCGCTCCGCGTGCTTTCTGTGCGCGGCGGCTGCCCGACAAGAGGCGGTTGAAATGCTTTTTGGGCAGACAATGGGCTTGCTCAAGTGTGCAACTATTTCATAGGGAAGCTATTCCGCCCACCCCGGGTGGTGAAGGTTTGTTCTGCCCGTGTCCAGCTGCTGTGTTCTGTCAGGAAAATGTGGGGCCATGTGTGCAATGCAACAGTTTTGCCTTATTGCCTCTCCCGGCTTGGGAGGACGCAGAATATCTGCAGCATATGGGCCTCAGGGGACTGCAGTCATTTAACAAACATTATATGCTCCATAACAAACCAACAATATTTTGGTACTTAGATCAACCAAGTAGTTAAATGAAATTCCCCAGAGGGTGAGGGCTGGCACGTATGCTAATTGCCTTTGCCTTGTGGGTTTTTCTATGCGGCTCCCCAAGAAACAGATTGGCCCATTTTTCAGGCAACTGACTGTTAATTGGAGTAATGAATAGCGGGCCGGAGGGGCCGGCCACTTCACTTGGTAAATTCAAACCCTTGCTATTCATCAGGATGAGACTGAGGTGAAGTGCTTTCTAGAGGAGATGAGCAGCCAGACTGATGGCAGGTCAACCCCAACGCAGCATTTCCCTTGCATCATGAACCTGCCATCCGTCCTCTGTCCCTCTGGGGCACTGCGTCCTTCCAGCAGCTGAAGGGCCCCTGCACTGATTGCAGGAGTAGCTTTGCTGAGAGACCCTCATCAGCCTAATCCTCTGGCTTTTTGGTCCAGGCAAACTTTACAGCCTCTGGGATAGCTTTGGGTCTTGCTGCACTTCCAAGCAGCTCTGATGGGCTGCAAAGAAGGTCCCAATGGGCAGGAGAGGCTGCTGGACACGGCTTCGTGTCTTCCCCTTCATCTTCTTAGCTCCTGCACCCACTGCTGGCCTACACAGTTGCTTCTCACATATCCACCAGCAGTGGTTTCTGGCTCCCAGGCATCTCAGTCTGTGGAATTAGTTAGAGGAATGCAGCTTGGGCATGGGGAAGGTGAAGATGGGGATCATCTGCTCTTTCATCCAGAACACCCAGAATTTTATAAATACTTTCAGCACATTTCCTGTTCATTAGCTGAACCAGAAAATGTGTCGCCTCAATTCACCCACAGCTTCTCTGGGCAGCAGTGCCAGGGCCTACCCACTCTCTGAGTGAAAAATTTCCCCATGACATCAAATTGAAGTCTCCCCTCTTTTAATGTAAAGCCATTCCCCTCTTTTAATTTAAAGCCATTCCTCCTTGTCCTATCACTATCAAACCACGTGAAAAAGTCAGTTCTCCTTCTGCTTGTAAGCTCCCTTCAGATACTGGAAGGCTGCAATGATGTCTCCCCTAAGACTTCTCCAGGCTGTACTAGCTTAGCTCCCTCAGCCTGTCTTCATGGGAGAGGTGCTCCAGCCCTCTGAGCATCTTTGTGGCTTCCTCTGGACCCACTCAGACAGCTCCACATCTTTCTTGTGCTGGAGGCTCCAGACCTGGATGCAGTACTCCAGATGGGGCCTCAGGAGGGGAGAACAGAGGTGAACAATCCCTCCCTCCCTCTCCCTGCTGCCATCCATCTTTTGCTGCAGCCCAAGATACTGTTGGACTTCCAGGCTGCAAGTGCACACTGCAGACTCATGTCCAGCTTTTCATCCACCAGGACCCCCAAGTCCTTCTCTGCAGGGCTGCTCTCAAGTTCTCCCAATCTATATTCATATCTAGGATTGCCCTGACCCAGGACAGTCAGGCGCCTTGCAGGGGGACAGAGTAGGGGCCAGCTCCACTGAAAAGGCCATGGAGGCCAAGCTGTTCAGGAATCAGCAGGACACCCTCGCAGAGCACAAAACCAACAGCGTCCTCGGCTGTATTAGCCAGAGGGGAGCCAGCAGAATCAGGAGGTAATCCTGCCGCTCCATTCAGTACATGTTTGTTCAACCTGGAGAAGCAAAGGCAAAGAGGAGATCTTACTGCTACCTACAGTAAAGAAGATAGAACTGGGCCCTTTTCAAAGACCTTCACTGAAAGTGTAAGTGATGTGCGCAAGCAAAAACATGGGAAATTTCTATCAGATATCAGAAAATTATAGGTGGTCCAGTCCCAGGATAGGGCCTGCTGGGTCTCTTGGAGATGCTAAATGGCCATCTGGACAAGACCTTGGGCAACCTGACCAAACTTCATATTTGGCCCTTGTCTGAGCAGAGGAACCTCAAGAGGTCAGTAAATTTTTCTAGCATTCAAATATCATGCACAAAATCAAAGCATTTTTACCAAAAAACTTTCTCAACCTTGTGATACATCATGCCATAATTGCTCTTGGAATCTTTACAGAAGTGACTGGAATCATTTTTCTGCAGGTGAAGTTGACCATAAGGTCAGAAGTGACTTTCTTCTCACTCTAAATGTTCAAAACTGACTCCAAGGCACAGGCTGTCTGTTCAGTTAGAAAGACCTGTATCACTAGATGTCCCACTGAGCATCGATTGATGGATATTTTCGAACATATGCTTTGTTCACATTCTCACTGGCAGAACATACACTTTCAACTGTCTGTAAATCCATCCTTAACATGAGACACGGGGAACAATTCCTGAAAACATGAACAGTTCAAAACAGGAGCAATTTGTTTTCATTTTTCCACTCCATCCAGCTCCATTTTTCCTCAAAACAAGCACACAGAAGGAGTGATATGCAGCACAGCGCTGTGTGACAGCCCACAGATGGACGCATTCCTAATGAATATGAAGAAGTTGAAAATGCACTCATAAGAGATATGAAAAAAATCTGGGGAATTTGTCCTTAATTAGATTACACTCTGCGCACCCTGTCTGAATGAATGAGGACACAGCAGTGGCAACCGCCTGACAGCACTGCTGATATAACCAGTAGGGTTTGTGGTAGCAGACATCTGCTTAAAAGCTGTGATCCAAATCTGCCCCTAGAGGCCAATCAGGTGGACTTTCGACATTGTTCTAAAACATTCAAAGCACAATTCATACTTGCTGGAAGCAGGTGCAATTCCATTAAACTCAAAGGTACTACTTACTGTTTGATTAATTACAGCCGTAAGTCCAGATTTCAAACAATTCCTATCAGTCTGCAAGCAGGGCAGAAGTGCAAGTTGGAATAATCCTATTCGTCACCAAATGTTCAAAGATCAGCAGGGTGCTGTGAGGCTATTGGCCAGTCCTAGGCCTTAGAAGTGTGCCCTGATAGAGTGACTGAAGTGCAAAGCACATTTTGCTCCTACTCTGTGATCTCTGAGTCAAGGACTTCAGTTCTGCTGCATCTCTTCCCTCATGCTTGCTGTCTTGCATTCAGACATGCATGTAGATCTATCTCCTTGTCTAGAAGAGCAATAAAAATAATATTATGGAGTTGTTTTGTTTTGTTTTTCTTCGAGAGCAGAAGCATTTCCAGATTTATTGCAATAATCCAAGCACAGGTCAAATATGGAAGAGGGCCAGAGGGGTGAAGTCTGGACACGATCCTCCCGCACGTCACTGTGGACAGCAGGCACCCACCTCCATAGAAATAAATAACCACTAAGCCATTCCCATTTGTGCTTCTAATTAGTGCAACCTATTTAACAAAGAGACACATAATATAGGTCAATTATGTAGGTCACGATAAATTTGTGAAGAACTTTGTCCTGTAGGACACCAACAAGACCACGCTGAGGCAGCATTTTCAAAGTTATGGCTCATTTCTGTGCACAGCTCACTGAGTAGCAGGAAGAAACAACACGGAGGGCTGTTTGTGTCTTCTGGTAGCACAGCCAGAGCCACCACTGAAAATATTACTGATTTCTTCTGGGACACTGTAATTGACTGCAGAACGGTGGAGCTCATTCAGCATTTATTGCAGATGAATCCAGTTTGAAACAACTAACATCATCTATCATACTGTATTGCATCCAGCCTACAGATTGCAAATTTGGCTCAGTTCTAGAGTGCTTCAGAGTTGGAGCTTATTGGTGGATGATAGCCTAGTTTGGAAGAAGCCAGGAAGATCGAACACATAATACTTCAGCCACAGAAATCACTGCAGCATCATTAGAAAGACAGAGAGCTAGAATGACAAAGCAGCCAGTGAAGGAGTAACACGCTAATATGCCAGATGCGTGTTTCAATCCCAATCTTCTAAGAATAGGAGGTTTATGTGATTGTTTTGCCCACCTGCTGCCCCTCCAAAACTTTTGAATCTCTTAATAGTTTCAGCCATACATGACAGAAACATAAATGTTTCAGAGAGATTTAACATTTATGAGTTCATCAGAAACTTGTGGGTACCCAGAAGAGACAGAGAAGTATCTTATTTATGCTTTCTCTGTGGGAAATGGCCACTCTACATCTGTCTGGTGTGTCTGATAGCATAGCTGGGATGGGTACAGCTTTGAAAAAGCCAGATCTATACCAATTCTTGCCTTGCTGGAAATGTCAGGGAGAAATTATGGGGAAACATAGTGGAGGGCGTCAGAAGAATCAGCATGTGCCACCTGGGCTTCAGGTAAGTGATGGGACAACAGAGCTACTTGTAGGGTAAGAGCTCAGAGATACAGGGAGGATGTGGAGGTTGGCAATGTCTCAGCAAATCCTACAGATATGTGTGGTATGCAGTGGGGAGATGCGATGAAAGGAGCACTCTTCTGTTAGGACTGAAAAAAAAATTGAAAACTGAATTGCTAAGAAAAACAAGGGTGGAGTTGCCGTCCCTGGAGGTGTTCAAGAACCATGGACATGTGGCACTGAGTGATGTGGGTTAGTTGGCATGGTGGGGATGGGTCAGCAGTTGGACGTGATGACCTTAGAGGTCTGTTCCAACCTCAGTGATCCTATGATTCCCTCTTCAACTCTTCTCCCAGGTTAGGTGCAGGGGCACTGCAGCAGTGTCATCTTCGCTGGGAAAACACAAAGTGACTGAAGTGAAAGAGCCATTTAGAACCTGACTCAAGCAGAACAGTGAGCACTTCCAGAGGAAAGCAGAGCAGCCATCTGATGGACTCTTGGCTGCCATGTACCAACACTTTGTGCCCAGAACACAGCTGGATAAAACCTGCAGGTAAAGAGTTCTTGTCAGGACTGGGTCTGACGAGATACGCTGAAGGTCTGTAGCAATCCTATTGACTATCTCTTTGATGACCTTACTCTACCACAACTGGGAGCCAACAGGAGCTTCTGCTTGACGAGACGAGATTCTCATCTAGTCCAGGTTACTTTCTGTGCATACTCGTTTTCCACGTAAGAATTCTTCCTTACACAGAATAGAACGTCCAGCACTCGTTCCTACACAGGCCCCAGGTGCGCTGGGCACCCCTGGAAGGCGCCTGGCTGCGGCATCAGCCCCAGCTCTCGTTCTCCCCTCACAGCACCGCGCCCAACACAACCCAGCACGCCATGCCCGGCACGCCGCAGGGCCACCCGACGAGCGCCTCGCCCGCTGCCGGCGGCCGCCCGCGCCTGCGCAGTGCCAGCGGTGTCGCCATGGCGGAGCCGGCGGCGGCGGTGGCGTGAGTGCGGGCGGCGGGGCCGGGCGGGCGCGGGCGGCGGGAGCCGCGCGGGGGCGGGGGCGAGCGGCGGGGCCGGGCCGAGCGCAGGGAGGTTTACCGGGCGGCGCGGTTTAAGCGGGCGGGGACCCGCGGGGCTCCGCCGGCGGCAACGAGCCCTGCGTCCCCTTCTCCGCCCCCCGGCCAGCCCCGGGAGGAGCCGATCCCTGTGCCGGGCAGAAAGGCGTGAGCTGCGCAGCGCTCGGGGCTGTCCCTGCTCCGCTCCCCGTTCAGCTCACGCACATCTCTGCGTCCGGAATTGATCCGGCTCCTGCTTTCCTTTCAGCCGTTGGGCACCGCAACTCTAGCCGAGGCCTTTCTCAGACCGGGAAGGCTGGACTGTGTGCAATAATTATCGCTCCTGGTTGTGTTTGTGCCTGCAGTCTCACCTCCTTCCATTTCTAGAACGTTTGACAGCATGCCACAATCCCCTTGAATTTTAAATTCCTCCCACTCGCCCTCTATTATCCCCTAAATTCCCGTCATCAACCGATTGCCACAGTCAAAACCTCCTTGAAGTCAGCTTCAGCGATTGGATTCCTTCCTCTTTTTCATTACACTGCCAAACGAAGTAAGGATAAGTAATTTTTTCACCCTAAATCACCGTTGACTGCTTTTTAATCATCGAGGTGTCTGCGTTACCTGTACATGTGTTCTGTTGTGCTCTGCTGTAGTTTCTTTCCTGGTGTTGGGAACCAGCTCAACTCCCTCCATCTTCTTCCTTAAACACTGTTTTTACATTCAAAGAGTCACAGAGTCATTGCGGTTGGAAAAGTGCACTAAGATCATCATGTCCAACTGGCAGCCCATCACCACCACACCCAAGTCCAGTCTCCTGGGCACTCCTTTGTCATCCAGGAACAAACAAAGATAACTGCACATGATTCAGGTTGCTCAGAGAGGTTGTGGGAGGGACATCCTTGTGTAGGATCCAATGGGGGTAAAGTCCTCAGCAAGTGTTGGATCCCCACGGCTGCCTGTGATTTGAACAGGAAGCCTCTTGAGGTTCCGTCCCCCCTCAGTTTAAGCTTATAGGATCATAGAATGGTTTGGGTTGGAAGGGACCTTTAAGGGCATCTAGTTCCAACCCCTGCTATAGACAGGAAATCCAGTTTCTCTGGTTTCTCCTTTCTCAGTTCTTTCGTAGGCCTCAGGAAGAGTGGGAAAAAAATATATATATTTATGCTATTTCACATCTTAAAATTTGCTGTAGATCTCAGTGACATTCTGAAGAAGAATGGAAATACACCTTCTGAACCAGTGGGAAAGCAGTGTGCAGTGTTACAGGCATCCAGCTGCCGTGGAGGCTTTCCATGTCTGGGACAGGCAGCATGAGAGAGAGGGATTTGCTGCTAGAACCAATTTTACAAGCAGTTCATAGCATAATCCCAGCTTTATGAATGCAGGACACTGCATGATCCTGATAGAGTCATTTTACACATCTAGCTGCAAGTTTCCCTGGATTTGTCAAGATAGATTTGATCTCTGAAGAGTTTAGCCGATACCTTAGTCTCACTCTAAGTACTGAAGAAGCTGAAGGCATAAATCCTTTTACATGCAACCAGGACTCTGTCACTGTGTGTAAGGCTTTTTTCCACGCTCTGTTGCAGTGGACAGTTGCTTTCTTTGACAGTCATGCCCAACTATCAGGAAACGATCCAAAGGATGGAACACCTCCTCTGCGAGGACAGGCTGAGAGAGCTGAGGCTGTTCAGCCTGGAGAAGAGAAGGCTCCAGGGAGAGCTCAGAGCAGCCTTTCACTATTTAAAGGGGAGGGACGTAAGAAAGAAGGGGACAGACTCTTTAGCAGGGTATGTTGTGATAGGACAGGGGGAAGTGATTTCAAACTAAAAGAGGGGAGACTTAGATTGAACACAAGGAAGACGTTTCTTAAATAAGGGTGGTAAGGCACTGGCAAAGTTGCCTAGAGATGTGGTAGAAACTCCATCCCTGGTGACACTCAAGGTCAGGCTGGACAGGGCTCTGTGCACCTGATGGAGCTGTAGGTGTCCCTGTTCATTGCAGAGGGGTTGGACTAGATGGCCTTTGAGGGTTCCTTCCAACTCAAACACCTCTATGGTGCTATGAACATATTTACCACTGACAGTTAAGTATTTAACTAAAGCTCAAGTCAAGTTTACTTCCACAAGTCTGTCATCAAATAATCATCATGCTTTTACCTCTTTCTTTTTAGAATACTTTCTCCCGGTTTAGAAAGTAAAACACATCTTTCTTTTCTGTTGGATGTAGGAGTGATGGGGAAACCACTTATTCTGTGTGAAACAGAAATAAAGCATTCGGTAACAGAAGGAAACAAAACATCTGATAAATGGAAGCCATGAAGATATCAAAGCGGTTCTTTGCGTTTGGGATTTTGGCGTGCATAGCGTTTTACGTCGCATACATGAAATGGCACTTGGATTCCAAAGCGCTTGTGGCAGCAACGGAAGGAATTGCTGAAAGCACTGGAGACAAACTGAACCGTCAGGCGCTGACCGCAGATCTCTCAGTCTTCTATGGAATCATGTTTGATGCGGGAAGCACAGGAACTCGCATCCATATTTTTAAATTTACACAGCAGCCAAAAGGTACGGCTTGTGCATGGCGCAATATGCAAACTCCTCTATAAATTGTGGTGCAGCCTATTGATGGTTCTGTTCTAGGGAGTACTTGCACAAATGTGCTTCAGCTTTCTCTAGAGCCGCCAAGAGGGACCCATGCTGCCTTGCCTGCATGTTCATGTAATTGTCTATCCTGCAGCTTTCCAAAATGCTTAGGTCTTGCTCTTTGCTGCCATTGAAAATGGTGGTAAAACTTCCACTGACTTTTGTTAGAGTCAAATTTAGCCAGAGCTGAGCATGCTGAAACATGTGGCGCTTGTTACCTGTGTAGTTTGGAAGGCTGCATATAACGGGGTTATATAAGGGGTAAGGGATTAAAGAGAACTTGTACCATAGCCTCCCCAGGGAGGTGGTTGAGTCACCATCCCTGAATGTGTTTAAAAACCTTTGGATGTGGTGCTCAGGGGCATGATTAGCGGAGGGTTGTTAGTGTAGTATGGTTAGGTCGTGGTTGGACTCAATGATCTTTAAGGTCTTTTCCAACCTGAGCAGTTCTATGATTCTATCATCTAATGATGTGTCTGATGTGTGCAAAAAAATACACATATGGTGCACACCAGCACAGTCAGCTTTAACAAATAGTTTTGTAGAGAGCTAATTTCACAGCAGGGGCTGTGTTTAACAGGTTTGATGGCCTTTGATAGTTCTTTAAGCAGAGGCTTCAGTTTATTCTCATTAGTGCCTAATGATATAATTTGTACTAGGTTTTCTTTTTGTGTATCCAAATGATTTGTACCAGTACTTATTTTGGAATACTGCTTTTGAACAGAGACTCCCAAGTTAACCCATGAGACGTTTAAAGCGCTGAAGCCAGGTCTGTCTGCATACGCTGATGATGTCGAAAAGGTATTCTTGTTTCTCTTATAGAGTTCACGTGCCCTAAAGCATCCTGTTCTTGATATGCCATGCAGATCATTTCTGCTGAACTGTCTCAGATCAGTCTCCAAATGATACAAACCCACAGGAAAAATTGGTCAGCTGTCAGAGGATCAAGAAACCAAATGCATCTTATTCTGCTCGCTTATATCAGTTAAGAAGAGCTGATGCTTTTCTTATCTCTGCCTTAATATTTTCTGTGTGCTTAAGAATATGACAAAAGAGCGAGGTTGCATTGGAGCTGAGCCATCTCCAAAAGGGACTAGAAGTGGATTCTCAGGGGAAGAATCAAAAAAACCCAACCGGCCAAGTATCAAGTCACTGCCTCCCTCATCTTCTGACTCACAGGGATGTGGAGACTTGCTGAGCCAGACATGAACACAGCTCATAGTGTTTTATTAGCCCCAAAGGGCTTTATTGCCCAAGGATTTATCACATTGATTTTGATTTTTGTAGCCAAACCTCTGGTATTGTTTGGCAGTGGCACTGTTTGAGAGTGAGTATTTTGTTTTTGAACTTGCTGATGGATAAAACCGGTTATACCTATATGCCTTCTGGCTCCTTTTGGTCTTCACTTCTCCCTGTTCCACACTTAGATTATTATGATCACCCTTTTGCCCTTCCAAGAAAGGCAAATCTTAAGAGTTTCTAAGATACTTTTTTGGGGGTTCTTTCTCTGCTCACAGAGTGGACAAGGAATAAGAGAGCTCCTGGAGGTGGCGAAGAAGGAAGTTCCTATGGAACTCTGGAAGTTTACTCCTCTGGTCCTGAAAGCTACAGCTGGCCTGCGGTTGCTGCCAGGAGAAAAGGCTCAGAAGTTGCTGGATAAGGTACTGTTTCTTGTCTTTCAGTTTCCTTTCCAGAAATTCTATGACAATATTTGTTCCTTTCTGTGTAAAGCACATGCTCCTTTATGCTTCGTATGTATGAGTCATTCCTGTCATTTTACTCTGAAAGCGCTGCACAGTCACCTGATCTCAGATGGGTTCAGATTAAGTAATTGTATGAGTACAGACATAGAGGAATAATGACAGCTCCAAATAAGCCTGGAAACAACATGCAACATAACAAGCATAATGTGATACTTCTAACAGAAGTCAGAGACTTGTTGGTGCACTGGTTTGTTGGTGGTTTTGACCAGAATCCTGCTGTTCTGGGAAAAGCTCTCCTGTTTGATTTGTTGTGTTATCAGCCTGCTGCTGCAAGGTTCCTCGGCTCTATATTGGTTAGAAATAATGTGAATTGTATTTACAGGCACGTAAAATGTTTGATATTTTAAACCATGACAAGTATTTTAAAAAATAAAAATATTATGTCCTAGATCTTACAGCTGCTGGAAAATTTAGTGCCCTAAATGTACTCTTTTTCTAAGCAGTGATTGGAAGGAAGAAATGTGTTGTGGTTTAAACCAATATTGTCCATATTGTTCTTTGCTGCCTACAAGACAGTCTGGTTTTTTTTCCGTACCAAATTTCGGCTGGAACTAATGCAACTCTTAAAGCAGTTGCTTTAGGAGACACAAGAAACATAGGGTCTTACTGCCTCTTGCAGGGTGCAGTGCAGACCTCTAACAGCCAACATACTCATGTTAAAAAATGCCATCCCCTGGGCATTTCTGAAACCATGAGTGTCCATTTCCTTTCTCTCCTTTAGGTATTCATACCCCATGTGTTGCTCACTGCAAGAGTGAAATGTTACCAGCATATCTACCACCATACCCTACCCATGTTATCAGCATTTCTGAGCAGTCTTCATGTTTGAACACCCACCTGTCTGTTCTGTCTCTTCACCAAACTGCCTGTAAATCACTGACTTTCTATAGTTTAGCACAGCCTGATGCTTACTGAGCTCTTGAACTTAAGGAATCTGGCCCAAGAAAAGGAACACTTGTGTAAAACCAGAGTTTAAACAAATACCCTTCCTTTCAAATGGAAAGAAAAAGATTTCTCTGAGTGTAGCTTTTATTTGAACTACAGGTGAAGGAGATTTTTCAGGCTTCCCCCTTCTTCGTGAGGGACAACTGTGTGTCGATAATGAATGGAACTGATGAAGGTAGGTTTACTTCTGAGGAACTTTTCTGCAGTTCTTGAGATTCGTACTGCACTGTGGCAGGACTTCACTGAGGGTAATAGGAACCTGCAAGTAGCAGGTTTGATAGTTTTTATACTGCCTCAGGCTGTGCCTGCCAAAGAGATTTTGTGCTACATTTTCTGAGTCCTGAATTCTGTCCTGACTTTAAAGGTCTGAGTGCCAGGCAGTTCCTGTGGGATCAGCAGGAGGCCACTGGGCAGTCAGCACTTCAGGAAGGTTTTTTTGTATCTGCTTGTTGAGATGGGCTTCAACAACTGCTTCTGCACACCCTGCTTTGGATTATACTCATCTGAGCTTGCTGGAAATATTTGATTACAACTGATCTAATAACTGTGATTGTGAATTGAACGTGAAAAAAAAAGTTATATAGAGAAAATAGCTATTAAAGTACACTGATGTTTATCAAAAAAGAGCTGAGGACAGAACCAGAATCAGTCTTCACTTGAAGTGATTCAAAGGAGAATTTCTAAATTGTGGGTTACTTAGTGTTGAAGTGTTTTTAACTTACTTAGAAGCAAAACTTGAAAGTAGCTGCTGATTTGGACTGCTTATGAGTTTCTTTTTTACTGCTTCATGGAAGAAAGACACTAATTGTCTTCATTTTTCATAGCAGTTGGTTTAGCCAAGGTTGAACAAGAACTTGTTCCTCAGTGTGCCTTAATTTTAACCAAATGGATAAATATTTTAATTTGTTAACATAAAGGCCATTAATTCACCTAATTCACAGAGGAAAGGTTTACAAAACAATAAAGGGACAGAAACAGTGTGGTTTGCAGAAGTGCCTTGAGGAAAACAGGAAAAATTTAAACACTGAAAAGATGAAAATTCTTAACGTTCAAAAGAAAAATCAAATGCCTCACATCAAACAAAAGCTTGCCAATGGGTATTTTTCTAGAAAATGAACAATGTGAATGTAGGTAATTTCCTTATTACATAGCTAAGGACTGAAGCCACTGAAGCCTTTGGGACTTCAAACTGAGGTTTTTGACCTGTGAAGAACCACGTTCTGTAGGCATTTTGTATACAGGGCTTCTCCTCCTAGCACCACATAAGTTCTGGTGTAGAAGGTCATTCTATTTGTTCCAGGCATCTAATTTTGGCTTTTGACAGACATTGACAGTTGTGGAAGCAATGGCTTTGGGGCAAGCTGGGTCAGAGTAGCTCAGCAGAACCAATTCTGTTTGCTCCTCTTGGAAGTCCTTCCTGCTCAGTTCTCAGCTAGATATTGTTTGGGAACATTGTATTAGAAATTGTCCATTTGTGAAACAGGGGCAAAGGAGCTTGTGACTGATAGTCTTTGGCGTCTCTTTCTGTGCTTAGATGACTAGCTGTGGTTTGCTATTGTTTTGTTTAGATGGTGCAGTGAAAGCATGTGAGAAAACCTTAAAATACCTCCAGCTAAAAAGATACTAAAGCAGGAACACCTTGTTGTATGGCTCATCTTAGTTGTTACTGTTGTTGGATAAAATGAAGCTATGTGATCTAACAGTGCATCTTCTGAATCTCTTCCTTGTTAGGTATTTCAGCCTGGATCACAATAAATTTTTTAACAGGTATGTTTATATGAGCATATCTATGAAAATATGCCTAATGCTGTGAAATGTATACTGTCTTCTGCCCTTGTATAGTATTTGTTCATTCATTGGCTTGGAGAAAGAAGGATCTAGGATTAAGTCATCAGTTGTTTTTGTGGTGGACCACTTAAGTTATTAGGATTGAGGAATTTAATCCCTTTTCCTTGATGTTCATGTAGTTGTTCTTCGAGTTTCTTATAAGGTAACAGAGCATTTAATTCCTTTTAACAGTTCCCCACAAGCTCTGTGTTCTTTAGTAATTTTCTAGAACTGCTTCACAGTTGCACAGTGTGAAAGTAGTGTTGTACTTTCCTACAGATTTATAAGATAGAAGTCAGTGCTAAACATAGGAAGGGATGGCTGTAGAAAAACTAAGCTGAAGTCTGCTCTGGCAATAAGCAGACCAGTCTGCCTTCCAAGCAATCAGCACAGTGTGCAGAGCCTTACGACAAGTGCTGTAAAGCTTTTTTGCTCATGGGAAGTATCAGAAAGGTTAATGATCTTCCAGCATTATCTCTCATGAGCTATACATTCCAGTACTTGGCACACACTGAGGTTGTCAGGAAGGTGTGTTTGAAAGATTGATCTGAGAAGAGTTGGATTTAAGTGAGAAGTATGGGTTAGCAGCAAGAAGAATTCCAAGGGAGGCCAGTCTGTCAGGCCAGCTCTTCATTCTCTCATCCCCTTGGCTTTTTGAAGCTACAAAATACTGCTGTGAGACCAGGGAGAGATGGCCAGGAAAACCACGTTCTTTTGCATTTCAAAGTGGTTATGAGAGTGAAGTTTGCAAAAGGGTCCTTGCATCCACTGAAAAATGTTTAGGATTCCAGTAACCAAAGCTGCTATAATTAGGGCTTGAACAGCCATCAGGGAAATAACACAGACTGTGCCACTTGGAAGATTTTCATGTCACCCTCATAAAGCACAGGTAAATGACTAGCAGTCAGTGTTATAATCTAGTGCTGGCTGGAAGCTGACCAATGAAGTTAGATTGTCATTCTGCTTTACAGCTCTACTTTTGGTTTTATTCCTTGCTTCATTCTCACTGTGTCCACTTGGCTTTACCTGTTCTGTCACATATTTTAGGTAGCTTAGATGATCCGCAGAAGAGAAGTGTAGGAATGCTGGATTTGGGTGGTGGATCAACGCAGATCACCTTCCTTCCACGCACTGAGGTAATGTGAACACTGTATGGAAATGTTGGTGCAGAAATCAGTAACTGCTCAGGTTTAGAAACAGGCCAAGGGTGTGACGTGAAGCCTTGCTTCTGACAGAAGAGCCCTTATCAGTTGGTCACATATACCTTGTTGCAGGCAGTAATGGAGGCATTCATATTCCGCTGGTTGTCTTGTTCCAACTCCATGGGTTGGTGCATGCGGTGAAACTGCCAGGGCTGCTTTGTGTCAGGGGCAATACAGCGTCCTGACAGTGTTAATCTTTGACTCTCAGTTTGCTCTGGGTAAAGTGAAGACCTCAGAGGGAATGCTGTTAATGAATCCAAGCCCGACATTTGGCTTATATTGTGTTTTAAGAACATAAGATTCCTTCTCCATCCTTGTTTCTAGCTTTCCTGAGTTCACTGTTTTGCAAATGAATGCAATGAATGCTTTCTTAGGAGCAACTCTCATTATGCAGTTAGAAATACATGCTGATGTTTGTCATTTCAGCTTCCTGTGTTCCTGTGGTGGCATTATTTTAGGTGTTCTGTGAGCAGGAAGACCTGTGTGTATAGAGTAGTGAGGTTTTGGCCTTAGCAGAGTTTGTAGTAAAGCTGTGCAGAAGCAGAGGATAAGGATGCTGTATCCAAATGCACAAACCTGAGCTGATCAAGGTGTTGTGCTTTCACAGCAGAGTGCTGGGATGTGAGGGGTCCGGGATGTGGGAATTCAGGACTCAGAGGAGGTGACAAATATGAGCAGCTAGGCATGAGCAGCCTGTGCTTTGCCCCCTGCTGATGTGGTGCTCTTGGAAAAGAGGCTGCACAGTGCTTTAGACAATTATCCTTTCATTTCCTCAGACCACAGGCGGGTCCTCACTCTGTTTCTTAGCAGGCACAGTGATGCGCTTTTCCTCCAACTTGTGGCAGTTTGCAGCTGAATTCACTGGAGAATCACGTGCCCAGTTTTCTCATTATTTGCCATAGTTTTACCTCATAGAGATCATATGAAGAAGCAGTTTCTGTATCAACTCGACAAAAGCAGTTAAGAGCTGGAATAAGGATTCCTTTCTAATTAAAATTACCGACCATTTTGGTGTGGATATAGATGTAATCAGTTCTTACTCTCATGTGAAGTCCATATTTTAAGTCTGGGTTTTTTGGTCATCTTAAATGTCAGCGGTCAAACTAAAATACTCAAGAAGTCATTCTTTGTCTCTGAACCATGCCTGGACTGTTCTACGTTTGGAAGGCTGAAAGGTTTGAAAGGTTGTGTTGCTGATGTTTGCCATTGCTGGCAGTAACCTTGCCATGACATCTTTTTCTCCCTCAGGCAACTCTCCAGACATCACCAGCTGGCCATACAACTTCATTTCAGATGTTTAACAGCACCTACAAGCTGTATTCCTACAGGTCAGTTGTGAGAAAGAGGCCATACTGTAAAAATAGGTTACTTTCAGTGAAGCCAGTGAGACCCAGGCATTTTGCTGAAGTTCAGATGAGTCCTGAGAAGTGGAGAAACCTGAGTCAGGTCACCGTCCACACAAGCTCTTGGAGTAGGGAGGGAGCTGTGCAAATCAACTGGCAGGCAAGCAGTCTGATGGCTGAGAAAGTGAGGGGCTGTAGCTCCACCTCTTGCTTTGAAACTGCCTCTGTACCTGCTGTTTTGGGCAGAGGGAAGCAGCTCCTTCCCACCTGTGTTTGCTGTGGAATGTTTTGGGGCTTAGAAAAAGTCAATGCTACGTGTAGGAGGTTGTGCTGACTTTGAGGAGGGTAAGAGAAAGGTTAGAAGAATGCCTGAAGCATTCCCAGTCTTTCAGGAGGCAGATTATAGTTGACAGCTATTCACTGTGCTTTTACAAGGACAGATTATCCTTCTGGGTAAGGATAATATGACAGTGGGCTGTCACACCATTCCCCTTATGGACATTAGCAACCGACTTGAGCTGTTTTGCTGGGACCACATAGAGGAAACAGGCATGTCCTACCCAAGCTGTCAGTGGAGTATCAGAGGAAGGATGTTTGTTGTTCACAGAGGCTTTTCTTCCCTTTGCAGTTACCTGGGACTTGGGCTGATGTCAGCAAGGCTCGCCATTTTAGGAGGAGTTGAAGGAAAACCCTGTAAGTTACAGGCACTCAAGTCTTGGCTCTGGGTAGAGAGTGCACTGCTGTGTTGTAGAGAAAAAGGTCATCTGTCCCCTTCCCACTGAAGTGAAGGTGCCTGAGTGGTGGCAAATTCCTGTCGCCATGGCTGACTGTATTTGAGACAAATGTACAAGGTGACACTAACGGATCCCAGAAGACATGGATTCTTGACAACCTTAGAGGTTGTGGGGCCCTAAAGCCACGACTGGTGCTTAGAGATGCATTACTAAGCATGTGGTTCAGAAAAAAGCAGGGCTGGGGATGAGGATGCTAAAATTAACTCCTCATGTTTTTCTTTAAAGTGCCTTTATTTTACTTCTGCAGTAGGAGAAGGTGAGGAACTGATCAGCCCTTGTTTACCACCTGGCTTCAAATCTGAGTGGCAACATGCTGAGATACTGTACAAAATTAAAGGACAGAAGGCAGGTATAGTGCTTTATCACTCTCTCTTCCTGTCTAGGCCAGCTAGTAGCAAAGTAAATTACATATTTTCAGCTTCTTGGAAATTATCTGTCTGTGTACTCTTCTGTCCAACTTTCTTGATATGCATTCTACAAATGTTGCCTTTCATGCTGTGGTATGTCTGTCCAGTCAGTAAAGCTGTTAGTAGTAATGCAGTTGGAGCTGGGCACTCCCTTTTGATAATCCATCTGCCTCAAATTGTGTTGTTCATCCCTGATGTCATAGAATCATAGAATCATAGAATCACCAAGGTTGGAAAAGACCTAAAAGATCATCCAGTCCAACCGTTCACCTATTCCCAATAGCTCCCACTAAACCATGTCCCTCAACACAACATCCAGCCTTTCCTTGAACACCCCCAGGCTCGGTGACTCCACCACCTCCCTTGGCAGTCCATTCCAGTGCCTGACCACCCTTTCTGAAAAGTAATACTTCCTCATGTCCAGCCTGAATCTCCCCTGCCGTAGCTTGAAACCATTCCCTCTGGTCCTATCACTAATGGCACGAGAGAAGAGGCCGACCCCCAGCTCACTACAACCTCCCTTCAGGAAGTTATAGAGAGCAATGAGGTCTCCCCTGAGCCTCCTCTTCTCCAGGCTGAACATTCCCAGCTCCTTCAGCCTCTCCTCATATGGCTGAAGCCTTCCGCCTGCGGAAGACCTCATACAGGTGTTCGCAATCGTTAGGGACTCATCGGTCTGTCCATCTACCTCGGTGCACACCAATGTGGTGAATGGTAAAATGGCACTTACTGCAAGCAACACACTCTTCTTATAGTTGTCCCTTATATCACTGTGCTACCAATCACCCTTGCTACGGTTATCTGTGCCCAATAGACGTGTGGCATGTCTTGTCTTGCCATGTCTCATCATGGTTTCTCATGAGTCAAGGAGCCCCCGCAGAGCCTGATGATTGTTACAGCCCCCCTTTCACGTATTCGCTAACCACGCAAGGGGGCCCACACAGATTACGCCTGGTTACGCCTGATGACCTTGACAGCCCCCACTTTACGTATTTCGTTGACTACATCTCTAACTTGCGTATTTTGTTAACTACATCTCCCCCTCCCTAAGCTCAAGCAAATCTACTACAACTCGAGAGGACCCTAACCGCGTACAACCCGAAATCCCCGCATTGCGCCTATACATGCCATTGTCCTCTCGGTTAAGCCTTGCCCCGTTACATCGCGATTTGCCAAATAATCCTACCCTAATGTCTTAAACCATACTTATAAATGTAATATACCTATATGCCTATATATAATATGACTATAAGCGTAAAGCATATTAATATTAGACCTAATACAACTATAACTGAATACAGAATAGAGTTAAACAGAGTTAAACATTCCCGTCGCTTTGGTGGACCATCCCAGAAGCACTTGCCATCAGTGGTGTTCTCCGTCCTTCTTTACTCTCTCTAGGACACGATGTATCTCTTCTGTGTCATGGTGAACGGTGATCAAGGTTTTCTGTCCATTATCTCTTACATGTTTCAGCAACTGGTGCAGGTCATCATGTTGCAAAAGCTTCCTTACCAAGTTCCTTCCTTGGTAAGCCAAAACGAGATTCATCCCACTTGGAACAGGTGATAGGTCTTTAATCACCGTGTAATTATCCTGCAAGAACTGATGTGATGTCACTGACACTTAATAATTAAAGCCACATCCTACAATACTAATAAAGTTATAGACAGAGAGATTAGAGATTAGAGTGATTGCTGATAGCTTCAGTGGCACTATCTATGAGTGTGAAATTACAAAGATCCTTATACAAACATAACCTTTCCCAGTATATACCAACATTGTCTCAGGTACCTGTTGGAGTGTACCTCAAAATGAAAAACATTTGTTCAATAACAAGGCAGATGTCTCAGGCTTTGAGAGCATTGCTCTCACAAACCAGCTGTATGGACTTGCTTGTTCTCCAGGCCTCAATCTGGCCACCTCTCCCTGAAGGGAAACCATTCTGATGCCCACAATGTATACTGCACTGGCTTAAGCACCATGCACATAAGATTTGTTACATGAGGAAAGAGAAGGCCTGATGCTGTCAGGACTTCTAATGCATTTAAAGTGAGGGGTGATTTCAATCCCCATTTCTCTGCACAATCTATCAGGCGTGTGATGCCTTTCAGATCAAGGGATACCTCTTCCGGGCCTCTGTTATCATTCCCTACTATCAGGAAGATCTCCAGTACTCTTCCTTCCTCTATCAGGCTAGATCTATACTTCTCACAATCTGTTAGTGCATCTGTCTTAACTCCCAAATGCAGATTCACCTCTCTCCTTTCACTATCCTTTTCAGACACAGCTGGAAGCTGCGGGCTCCGCACCGCTCCCACTGTGCCCATCTCCCTTTGATCATGCACTGACTGTTGTAGAGGCTTCTGATTGGTTGCATGCGCACTCAATCTTGTAAAAGGATGTGTGGGTCGAGTCAATGGGTCTGAACACTGTGGCAGAGAGTGGGTCCGGAGACTATCGTTATTTCTTTCTCCGTCGGGTGCAACCTGAGCAGAGGGCGCCGGCCGGACGCCACCTACTCCTTCAGACGCAGTCAGGGTGGACAGTGCTGGCCGGACACTATCATCCCAGCGCCTGTAAGTTACATCGCTTCCCTTTCTCTCTGCTGTTTTTTCTTCTACTACCTCCCTAACTTTTGACCAATCCGTACCCGAGCCTTGCCAGCAGTCCCCACCCCCCTGGGTGTTACTGCATTCCACCTCCTGAGAGGAGACAGCAAGTGTCCCATCCCAGCTCACTATTCCCCCTGCCCCCACAGGTGGTGTTAGGTTACACAGAGAAGGATACAGCGGTTGTCCTGGATACGGCTGGGGAGTTTCGGCGACCTTGGATTCCTGCACTTGAGCCGTTTTGCAAGATAAAAGTGCAGACAGTTCAGCGCAGTCTTCTTCTACTTGTTTATGCGAAGCTCGAGCCGAGGGGGGAGCAGAAGGGGGTGCCGATGGTGCGGACGAGATGTTAGTCGCCATAGCTGAGAGCATATTTGCGGTGTTCTCTTCCTCAGGGGACCTGCAAGAAAGTACGCTTCCCGCGCCGTTTCTCACGGTGTTATTAAATTCCAAACCCATCATAACGCGCGCAGCTTCAGGAATTCTATCTTCTTCTCTCGCGGCTCGGAGAGCGCCGAGGACCAACCCCCAGATTTTCAACTCTCCTGACTTCCCGAGTACCATCGCCCGCTGGGAAAGCGCTGCGGTGATGGGATCCCAGGACCCCGGGGTATATAAATCTGAGGGAGATGTAAGCAATCCCTCCTTTTGTAAAAGGGACAACATTGCCCCTATTTCCTTCTTAGAAGGAGAAGTTTTCCCGCAATAGGTCTTACACGCGGACGAAATCACCTTTATGACGGCCTCCATGTTCACTCCGCCGGGTGTTCCTCCCCCGCGGATCACACAGCCACCGGGCTTCTCTTCCGATGGCTTCCTGGGTCCTCGGCAGGTTAAGCAGGCTCCTGGCGCCGTGGAGCCCCCTCCGACGCTACCCAGCTTCCACTCTCCTAAGCCGCAGCCCCCTCTTCTAGGGTCATCGCCTCCTTCCCCACGGGAGACGGATGAGAGTAGGATCGCCACGCCGCCTGTGGCCGACCACTATTCCCTAACGATCACGTCGGGGTCACCAAATGAAGCCTTCCGCCTGCGGAAGACCTCATACAGGTGTTCGCAATCGTTAGGGACTCATCGGTCTGTCCATCTACCTCGGTGCACACCAATGTGGTGAATGGTAAAATGGCACTTACTGCAAGCAACACACTCTTCTTATAGTTGTCCCTTATATCACTGTGCTACCAATCACCCTTGCTACGGTTATCTGTGCCCAATAGACGTGTGGCATGTCTTGTCTTGCCATGTCTCATCATGGTTTCTCATGAGTCAAGGAGCCCCCGCAGAGCCTGATGATTGTTACAGCCCCCCTTTCACGTATTCGCTAACCACGCAAGGGGGCCCACACAGATTACGCCTGGTTACGCCTGATGACCTTGACAGCCCCCACTTTACGTATTTCGTTGACTACATCTCTAACTTGCGTATTTTGTTAACTACATATGGCCTGTGTTCCAGACCCCTCACCAGCTTTGTTGCCCTCCTTTGAACTTGTTCCAGGGCCTCAATGTCTTTCTCGCAGTGAGGGGCCCAATATACGTGTCACATATATGGTTCCAACCTGAGGATAGTCAGAGCTAACACTGGGAGAAGATGCAGGTGTGTTGTTTCAGTTCTCTGTTAAGAACCTGTAAGAATTCAGTAAGTGCTACTGTGTGAAAGGGAGCCTGTCTCCTTGTACTTGCTACAGCAACTGTGTTTGTTTAGCCTACCTGTCATATCCCGCTTGTCTTTGCATTCTTTTAGGTGAGCCTCTGTATGAATCTTGTTCTAACAAAGTGGCAAAGATGCTCTACAAGAAAGTACATAAAGCTGAGGAAGTGAAGGACTTGGACTTTTATGCTTTCTCCTACTACTATGACTGTGCAGCAGAGGTTGGTCTCATAGGTATGTCTGTTTTCATTTCATTTCATTTAAAATGACAGGTTCTGGAACAGACGGTAGTAATGATACACATCATGATGCTGTCCTGAGCTGTCATGGGTACTGAGGTACACTGATCTCAAGTGGATATTAAATGCTATTGCATTTCATTATAGAAGAAACTGAGGTTGTGAAATAGGACCTCTGACTAGGAGGGACAGACTTAACCCCTCCTCTTTGTTTCATGGATAATTTCAGATTTAATATATTAGATCTGGTAAAAGGTGTTAACAGTGTGCAAGCATCACAGGACAGGGTAGTAAAGACATGTGGAAGTGTGAAAAGTCTTTAAACTGTTTCTTTAGGAAACTAGTTTTAGGAAACTAAATTCTTCATAAAATGAGGTTTTCAATCTAAAAATCTTTAATAAAGGTTCTTGTACCTTTAAAGCAACTGTGAATTCTGTCATCGATTTCAGGCTTACTTCCAAACAACTTTTATGACCTCTTTTTACAACTTGAACCTACTATTGCCTTTACACAAAGCAAACTTATGACTCTTTTTCTTTTAGATAAAGAAAAAGGAGGAAGCTTAACAGCCAATGATTTTGAAGTTGCAGCTAAGTATGGTAAGTAAAAGACACAAACAGGACTAGTAATTGTGTGCAGATTTACGTGACAAATGTCTGAAATGCAAAGAAGCCTCTTTTTTTTTTTTAAGTAAATACTGAGCACCTCTTTTTGGAGAATCTGTGCTTATTTCTGCTTGTTTCTGAAAATCTCAACTTTTTATTTTTGAGATTTAGTTTTCTTGTAACACATTTAAAAGCTCTCTTGATAATTACTAGTAAACTTGCCAGTTAACACTGCATGCAAGTAACCTGTTCTAATAATCTTGTGTATTTTTTCTTTTTTCTCATGATTTGTTCATGTGTTTGATTGCTAGTTGGAAACAAGAGGAAGCTGATTCGTAGCCTCTTTTGCTTCATTGGCTGTAGAGAGAATTGCCTCAGATTTACAAACGTAATCATTCCTTTTTTACTGCACAGGCTTTGATCAAACTGGGTTGGGACTTTTTGGTAAACTTTGTGAATCACTGAGCAATTGTTGCAGTTCTAACTTCTGAACTACTTTTTGTATGATCCATCTTGAGAAAGGAACTGCTTTTTATTTTAAGTTTCTTTGTTATTTTTTTTCATCAGCTGTTGAATGCATACGATTGAGGAACTTTCTAATGGGAAGAAAACAAACTGCTCAGCATTCAAGCTTTATTGGGATAGGGTGGAGAGTTTTCACAATGTTTGTTTTTTCCAAGTTGCTGACAACTTTTTTTCAGCACAAAGCAGATGTAGGCACACTTGAAATTGTTGATATTTTAAAGTTTTACAGTAAACATGAGAACAGTTGGAGGCCCATTTTTCTACTTGCCCTTGGAAGTACAGTAAACTCAGCTGTCTTTGGGTAAGAGAGGCAATGCTTTACTCTTCCTTCTTGTGTGCCCAAGTTCCTGGGCATCTGCAAACACAAGGATATCTTTTGAATGCTATTTTAACAGGTTTCATAGATGTGGAACACAAGTTACAAGAAGTGGTCTAAGGATTTGTTTGAGGTTTTTCAGAGCTGGCTGATGCTAGGCCTGAGCTCACCATGAACATTCTGACACCTCTTTCTTTTTATTTAGTGTGCAAGACCATGGAAATCAGCCCTGGAAGCAGCCCCTTTCTCTGCATGGACCTCACATACATCACCTTCCTCCTGCAAGAAATGGGCTTCCCAAAGACCCAAGTCTTTAAGGTAGTGCACAAAAACAGATCACTGAGAGTGGGCAGAAGATGGCCAAGCCATCATGCCAGTAGTTCGGATTTCCCTTCTTGCTACAACACGCTTTATGTTTAGGGTGGAGTGACACTATAATGGTGCTAACTAGTTGTCATAACCTACAGCACTATATTCACCTTACGTTTTTGTTCTCACAGAAAATTATATTTAAACTTTTTTTTTTTTTTTTTTTTTTTTTTCCAGCTTGCCCGGAAAATCAACAATGTTGAGACGAGCTGGGCATTGGGAGCCACCTTTCATTACATTGACTCACTCAATAGACTGCAGTACTAAAGCTCCTTGAAGGCGACTTTTGGGGATGTCGGGTTTTGGAAGCACAACACGGGAAGGGTTTTTGGCTTCCTGAATCCCTTGGGAGGTTCTCAGAAGCTCAGCTCCTTCCCTGCCAAGTCCCATCCATCACAAGCTCTTTTCTTATAGTGCATAGTGCAGTTTCTATGGAATAAGCCTTGATTGTACAGATCTGTTGTCAAATTCCTGTAAAACTTGATCATCACTGAAGGAGAATCAGCACTCTGCAGGACACCTATGATCTCTATGAGAAAACCACACCTTTTTGAAATGTGCCTGTACTATTCACTTGTACTGTGCTGAAATCATTGTAGTAAATGGTCAATACAGAGGGAACTCTTTATGCTCTTTTCAAGGTGTTTTTTCCTGTTTGTCAGCAGTTTCCAGTGATAATTTTTATTTTGCTACTTGGATGTTTGAAAAAGAACTTAAGTGTGCATGTGAATACAATACATTTACGCAGATGTGCTGCGGACAGGCAGCAGCTTTGAAATGCAGTGTGGAAGTCTCAGCTCTGGTTTTCAATTGATGAAGCAGCAAAGTTTGGGAGCGCTGTAGAAGCAGGATACAGACAGGCATGAATCAGAGCCTATATCTGCTGTAGGACTAAAGTATGGGTGTCCAACCTTTTGGCTTATGTGAGCCACACTGAGTGAAGATGAATTGCCTTGAGCCACATATAAAATAAATAATATACCTAATATATGTTTGTTTTTTTTTTTATTAAAACATTGAAAAAAAAGTAATAAAACCATAGAACCAGTGGGATGTTTGACCTTGTTTTTGTGACATAAACACGTCAGTCAGGTTTGATGGCAATGGTTGCAATTCATAGTGAGCTCACCGGTGTTTGTCAGAGATTTTTGATGGAAGTTTTACTCCTCCTGTGCTTTGTCCATTGTTCACAGATGTACGTACTGCCAAAAAGTGATGGCATGGATAAGGTGTGACTGTGAAGGGAAGGGTATTTCTCTCTGGCAAGAGGAAGAGGTCTGACCAACAGAGGTCTGGTAGAGAGACATGATGAAAATCTGAGTTGAGTATCGGCTTGCAACTCTGTACATTGCATTTGAAAATTCACAGGTAATGTATTTATGTCAACTGAAAATGGAGTCATGAATACACCAAAAAATTGATCATCTTTTCAGCAATCTTAAAACCTGCATTCTTTATTAAAATAGAAAGCATGGCTGTGGATTGGACATGCCTGAACTAGAGGCTGGCCTAGAGGCCTTGAGGCGTAGGGGCCAAGAGAACAAGAAGGAAAACAAGAAGCTGGCCAAGACGGCTAGAGACCTTCAAATCATTTTTTTCAATTAAAAGGCAGGCTTGGAGGGCAAGAGAGTTATTGGCCAAGACAGATGTCTGGGGGCAAAGACATCTACAGGCCCAGAGGCTGGCTGTGGGCCCAGAAGGCCTTGAGGCCTAGAGGGAGACCAGAGATCAAGAGGTCAAGGGGGATGCCTGGAGGCCTTGAGGCCCAGAAGGGAAGACTGGACATCAGGAGGCCTGAGGGAGGCTTACAAGCCTTGTGGCCTACCGGGAGGCCTCGATGCCGGTCTTCTGTGAGGGTAGGATGCCACCTGAGCTAGACTGCGAGCAGCCAAAGGGCTAACATGTTGGCCCAGACATCCTGAGGCCCAAAAGGATGCCTGAAGGCCTACAGACTTAGAGACTAGCCTAGGAGACTCAAGATCCAGAGGGAGGCCTAGAGTCCAAGAGGATGAACGGCCTGGAGGGTGGCATGCAGCTGAGAGGAAGGCCAAGAGGCCAACCTAGAGGCACACATGCCCAGCAGCCTTCAGGCTGAGTCCCAGAGGCATTCAGGCACAAAGGTGGCCCCGGAGGCCTGTATGCTTACATATCTGTGGGATGTGATGAGTCTTTGAGTGACAGAGGACAAGAGAACTAGAGGCCAGGATGTGTAAATCAAACTTTGTGGGTTTTCCACTCTGAATGAGGATCTGTGAAACAGAACCTTTAGTTTTGACTTTGCTTGTCCCTTTATAGTGATTCAGGCATTGAAGTTACTTGAATTTCAGTCCTGGATCCAGAGTTCTCTTGAAAATGGGGTTGATAACACAACTCAGAGTTCAGATGTGAGTGTAACTGGTTTTCAGGATATTTGAAGATCTGACTTTTGAATATGAAAATTATTTCCATGTTAATTAAATCTAAGGCTTTCTAGGGACTGGTATGCTATGTGATAACTTCCCCTTTCAGCAAAATGAGCTGTTCCTTCTTAATCAAGGCAAGTGAACTATAGAGATCTGAAGGCTGAATGTGCTCTGGTTTCTGGCCACATGGGGACAGACAGTATTCATCAAATAATGCACTCAGTCCTATGTAGAATGAGTTAATCAAAGACGCTCAGCACCATACTATTATCTGTCTCTGGAAAGTCTAAGGATAAAAATTAATCCTACTCGGTACAAATCAGATACAAAAATATATCCACTGAAGTAGCGCAGAGGAGATCAGAGTAAATACATGCCTATATTCCAGATGCAGCACAGGAAAAAAAAAAAAAAAAAGAAGTCATTATTGTAGTGTTCATATTTTTAAAATGTACTTTAAGTTAGGAGATTGAAGCAATGTATAAAGTAGCATCTAGTGCCTGCGAGGGGCTTCAGCCCTACAAAAAACTTGGAAGAGATAACTTGAAAGGGAAGGCTTGACAGAGCAGAAATAAAAAATGTGCTGTGGGGCCTCTCGGTCATGTTCATAGATTTGGACCATGCAGACTTAATGGCAAGCAGCTAAAACCTTTTGAGCGTAAAGATTTTCTTTTTAACATTACATCTTGCAGACACACTGCAGGACTGCATAATGAGAAACTGTTGTCTACTTCAGAATGGAAGGACTGATGTCCCTGTCACACTGCCTGGTTGGCACCTCTGCAGGCAGTAAGCTTCATCCAGGCTGAAATGGTGACTGTGGCAGGTTAGGGCTGGGGATCCTTTGGCCATCAAAGTGGGGAGTTTTGACCTATAAATGGTTACCCTGCCATCACAGGATAACTTAGTTGTATGCTTCTTGTTTCCACATTAATTATAACTCACATGGGTCTGTTAGTCCTGCCAGGCTTAGCATCCCACTGCTCCTAAGAGATCCATGAACACTTGCTGACATACCTTTACCAGGCTTCTTCTATTTTATTTAAAAATATGGTTTCATTTAACTTCTCCCAAATCAATGGCATGTCAAAGGAGAAATACAAAAGCCTACAAGCCCTTCTAGCTGATGGTAAATTTCTGAGTATCTCCTGCCATCTTGTGGGTTTACATGATCTTTCACTCCGCTATTTGTGACACAAAAGTTTTGCTTGTGGACTAGCTGACTGCTGAACAAATGAAACACCAACCCTAGCACCCTATTCTGCAGGAGGTCTGGGGGAAACCTTAATGGGACTGCTCTAAACCTCTTCTTGTATGCCTGCGATTGGACTGGCCCATGAATTTATCTAATCATTATTGGAGGAAGGTATCAAAGTACAATGAGGTTTCTTCTGCTTTTGGTCATGCTATGGAATGCCCAGCTAAAGAGAACTTTGCAGCAGCACTGCCTCTACATTCAGCAGATTTACCAGAGGTCAAGTAAGGGAACATGAGGTTGAAAGCCAAGGGCTCAATCTGCAACACCAGCTAGCCCCCTTTAACCCCACCTAACCGCACCTATAGCTGTGTGGGCAGCCTCAGTCAAGGCTCTGTTGACAGAGAAAGAAGCTGGTAATTTCTGAGTGATAATCTCATATCTAGTTCTTTCTTAAAACGCCAAGCTCTACATGGATTAGCTCTGTGTAAATAAAGCAAAAGCAACTGCTGGAACATTAACTGAACAGTCTCACAGTCTGTGCAATAGAGCACAGCAAAGCTGGCTGTAGCAGTGGGAGACTGGAAAGTCACTGTGACTTGATGTCATTCTTGAGTGGGTGGCAACAATACCTTCAAGAAGACATAACTATTTTCACACGCATGCATACCATCAGCCTTGTTGTTTTTTGTTGGGATTTTTTGGGTCTTTTTAGGTAGTCATCTGAAGACAGTTTCATTTCCTTCAGGCTACTTCACTTGAGGTTTTGTGTCATTGATTCTACAACATGGAAAATCTCCTTTCAGCTATTCAGCTTTAGATTTGCTCAGTTTGAAAACACAGAAAAAGAGAGAGATTTCCTGAGGACATTGGTGTGTGATAATACACAGTAAGAGACTGTCATGTCTTTAATGTCAGAACTCTTTTCAAGTGGGTTTCATTGGTGCTTTCCAACAGCCAGGGAAGCCAAGTGGTCTTGCCTGCCATTCCAGAATTTAGAAAGGAATATTTTGGTAAGCGTAGATTTGTCCACTTATGTTTCCAGACTTAATACTGTTCCGCTGTTACCTAATATCCTATCTCTCTCTGTGTCCTTAAGTAGTGAGCACTCAGAAAACTGTCCAGTACTCCCTTTGAGTACACTGTTAAAGTGGAGCACTAGGTAACTAACCGTCCTGAATCAGGACTCAGCTGCAAGAAAAGCTCCATGTAGTGCCCAGGGCAGCTGTTCCCTCCAGACACAGCAGCCCCATGCATAGTCCTTGGGCTTTTCCCTCAGCCATGGAAGACTCAGGTCAAAGGAGCAGCTGACACCCATCCGCACTAGCTCTGAGCCTGGCCACCACCCTTGTGCCAGGCCCTGCACTCCTCCCTGCTAAGGCTCTGCTGGTTGAAACACAGATTTTTTGCTGTTGTCATGTCAGCTTCTTCCTTGTTCTTCAGGAATCCCCAGGGGAATGCAGCTTTTTTCAGACCTTTAAGGCTCCTCCTTGACAGGTGGCTGGACTGGTCCAGCTCTTCCCACTAAGCTGCCCTGGGTTTGTGTTTTGAGGGCAGTTCCGCAGTCTCACCCCTGGGTGCGTGCTGGGGCCAGCATTGTACATTCATTTATGTCTATAAATACCTGAAGGAAGGGTGCAGGCAGAGCCAGGCTCTTTTCAGCGGTGCTCAGTGCAAGGACAAGAAGCCAGAGGCACAAACTGGAACACAGGGGTGACCCCTGGCCATCAGGCAGCACTTTTTGTACTCATCACTCCAAATCTGTGTCCTGTAGTTCAGGACAGGTATTTACTCCGTCCCTGCTGAGCTCTCTCCATTTCCACCTGACCGCCAACCTGCTACAAAAGCAACTAGAGTATTGAGTTGCCCAAGTTGTAAACACGAGAGCAACATAGCTGGTGTAGGGTCTGGAAGACAAGGAACTTGAGGAGTGGCTGTGCAAACTGCTCAACTGTTGTTGAGTCTGGACGAGATCCCATCACTCCCTCTAAATTCCTGAAAGAATGCTGCAGTGTGGAGAACGCCAGCCTCTTCACAGGTGACAAGTGAAAGGATGTGAGGCAATGGCCTCAAGTTGTGCCAGGAAGGCTATAGATTGGATATCAGGAAGAATTTCTACATGGAGAACTGGTAAAGGCTGCCAAGGGAAGTGGTGTCCCTGGAGGTATTAGGAGACGTATGGATGAAGCCCTTAGGGACATGGTTTGATGATGGGACTAAGTAAGTCAAGGTGACAACTGCACTTGATGATCGTGAAGGCTCTTTCATCCTAGATCATTGTATGATTCAAAAGATCTGCAACCAACTCACAGACACCACAATTACACTCCTGCAGCCTCACCACCATGCTGAGGGCTGCTCAGGATACCTGTCCTGTCCAAGGGCTAGAGAGCAGCTACTGCTGCTGTCACAAGAAACAAAATGTGGACAACTGAATGTGTCCCCCACTGCCACTGCAAGGAGGCTGGTGGGTCTGCATGGGGATCCGACAGCATGTTCTCAGAGGCAACCAGTCCTACCTCCTGCTCTAGAGCCCACACCAAAGACCCGTGGCTGGGAGCAGCTGCCGCAGTATGAGCAGCATTCACAAGCTGACAGGCATTTCTTTTATGGGTTGTTGGTTTCTGGCAATGGATGGCCACAATGACCACATTGTTCCTTTCCATTTATTGATGTTTAATGTCTCCAATGCTGTGATTTTGCTGGGCATGACTTGAGTATGGTAATAAGAAGTTAATGCTCCATATAAAGGGAAGAGGAAATGACTCACTCCCATGAACTCCAGGCTAAAAAAGTGGAACAGACAAAGCCAAATGTTTTGGTAAATCTCATTATTTTAGTCCATTTTCATTATGTTGACTTGAGACAACAAAGATGGTGGCCTTACAACTACCCCTGACCATCCCAGGATGCATGACCCCTCCATGGGATATCTCCCAGCCCTGAGCTGGTACGCCTTGGTTTGCTCTGCCACCTGCCACTGTGCTTTCTGTGGCCAGCTCATGAGGGTGGAGGACAAGCTGAAGTGCTGTGCAAACAGAGGGAATGAGAGATGCTGCAAGCAGGCTCAGCACAGATCACCCTTGTTGGCCTTGGATGTAAACCAGTGCCACCCGCCACCGCCCAAGGACTTGCCCTGCATGGTGTGTCCCTGCTTGTGACTGAAACGCCCCAGGGCTGCCCACAGCTCTTGAAAACCTCCTGCGGGCCACGACCAGTCACAGAGCTATACCTGATCACAGGCTCTGGCCACATCTGTGGCTCTCGAAGCTGTCTGCCTGCCACTGAGAAGGAGGGAGGGAAGAGCAAGAAGGAGGGGAGGGAAGGAGGAAGAGAGAGAGGGAGGGAAGGAGGCTGTATTTGGCAGCTGCCTCCAGAGAGACCAACCATCAATGCGAGAGAGCTTCACAATGTCCTCAGCAATTTCCAGGAGCTCTTTACCCAGCGGCCTGTCCGTCTTCACAACTTTTCCAGATGTTCTCTTCATCCCCGAAATGGTGAGTGCCAGCTTTTCCCTGGGAAGGGCAGATGCTGCTCACAGGTCCCCCAGCACACTTGGTGCTGTGGGTGTCCAAGGGATGACTCTCAGAAGACAGCATGTGGTCCAGGGGCCCAGACAGGCCCCCGAGCTGCAAGCATCTGGGGGCAGCCTGCAGCTCTCCCTTAAAGAAAGTCACAGGCCCTAACTGGGGGCTCTGTAACTCCCTTCAGTCTGTGGGGGGTGGTCGTGGCACCTTTAAAAACCTTCCGTAATTTGTTGCTTAACAGATTTGCAGGGGTTGCTGGTGGTTTTAAGGTAGATAGTCAAATTGACCCAGCTGGTAGGTGATTTTTAGCAACAGATGCACACAAAGGATAAAATGCTTTTTTAAAGCAGGGAGATAACTGCATCAGCAAAAAGCTTCAGCTGCTGAAGCTACAGTTTTCCTGGGCTGGAGGTGAAGCATTGGAGCTGGGCATAGGGCTAAGTGAAGGGTGAGTGAGCACCTTGCTCCTTCTTCTGTTCTCACTAAGTGGAAGAAGATCAGTATATTAAAGGATTTGGCATAGGTAATTGAATGCTGTTGCTGTGAGCACTGACTGAAAGTTTCAAGGAGAAACCTTTTCCTGTGTCCTCTGCTGATGAAATTTTCTCTTCTCACATCAGTTCAAGAGGCTTTCTCCTATGTCTGAACACTTTCATTCAGCACTGAGTGGTTTGGCTGCATACCGTAGGACAGAGCTCATGATTTCACACCCTAAATTCAATTTTGCCATCTGGAACCAAAGTTCTACCTAGTTCACATCCCCGGGATTTAGAGCACTGATTTTCTCCTAGGGATATCAGGCAAGCAAAAAGGAATTGGGCTAAAGCAGGCATTACCGTGCAGAGAAAGGCTTTCCCTCTGGCCACCTAGATGTGCTCTGAAGACTTGGTCCCTCTCTGAGAACAAGGTCCAGGTTTCCTGCAGCTGCATGGAGTACACAAAGTCCTGTGGAGGTTCTGGCTAGGCTGACAGTGGCGAGGCTGTTCTGGTGCTGAGCTTGATCCCCACCGAGGCGTGCTTATGGCACTGGCTGTACCTTGAGCTGTTTGCTTGTAATTCCTGACTGCAGGGGATTTGGCATGCAGCTTGTTTAATGAGCCATAAGGAAATAGCCCATCTCATGGCTTGGGGAGGTCTGGAAACTTACGTCCTAAAGGCTTGGCACCACCCAGGGAAAGAGGAATGCAGCAGAACTGGGTCCTCTGTCAGTGGGGTAGAGGGTTCTGGGTTGTGCAGGTGTATTTTTTCCACTGTGTACAAAGGAGGTGGCTCCTTAAATCATAGCATTCAGGAGAAGGATGAAGAGTTCTCAATCCCAGAATCCGAGGTTGCCTACAGTGCAACTGCAGGGTGTGGGGGGGAAGCATTTTGAATGGTCCTACAGCTGCTGCAGAAGGTATGACTACATCTGGGTGTTGACCTCTCATCTGTATTCTGAGAGGTTGGGTTTAATTCTTAGCATCTATTGTATTTGAAGTTTTCTGTATATCTGGACAAAATCTTGCACTTGGGTCTGTGGAGTGAAGAAAATGAAATAAACTGAAAACAGATTTGCTTGTATTTTAAAAGGCTATTTAAAGTTAAGTTTTTCTCAGACTGCAGTCACCAATGCGCTGTGAATTTTTGCTGAAAGCCTCTTGGTCCAGTCTTGATTTTTTACGAGTCAACGGAACAGCAACACCATAAAATCAGAAAGCCAGCAATCAAATCATGTCAAACATTTACCCGAGTGAGTAATCACATCCCAGAGAAAGGAGAGATGGGAAACCATGAGAAATGAGAAGTCTCCAGGGAATTTTCCTCTATAAAGCTGGGGTGACATGATTGATGCAGTGCTTTCTGAGTGCCATAAATCACAAACTTCTTTTCGACATGCAGAAGTACCCCAAGGAAATGAAAATGCCATGATTGGGATGAGTTGACACTTGGAGGCTGCCAAAGGCTTGAGGAGGGTATGCCATGGGAACAATCTTAGCTCTGAAGGTTAGCCAGGAAAATTAAGAGCAACTGATGTTCAGGCACAAGCATGCATGGCAGCACTGCTTATATAGAATCAGCATCATTTAGTTTGGAAAAGACTCATCCCATGCAACCATCAACTCTACCAACTCCACCCCTGAATCACATTCTTAAGGCACTCAGCTCAAAGGTGCTGACCACCTCATCACAAGGTGATCATGAGGCCACATGTCTGTGCTGCTTGCGTCAGTGGGCTGGGCTTGTCTCCACTCCTTTCAGGGACTCTGGGTGTGAAACAGATGTGCCCTAAAATAAACCTTTGTTTCCAAAACCAGCCTTCGCTAATAGCCTGAAGCAGGCTGCTGAGCACAGCAAGGTGGGGAGGGGGGCAATGAACAGTGAACCCCAGAGGTGATGGTGCTTTTTGGGGCCCAGATCAGAGGCAGATGTTCCCAGCTATGTACTCACATTCAAGTAGATGCTGGGAAGAACTCAAAGGCCTTGCCAGACTATTGCCACATACAGTGCTAGTACCAGAAGTGTGTATGGCTTTTTGCTTAGCTCTGGAGAAGGCAAGGCATTCCATACTCACCTTTCTCTCACTTTTGTTTGCAGATATTTGGGGGCCTTGTCTGGATCCTCGTTGCCTCCTCGCATGTTCCAGACAGTTCACTGCAGGGCTGGGTGATGTTTGTCTCTGTGTTCTGCTTTGTCTTGACTGCTGTACTCCTGTTCCTCTACATGTGCGGGGCGCATGGGGGCAGTAGCTCCTGGGTCACTTTGGTAAGTGCATGTAGCAAACCTCAGGACCTGTTCCTTTTATCACTGGTAATGATTGTCCCCTTTTTTTCCTACTGCACTCTGAATCACAGCCTGGGATTTGTTCATGTGGGTTCCTTTTGCTTTCTCCTCTGCAGCGTGCTCTCTTCTTGGGAATAACTGCGTGTAATCTTTATTTTCTTAGGATGTCATCTGTCAGGAGATAGCAGCTCTGTTCTACTTCAGTGCTTCTGTGTTGGAAGCCATTGCTACCAGAAACATGACTGAGTCTCAGCAGACTCCGATCAATCGCCGGGAGAATATTTCTGCCTCGGTGAGTGCTGTGGGTGGCCCCCGGGGCCAATCTTGACTCACACAAACCTTTTGGAGGAGGAAGGAGGAAATCAGACCAGTTCTATTACGCTCAAATGTCTTGAAATGTGCAAAAAGTTAACAGAAATATAATGCATTACAATGTATTTGCACAGATCAGGAACTCATGCAATAAATAAAAAATAACTGCCTGATGTTTTTTTTCCTTTGTAGGTATTTGCATTCATAGCTACTCTGTTGTATGTGATCCATATTATATACTCTCTCCGCCGATGGAAATCATCCTAATGATCTGTCCTTGCATGTTCTATCTTGTGGTCACCCTACAAACACAGAAGTTATCCAATGAGCGCAGTTGCCAGGCTGGAATTAGGGCTTGGTTTTTAATGTACATACCATAAACAAGCAGCTTTTTATGTGGAACCATGGCAACGAAGACCAAGAGCCTGTCAGAGAAACCTGTCTGCTGACACGATCTATTTTTCTTCAGTCTCCTGGCTGGGTTCAGCTTGATGCTGGTAACCAGGGCCTCAGCAGAAAACCCAGCTTAAATTAGAACAATACAGTTGGATTTAAAATGTCAAAATCTCCCTGAACCCTTTATGTACCCCTATGACTTCACAGTCTTAGTGGAGTTTCTGACTCCAAACTGTCAGAGGAAGCCTGAACAACTGGTGCTACACAGCAGAAGAATGAAACCTGGTCATTTTGGTTGACATGCATCTGTGTAAACCTCTTTGCCTTCCTCATTTGCTGTGCCAAAAGAACTTTCCATGCCATTTTTGAAAATGCCACTTGTGACTTGAGAGAAGGAGTAAAGGCAGTATTTAATTTGCCTCAGGTGCAATGAATTCCCTGCAACACCTGAAAGGTACTGCTGAATTACAAGACACAACTATAACCCCAGGAATTATTGCTGCCACGGATTCCCCCATGAAACACAACTAAGGAAACGTACTATAGGTACTACAGCAGAATTATATGGATAATTAGAATAATGTCTCAGATAAGCAGATGCAATTAGCTCTTGTCTTCAGCATGTGACTGTTCTCACATATACTGGCACTATGTCATTAATAAAGATGGATTTCCTATGATTTTACAACCAGACAAAGGCCACTGTCACTAACTTCCCCTTACAGTTGATGCATACAGTAGCAGGGCAGCGCCCAAGAACGAGGCACAAATCCAGGCATGAATAAAAGAATCCTACAATAACATGGGTTGGACCTCAAAGACCAACTGGTTCCATTGTGGGCAGGGCTGCCCCCCCAGTTCAGGCTGCTCAGGGCCCCATCCAACCTGGCCTCCAGCACCTCCAGGGATGGTGCACCCACAGCTTCTATGGGCAGCAGCCCCAGTGCCTCACTGCCTTGTTAGTGAAAAATTTCTTCCTCATGTCTTACAAATCTCCCCTCTTTTAGTTTAACCACTACCTCTTATCCAATTGCTACAGGCACAAGCTAGCGTCAGCGATGATGTTCATCTGATCACATAATTTACTCCAGACTATTATGTCAAGTGAGTTATTTTAAATGGGGGAATTAGACCCAAAAAAGGGTGCTTTTTTTTAATAGAAACCTAAAATGCAGTGGTAGCAGATTAGTCCTCTAAGCTTGTGGGGCTACCTTCAGTCTGAAACTCATGAATAACAACAAGGACTGCAGAAGGGAAGGGAAGCAGAACTGGACATAGAAACACCTCTGTTGTTTCATGTCCTGAGGGTTTTGAGGGTTGAAACTTTTAAACTGCAGTATGGAGAAAACACTGGATTCATTTTTTTGTCCTTGCTGAAAACCAGCCTGACCTGTTTTTTCATGCTAGTAACAAAAATGAGCTGATTGCAACAGATGTAGAAAAAAAAATCCTTTTTCAGAGCAGGGAGGCAACTCAGGAGCTGTGTATGACAGCACTACTCAATTCAAGGCACCTGCTGAAACTTATTTCAACATCACATCGTCATGGGGAAGGTGCTGATGTCACACTTTGCACTGCTCTGAACGTAGGACAGAAATATCTCTCTGCAAATATTTGGGGGTCACACTCTGCAGCCTGGAACACAGTGCCTGTGTTATATTCACATCCAGGTACGGCTGACACCATAGCTCCAAGTGCTGCCTTATGCTCTCCCTCACCTCTGCATCCCTGTGCACTACAACTATCCCATTTGCAGCCAGCGTCTTGTCACTTAGTCTGTCCCCTCCCCACCTCACTTTGCCTTACTGTTCTTTTCCCTGAAACACACCAGTTTGCACCAGTCTGTGCTGGTTCATTTGTCCATGCCCTTCCTTTCAGCCTGCCTGAGTGTGCAGGCTTGGGATTGGGAAACCTGGGGAAGCCTCTGCCTAGGACCACCATGGGGTCAAGAGCATCCATACAAACATCTTACGAAGCAGCACTTCACAGCACTTCAAAAGCACAGGGCTTTGAAACCCCCTGTGTGGCACCAAATTGAACCCCATGCAGCCAACCAGCTTGGAGGCAAATGAGTGTTCCTACACCAGGAACAGCTGGGTGAGAGTGAGATGCAGCAGAGCTGCAGGTGAGTTGCAGCAGCAGGCATATTCCATGCAAAGAAAAACAGAAAAAAGCACTGAAAGATTTCCACTGCCTGTCACAGCCAGCCCTTCCATCCACCCTGTCCAGTATGAGGTCTGTCATGCCCTCTAAGCTGGGCAGCTCACAACAGAGTTCACCCAAAGCTTCACCAGGCCACTTGGACCACATCCATTTGGGATCTGGATGTCTGTATAGACAAAGATAAGTTCCTAAAAAGCAAAAGTCAGGTATTTCTGGACTCCTAGCACCTGATCTCTAGCATCCTCTCCATCTGCAGAATTCCCTTGAAGACGTAAGTCAGTAAGAGCCCATTTAAAAAGCCATAAACCAGCCTTCTCGGGGAGCATTTAAAATCCAGTTTCCTAAGCAAAACAAGGGTCTGCAAGCATGCACTGTAGAGATCAGGCAACTATACTGCAGTTAAAAACAAACCAGCCACTTGAAGGTATGTAAAACTTCAGGTCTTTTGATGCAAACAAGATTACAGACATATATCATTCATTAACTATGTCCAGATTGTTATCTCGGTTGTTCTTGCTAAATTGAAGAATGCCTTAGCTGTAATGTTAGTGGTTACCCAAATGTTTGCATACAGGTACCTCAATTACCTTGCCTCCAGGGATGCACTGAGTTAGAAGCACTTACATTTTCTCCCAAATTGCAGAATTTGCTTTGTCTGAAAGCAAAGAAATTGAACAGAGAATTACAATTAGCACCATGAAAAAGTGCAGGAGAGCCTGCTGTTTCTCATTTTACAGCGAGCTTTGTCAGTGAGTGATGAGCAAACTGTATGCTAGGTAAAGACACCTATACAATCATCTGTATTAAGATGAATAATCTTGGAAAATGGAAAACCCACAAAAGCTAACTTCTGTGAAAGTATCAAGGTTTTACGTGGGTCTGGAGCAGAGCCTGATTTGTGTCTGCTTCTCTCCCTCCTTAGCCAAACTTTTGGACCATTCCCCACTTCCGATCATCACATGGATGCCATCAGCCCCACTCTGCTCTCTCTCTCATAGTTAATTAAGCATCAAAACCCCATTAACTCTGAGGACAGCAATGACAAAGCTCTGCTTCAGATGCATTGCAGAGTCAACCATGAGTGGCTATCTTGTGGGCTCAAGGAGGGCCTTAAACCTCCTCCAGCTCTTGGGTGATAGATCTCCCAACCACCGAGCTATTCTAGCTTCTAGCACCTACCTCTGCATGCTTCAGTTGGAGATCCACTACATGAAGGGGTTTACTCCTTCTCTGAGAATAAGCACATCACAAACTTTCTCTTTTTTCTTTCATCTCAACAGCTGTAACACTTTCTAAGTCTTGGACAGAGCTCAAGATATTGCTTTTCTCAGAACCAAATTGGCAGTGACGAAAGCCAAGTCCTATCCCAGCACATATGCAAAGGAAAGTCAAGTTCTGTAAGAAAGATGTGATTGCAGGTTTTGGATTGCGCTTCCAACACCAGCTAAAATAGGAGATTGAGAGATTACTGTCTTCAGATATTTGGGCTCTGCTTCAATTGGGGAACTCCCCCAGCCTTCACAACTAGTGTTTGCACAGATTCAGCTGTTGCCCTTCATCACTGCCTATCTCCTTTGAGCTACAAATCTTCTACCTTCTTGATTTCAGTTGCCCCACTACTCTGCAAAAAAGACGACAACTCCTCCAGCAAATTCATTCTGAGGATTTTTTATTGCTTCCACAATCTTGTATTTTCAGTCGTTTCCCAAGAATTTATGAAGGAAACACGGGATCTGTTGATTACACAGCTGCAGGAATCAAGTAAACGCATGCTTGAAGTCAATGTCATGTCCATTGGCTGTTTTCTTCTGTATGTTCCTAGCTGAACAGTGATCAGAAGAGTTGTGGGAAAGCAAACTGCTACTGAATGGTAGTAATGAGAGCAGCAACATGAACGGTATGAAATCTACTGTAGGCATCTTCTGAAATGTAAGCCTGCCCATTTGGGCTGGGCTTTCACAGCCGCATCTCTGAGCAGAAGAGATATAGGTACTGATTTTATTTTATTTTTTACCATACTGTCCGCCTAACATTTGCCCAGGGCGACTTCTTCATTCCCTGAGCTTCTTTAACCTCACACCACTCCAGTTTAGTGTCTGGAACCTCATCCTCAGGCTCAGGATCCTCACGGACGGTGCCCTCGGGCAGTGCCACGACGATGGGCAGTGGGCCTTGCTCCTCCCGGAACTCCACCACGTAGAGGTTTTTCTGGTTTGCTAACTGCTGGTGAGTCTCCTGGGGGCAGAGAGGGAGCAGGAAAAAGACAAAACTATTTTTAAAAGTCTCAGGCTAATTAATATTACAAGAAAGGCTGTTTTGTTTCCTGCTTCTGGCCGATTCCAATTTAAATCATCCCTAAGAAAACATTAACTTCAGGAGCAATGATGCATGATGTTGGCTTACTTGAGGTCAAATACATACACAGTATATGGGGTAGGAAAAATGTTTACCAACAAACATTTTCAACGCTGCATAAACTGAAAGACTCATCAGAAGGATCCTTGTGGATTTCAAATAAACTAATAATAAGCAGCAGGGATTCAGGTAATTAGCATTACCATATTATTCTACAGGAAATTGATTCTGGAAGAGGTCTGGCTGCCAGAAAAAGTGCATCTTGCTAATAAGGATGCACACTGACATGTTAGTAACATGCATTAATGCAGAATATAACATTTTTAAATCACAGACTACTACAATATCAATCCCATCCTGTCCTCTGATTTAATTAACAGAACCACAAGGAATGTAATCTACCTGTTCTGTCAATCCTTTAAAGAGAGCTCTAGTAATATTAATCAAGTTTTTAGATCCAGTAACCTTGGCATACATGTCTTTAATGCCAATTAGTTTGCAGATGGTAATAATAGCTCGGTGGCAACGAAGACCATACCCTGTAAATAAAAAAAGAAAGTATAAATTAGTATTACACGATTACTTGTAAGCATATAATAACTTAGCTAAGGAAAAATAGAACCAAGACTTTCTCACATCTGTGTCTGTTACCTATTAAGTTACAACATACTAGTATCTTAAAAATGGTCAAACCAATCTGGGAAGACCATTCTTCCCAATTCTTGCTTGCATGTTAACAAAGATCACATTCTTTTTGTAGTAAATACACTCCACTTACCAATATACAAAACTGAATGAAAACATCACCACCTTTAAACTCAAACCATAAAACCATTCTTGGTTTTGTTTTTTTTTTGTTTGTTTGTTTTAATACCTCAGGTTTAAGTAGCATTCTACTTTCCTAGAAGTGCCATTAACATACTAAGAAGTCTTCTACAGACAACTTCCTTACCACTCCCAAGAACATTCAGCAAAGAAAAGGTAATCCTCTTCTGCCACTCAGGAAATAAATGACTTCCCCAGATTAAAAAAATATGGAAGATTAGCAGAGAAGCAAGATCACTTAAGGTTACTTAAACAGTATTAAAATGAAGCCATTGCAAGGGGAGATGCCTAAACAAGAACCACACCACACCTTCTAAAAAACAATACCTACAATAGTTTCAAAACTGCTTCCTTTGCAGTTTCAACAACTAAATCTTAACGATGATAAATCTGACTTTAAGTCTCAGTTCATCTATAGAGATTTGAACTCATTTCCTACTGTGAAGGTACAGCTGAAAACAACCGGTGTGCTTCAAACACTGCCGCCTCCTGGACTTGCTGCCCACAGGTACAGAAGCAGCAAGGTCAGAGTCTCCCACCCCTTTCCAATCCAGCATAGGTAGAGAAACCGGGAAGGGCCAGCAAGGTAAAGGGAAGTCAGTAATGCTCCAACAGGAAAATGTGGTTTAAACACAGACTCCACCTCGGCTCAAAAAGTGGCATGAATTTATCAAGGTTAAAGGACAAATGAGCACTGTGGTCCTCAATTGCTTTCTTCTTCTTGAGGGCAGTGAAGATCACTGAAAGAACACATGGGCACAAGTGCAATCCACAGGTCAAACCTGGGCGAGTGGGAGGGAGAGACAAACAAATTCCAGAGTCCACAAAAACAGAAGTTTGCTCCATCTCCAGTTGAGAGTGTTATATTATCTCAAAGGCATAACTAGAGTGTATTAGCATTAATTACAAATGGTTTCTTACGCTTGCCAGATTTTAATGAAGGACTTACTTTTTGAGGCATCCAATTTTGTTCTCTGGTTCCCCAAGAGACTTGTTTCATGCGGCCTAGCTCTATTAATCTTCACAAATTGGTTTCTGATAGTTCTAATGTATTTTATTTAAAAGCTGAAAAGCCAGTTTATCGATTAATCCTCTCTACAGAACAGTTTTGCTGCTGGAGTAAATGAGGAAAAAAACCAAACCCTATTCTAATGGCACATGTTTTACAGCACTAATATTTCCTTTCTTTTTTTCTAACCTGTAATTGGAAAATAAACTATAACCATTCAAAGTCATTTGTTCTGTCTTTCAAAGAAATACTGCTTTCCATGCTACAAGAAAAGTCAAAAGGTAGACACATATGAATGATTTCTGGAAAGCTGTTTGTCAAACTTTCATTTTCAGTGACAAAAAGCATTTTATTGCTAGTGTTTTGCATCACTGCTTCTCTCCTACACCATTCAACCAGGTTTCTGCAGATTGCTAATGCATGAAACTCAGAAGCCAGCAAATTGCTCCATCAGTCACTGAACAAAATTTATGTCAAACACAAAAGCACAAGATTCCAATTGCAAATTCTAGCTGTGGAGTACAAGTGTGCTCAGACATTTTCTAACTTGCCTGTGGCACTCCA
This sequence comes from Tetrao urogallus, assembly GCF_951394365.1. Lineage (NCBI taxonomy): Eukaryota > Metazoa > Chordata > Aves > Galliformes > Phasianidae > Tetrao > Tetrao urogallus. The sequence continues at coordinate 15,612,434 of NC_136814.1, forward strand.
GCTGCAGTACTGCAGTTTAATTCAGGAGGGTCTATGTAAGAGGATAAGGTCATTTAAAACATAACTAATCTTCTCACACTGAATTTTGATAAAAAGGTAATCAAGAAAAGCATTTAAAATGCAGTCCTCCTAACTAATACGAGCTGTGATGGGCAACCTACATTAGCTTTTCTGGGCAGCCCCTAACAAGAGTTTGGAAAGAAAACCTACTCCAGCCCACACTAAGACACTATGCTGAGTTAAGCTCACATTCAGATATTCATACTACCTAACTCTTGAAACTTGGATTTCTACTTGTTTAATATGTAATCCTGATTATCTGACAGAGGTTTTCTACATTTTGCAGGGATTAGGAACAAAGAAAAGGACATTTAATTATAGTGATGACTTTTTTTTTTTTTTAATTATTTTTTTCTTAAAACATTAAGCTTTGTTGTGGTCATTGACTGAGTCCTATGTGCAGGAATTGGGAACATACTGAATTTGCCAGCTGAAATTATGCAAAGTGGGAGGCTTCAGCATATATAACCATATAATTGTAATGTCATCAGCAAGCAGAAGGAATCTTATAAAAGATGGTCTACTGTGAAAACTATGAATAACTGTACATTTTTCATGCATATTAATTACAGCTATGGGGTATCAGTGCTGGGCTTTACAACCACATAAGCACATTGATCAACTGAGAGAGCTGGAATTGTTCAGACTGGAGAAAAGATGGCTCCTGGAATCTGCAGGATTCATCACTGCAGCCTTCCAGAACATAAAAGGGTCTTCAAAAAAACTGGGAGAGTCTTCATCAGGGCAAGCAGAGATAGGACAAGGGGCAACAGTTTAAAAGGGAGCTGGCTTATATTAGACATTAAAGAGAAATTCTTTACAATGAGGGTGGTGAGGCTTTGGCACAGGCTGCCCAGTGAAACTGTGGATACCCCATTCTGGAAGCACTCAAGGCCAGGCTGGATAGAGCTCTGGCTCCACCTAAAGACAACCACAAAATAAATGTGCTGCCACCAAGGATGAGGAGTAGCACTTGATGTGGCCTCATCTTGAATACTGCAAAGCTGGCAGAAGAGTTGGAATGCATCTGCTGTGAAGAGCGGCTGAGGTCTGGTTTTAGTGTCTAGTTTGCCCCTTAGCCTCCTTTTCTCCAACCTCACTGCTCTCCACAGCTTCCTGAGGACAGAAAGTGCAGAAGGAGATGATCTCTTCTCCCTGGTATCCAGTGACAGGAAACATGCGATCGTTGAAAGTTGTGTCAGAAGGAGTTCAGACAAGATGTTAGGAAAAACTTCTTCATTGTCAAGGTAGTCAACTTTGGAACAGGCTTATCAGAGAGGTGGTTTATGCCCCATACCTGTCAGTACTCAAGGAGCATTCAGATAACGCCCTCAGTAATATGCTTTAACTTTTGGTTAGCCCTGAAGTTGTACTTTGTAAGTACCTTTCGACTGGGATTAAATTATTCTATTCTGAAGTACTGCTACCAGCAGGTTGAGAGAGGTGAGGTCACACTTGGAGTAAGCACATTGTATTCTGGGCTCCCTCGTATGAAAAAGCTACTTGAGAAAGTCCATCATAGGGCCACCAACATGCTTCAGTCCCTTCAGTATCTCTTCTGTGAGATGTTGAGAGAGCCAGGGCTGCACAGCCTGGGGAAGAGGGGGTATGGGGAGATCTTAGCAATGTACATAAACACATGAAGGGGAAATACAAAGAAGATGGAGCTGGGCTCTTGGCAGGGGTGCCCAGTGCCAGAACAAGAAGCAGTGAGCACACACTGAAACTGTGAGACCTCACTTGGAATACTGTATCCAGATGTGGAGTCCTCAGTGTAGGAGAGACATGGGCCTGCTGGAACACGGTCAGAGGAGGGCCACGAAAATAATCCAAGAAATGGAACATCTCCCTGTAAGGGCAGGCTGAGAGCTGGGGCTGTTCAGCCAGGAGAAGAGAAGGCTCCAGGGAGACCTGAGAGCAGTGGCCTTCCAATATATAAAGGGAGCAATAAGAAAGAAGGGGACAGACTCTTTAGCAGGGTCTGTTGTGAAAGGACAAGGAGAAATGGATTCAAACTAAAAGGAGGGAGATTTAGACTGAATATGAGGAAAAAAGGTTCTTTATGTGATAAGAATATTGAAGTACTGGAACAGGTTGCCCAGAGAGGAGGTGGAATCCCTGTCCATGGAGACACTCAAAGTCAGGCTGGACAAACTATGTGCAACCTGATCTAGCTGTAGGTGTCACTGTTCACTGTAAGCAAGTTGGACTAGATGACCTTTAAAAGGGCCCTTCCAACTCAATCAATCCTATGATTCTATGAATGGAAAAGCCTCACTGAACAGGGCAGTAATAACACGCAAGCTACAGAAAGATGCCTCCTAGAAAAAACAAAAAGCAGTGAGAAGGCACTGTGCTTCTCAAAAGTACTAATAAAATGGAAATAAAAGAGGACAGCAGTCTGATTATGTAATATTAATTAGAAGGTAGCACTACTAGACTGTTCTTGTTTCTGAGGCTCAGGAGTGCCACACTAGATGAGACTGGAAGGTATGTCTTATTCTGTGTATTACTGAAAGAAAATAACAGCATTTAATGAGAATCTTCCTTTCCACTGAACAGTGACAGCATTATTTATAAGTGCATAGTTAAATGCGTAGCTCAGCTGTGTTACTCCAGCTCCTTGCATGTTTTTCCCTCATATTAAAGACTAAATTGCAGTGTAGTTTTTAGATTAGTCTAGTTTAGATAGCAGGTAAGTCTTTAGTTCAAAGTGGTTACCCTAAAAAAAAATTACAGGCCAAATTAGCCAATTTTCAAGTTGTGAATTGTGAGTGCTCCTTAAATGCAGAACTGCAGATAAACATACAGCCAACGCTGTTCTTGTTGACTTGTAAAGATTTTTCTAAGCCTGTGCTAAATTTTACTGTCATACTGAACAAAAAACCCCTCATCAGAATCAAGACGTCATCTAATAAAAACTGTTGAAAATTCAGCGAAATTTTAGGCGTTTTTGAAATACATCAATAATGTTCAGAGTTATGATCTTCTCGTATTACTAATGTGACAGTGCAGAACAATACCAGATACACACAAAAAAATCAAGGAGTATGTAAAAAATGTCACTGTTTCAGCTTATTCAGCTACGGGAATTAATGAATTAAAGTAGGAGAACACAATAACAGTTCTCTAACTGGAAAGCTATCCTGTTTCTCATAAATGAGTTAATCATTACATTTTTCTGCAATTTAGGTCTTATCATAATGAATCTGAAGTGAATTACAACTAGTCATGTAGATTAATTTGCTTCCTGTTCGTATATTAATATTAGAGTGTCAATTAAGAGCACTCAGTAGCAAACTTCACCCACTTTCTATGAAATAGCAGCTTTATTCATCTTGAAAGCAAACTTAAGCTAAACAAGTAGAATCAAATCTTTTTCTAGTACTTGATCTAGCACCTGGAAATCCTGCCTGTGGCAGGGAGCCTGGAACTTGATGATCTTTGAGGTCCCTTCCTACCCAAACTATTCTATGACTCTACATACAAAGGTTTAACTCCAATATTCATGCAAAGAAATGACCTCGTATCACCATTAATGACTTAAAAACGGGAAGAACCTAGAAGGTAAAAAAAGGTCACACTGAAAACTGCAGTGTATTGGAAATAAGCTAACCATTACTTCACTGAACTACTTCATATGGTAAGAATTCCTGTACTGCAATCCTGAGGAAGGTGACATCAAGATACAAGGTTGCTCTGGATATATCCCCATCATTTTCAACAGCTGGTAAAGCATACACTGCAACAGCTCTGGAGATGAGGAGGAAAGGGATGGCAGAAAGTCAGTAACGTCTCTTCAAAAGTTCAGCATTCAGGTGGAAGCTGTCAGTGACAGCAGACAGAGATGATGCGTGGTAAGCTGCGCATCTCTTTTGGCTAAAGCTGCGAGGAGAATGCAGCCATGTCCACCTCTCAACTTCCAGTCTGACAATACAGTAGAACTTCTCCAAATAAAAAACTGTACTGTTGCAGTCAGGGTTCTATTTTTTTTTTTTGTTTCTTTGGAGTATGAGCAATGGCAAAGGCAGAAACCCGTCTGTGAGCAAGTACACTTTCTTCATCACCATGTAATATAAATCACACAAGTGCCATCATTTAGGATGGAATGAAACACTGCTTATTATCACTGACCAGGAGACAGCCCTATCAGAAAATAAATATCTGAGCATTTACTGTGACTCAGTGACATATTTTACCAGTACACTGATCAGAGAAGCTTGGGTGAAGTTGCCTGCCTTCTCTTGTGAACTGTTGACATCAGACATGCTGAGTTGCAAATTTCAAACTACTGACAGCAATTTACTACTACTGCAGACTACAAGTATTTTGAATTGCAATGGGAAGCATGCAGGGCAGCAGAAAGCCAGCAAAGCTCCCACCAGTGCATAAGGAACAAATCCTGATTCACAAAAATAAAGCCATGTCATCAACAGCAGGTATTTCTAGTGAAAGACAGCTGGTTATCACTGGTTATCTTCAGAGATACATCATTCGTTTCCATCTACCAACTGCTGAAGTAAATGAATATTGCACAGATTTAACTCCATCAAATAAATATCAGTTGCTCATTGATAAAACTTCAGAGTTTCCAAGCAACTTAATTACCTTTGTTTTGCTTCTTCATGCGGATGTTTGTGCGTTTAAATTTCACAGCAATGTCATGATAAACTAAAGGAGGGAAAGAAAAAAACAAAGGCATTACACCTAAGTTCTGTGATGCAATTTTACCTTCCTCTTTATATTTAGATTTTCTTGATAACTCAGCTTTTAACTTAAAATTGCTCCATTAGGCCTTGGTGTTCTTAGATTTTTCTGTATAGAAATTTGCCATCTCAGTCTTCCTGTTTCAAAAGGAACCCCAAAATGATTTCCTCTGGTGGTTGCTGTTCACATCTGATTCAGTGACTCGGCCTGTGCACACTGAATTCTTACACTGCAGACAAGATGGCTCGCATTAAGCAGAACAGAAAGCATGGGGAAAACACCACTAGTTTTTAAATCAAATCCCAAATTTATTAATGTGAAATATTGATGGTCAGGGGACAGACTCATAAGGATAACTGCAATTGCATATTTGTAAGACAAAGCTGTACTATTCTGAACATTTATCTACGTAAATAACACGGTTAAAGATGTTCATTGTAAGGTACCATCTTTAAATTATCTTTTTTTCCAAAAGATAATGGAGTATTTGGTATAGTGGTATCACACCTGATATCAGACAGACTTGTATGCCATTAAACCAAATTCACAAAAAGCTACCATGGAACACACCACGGCGTTCTCTAGCCGTTCTGGGACTTTTCTGTATACATGGATTGAGTGAACAGGGAATCATGTTTGAATGGCAAAAGGGAAAAAGCACAGTGGGGTCCACTACAGAGAAAAGATGTCCAGCCATAGCTGACATCCATACAGCAGAGATCAGCTCTTGCTATTACTGCCACATGTTTTTAAAACCCCTGAAATACTATGCATTAAGCACTCAAAAAGAACTGAAGAATAGGAGAACAGAAGGAAGATAAATCTCTACAATATTTTAGCAACATCTGCTTATATTATGAAATCTTAACAGAACTCTTCTTCACAGACCATCCTACAACTGTTGATACAAACCTGAGTGAAAGAGAAGAGCCAAATCATATTCACTGCAGTTAATAGCAGTTTATTTTGCACAGGGATCAGTAGACTGAACTACTATCTAGCTAAAACAATCTGGGGCTAGTATTTCATAAAGCATGCTGAAGAAACTAAGTAATACGCAAACAAATACAAGGAATTAAATCTTTTTTTTTTTTTTTAAGTAAAAATTAAATTATTCTAAAATTAAAGGTTTTAGTTATCTTTTTACACTTTGCAACTAGTTTCAATCAGCTTTTAATAGTGCATTCATCGCTTGCTGAAAGCTGAAGAGTCAAAAAGGATAGTGCTTACTTGTATGGTTCTGATACATCTCTATGAAATGTAAGCTGCGTATGGCTTTGTTCTTTGCCTAAAAAAAAAAAAAAAAGTTTTTTCATGAATTTTTATGCCAAGCATTGGAAATTTACCACTGTTTAGTTATCTTGATAGAAAAAAAAAAAAAAAAAACCAAGAAAGAAAACTTAAGAAGCTGGCCTGACAGATCTGATCCACTTACGGAAATGAAAACATTCAAGTTAATAACTGTACCCTCCTAATCACTGAACATTTCAAAAGATTTCACAGGGTAGTAACAACTTAACTGTGCATTTTAGCATTGCCATTTTGATGTTTTGTTGACCACTGAAACAGAAACTAGATTAAGATAGATGGATAAATAAATACTTGAAGCCTAAAGAAGCCTCCTTAAGGCCGTTATACACATGGAAAAGAAAGTCCTACACACCACTCTATAAGCAGACTGTATGCACACATGGCTTTACGTGTTTGTGTAGACTAAAAATATATCTTATATTTTGGTATGAAATATTTGTACTTGCTTTTAATCAACATACTTTCCGTAAAGCATTCATCCTGTCGCCTGCTTTCCCCAGTGCAAAACCTGAAAGACAAGAAGTATTTTATTACTGTGAAATGCATGAAGCAGTGTCTTAAGAAGAGGGGGAAAAAACAGTGAATTTCACAACCAAGACTACTACCAGTTATTTCCAATCCATTACATAGCTGATATCAAGAAAAAGCCCCAGAGAAAACCACATTTAGAAAGTAAAAACTTTAGAGCTATGAATATCTTGTTGTTAAACAAAGATAAATAAGGCTTATTTCTTTTATTTGCTCTATACATGTTTCAAACAACTGAATAGAGATGGCTGCTTCATCTAATAAAAATCAGTCTTCTGCTTAAAAGGAAGTAAATGAAAGAAGGAAATAATGAAGCTGACAGACGTATGAACTACATCTGTACAAATGACACCTTGAAAGCCCTAAAAACAAAGGAGGCTGGATTTATATCAGCAAAATAGTGAACATTAAAAACATGTTTTATAAACAGAACTGTGTATTTGCAAAATATATATTCCAACAGAACAGAGAAAGAAAGTGGGGCATCAACTGAGCTTATGGAACGAATAGGAGGATGTGACAACCGTTTTTTTTATGAACTCTCAAATCCAACGCTGTCAAGACAGATTGAGTTAAAAATATTTACTTTTTTTTAAGCTTTTTCTGGTCTTTTAATGATTCTGTTGTGTCAGCTGAGGCTCAGGGTTTCTGTATCACGGTGCCCCATAAAAAAAGAAAATCAATGCAGTTGGACTTGTTGGCCAATATCAACTCTCTAATTTCTTGCAGATATTACAGGAGAAATGGACTGGGAGAGATCTAAGAAAGCATCCCAACTATTGTGGTGCTGCAAGCAATAGAGGACATCACCACAATTCTGGAAATTGATATCGTAAGAAGCAGAAGGTCAAGGTTAACACTCGACAGTTTTCCCTATGCACACACTATGTACCCAGGACCTCTCCATCACTTTTTAACTCCTGCAGAAGAAAATGCAAGCAAACTGTGCTATCCTGTTATGCACACACAGCTCGCTAATAACGTATCAACAATGAAGTCACACACAGCATTAGAAAACTCCAGAAGTGAGATCGCTTGGTCAAGCTCAATTCAATCAATCTTCTCTTGAGATTAAAGTATGCCTTCAAGGACACAATGTTTCATGAAAAAAACGTTTCAAAGAAAAGATAAGCAGAACTTTTCAGAACAACTGTGTTCTGCTGGAGACACCTTGCGCTGTGTATACATTCCTTTCTTCCCCTCTAAATTGTAGCTAACATTCACCTTGAGGAGCCCATCCAGATTTGAATATTTCAAATAGATGAAGTTCTGAAGAACTGTACTCAACTGGAAATAAGGCTGTCTTAATAAAGCTCCTACGTACATCTCATCAGAGATATCTATCAAGCTCATCATAAAAAGAGACTACTTACTTCCAACAGTTGGAAGCTCTGCACATACACTGAAAATAGAATTTTCTTTAGTGCACCCATATAACAATGCAAATGTAATTTCCTATACTCTGTCACCATCCCATATTCCTGCCTCTATTATTTGGATTATTTACTTTATAGCTATTCACTTTTTTCTTTTAAGCAGTCTTCTCTTAATTCTGCACAGACTTCTTATCTGCAAGCTTATTTGACATCTAATAGGAATTTTAATGTACATTGGTTTGTATTTACATAAAGAAGTCTACCTCCTCAGGGAGAAAAACTTAACAGATTCAAGGAACCTTCTTAAATAAAACATAGCCTGGGGGGGAAAAAAATTACATGAAAAAAAATCAGTTGAAGATGTATGCTATTTCCTAAGCAACGCAACTGGAAAGTCACTGTAGTACACTGTGGTTTTGCAGTTCTTTTAAGGATTCCTTTACAATTAAACAGTATTACAATTAGATGGTTCCAGCACAGCTTTTATAAGCAGTCCTGACAATTTATCCCACAGGCTTAGATGCTGACCCTTCTCAAATGCTGGCTACTAAAACAAAGCATTTCTCACAAGATGAACAATGCTTGATAGTTTCTGTAACTGACAAAAAGGATCAGAAAGCCTGTAAGAAACAGCACACTTTCCAGGTGTGCTGTCTCCTATCTCCAGTGAGCACTTGCTAGCCTTTAGAGATTTTAAAAAAGCAACAAGTTTAAATACCACCACATTACAGAACATCTCTTTTTGCTTTACCAGTACGTAATATTGTTAAATATTATTTATCCAGAAGCATCCCATGCACAAAGGCTTTGCTGTGCGACTGTGCTGAAGTACTAATATCTGCTGATCAGCCTTGCCTGGCCTCATGAGCACATAAAAGTGCACATAGCATATGCAGCAGGAATCATAGAAGTGGCACATAAACAAGAACAAGGAGGTCAGCACTACTATTGGGCAGGCGTATCACTGGCACAAAGAGCACATGTATTACAAACATCAGTTAACAATTCCTAAGGCTCAAACGACATCCAATAAGTGATGTTCTAAGAAATAAAAGGCCAAATCTACCCATGTCTTGAATTGCATCTGTCTACTATGAAAACACATTGGATCCTATCCATCCAACAGACATATCAGCAGGACCCAGAAGGCACATAAACGTTTGGGCAAATTTCAGTTTTGTTCTCTTTTCCCTCTTTTGTTCTGTTTGCTGTTTTTTGTTGTTTTGTTTTACAATGATATCTCCTCCTTTATAAAATCTGTAACCATAACACAAACTCATCATCACTGTTCCTAATCAGCAGTGATCACTGGCTGAGATAAACCATCGGGGATTTCTTCCGGCAAATCTACTCTGCATACAATCCCGTAAGAAGCTGCAGTAGAGTGGAATTCTTGTTATCCTTATTTTGTGAAGTCCAACTCTGATCAGCAAAAAGGCTCTTCTGGCCAAGATTGTTAAGCTCTTTACTTGAAGTAGGAATTACAATTACTTACTTTAGAACATATTCTTAACTTCTGAGGAGAGGAACATGGCACAACATGCCAGTTCTCAGTCATACGTCTTTGCTCTAATTGATCTTACTAATGTATGAAGCAGTACCATAATATTAGATGGGATCCTCTCAGTATGATTACTTCTAGAGATAGCTTGGCAAGTGCTACTGTTCAGCATAATTGTGCTTAATTACTCCTGTTACAAGGAGAATAAAACTGAACTGAATCCCTCTGATCAGTATTCTTTCTCCAGCTTCTGCTGAGAAAGAAAAGAGCTCTGTTCATAGCTTGTATTATTGAATCTTTCATAATATCCCATCTCTTTTGATTTGTCCCATTTCCTTTATGTCATAAAGAGCATTTCTAAGGTTGGACTTTAAATTGCTTGCTGAAAAGGCCTTTATAAAAATTGTAATGGAGAAAACCTATAAATGGGTCAAACTGCAAATCACTGAAGTGACTACAGGAATAGACTCGAATAGTCACAAGTGCTCTTTTCCCTTAAAAGTACAAACACAAAATCTGCAGGAAAATGGGGTTTGCTGGCTTTTCTCTAGGATTAATTTCAATAAAGAGAGCTTCCTGAGGAGTCTGAAGGAAATTCATGGTCTTCTGACTTAACAGATTAATGACAAACTTCTGAATCAAGGCAGTCCATGTTACCTGGGAGTACCAGTAAGTCAGTCCTTACTTTGTAACTAAAAGCAGCAATACTTACAAAGAAGTATCCTCATGTCTAAGGAGGACATAATAAACGAAATAAATGGAAAAAAGCATAATTTTTTTTTCTGGCATACAATGTTTCCTCACATCTTCAAAAGCTCCGTTATGAGCAATGATTTTTGGAATCTTTCAGACACAGCAAACACACGTACCTGCAGCCCCTTTCCCATTTCCAACAGCCACTAAAGCACGTATTGATTTTTTTCTGCCTTCCTTCGCCTTCATACAAAACACATTTTTCACCTGAAGAAAGAAACACAAAGCATCTTGTTACAGCACAACCCATCTTTTTTATTTTTTTAAGAGATTCTGCTTATTAGAGAGGAATTAGAAGTTTGCAGTGCAGTGTTTCAATATATACCACCTTTGCCAGTGAACATCAACTGCAGCAGGACACTGGCTTGAAGACATTCAATAGCAGCTGTTAAAAATCTGTACTCAGACACACAAGAAGTTATTTCACAACTTCTGTTGTGTTTAGCTGTGCAACAGATAACAGTTCGACATTACACTAACTATATTTTATATGCAGCACAAGCCAACTCCTCCTCACTCAATGAGGCCCAGGCAAACCAAAAGGTTGGACAGCCGTGGTCTAACATCTTATCAGAGATCCTTTGTCCTGTTCTGAGGTATGTATGTGCTGAACATTTTTATTTCTTGTTTCTTCGTATGTCTATATGCATGTGTTTGTGTGTGTACATCTATAATCAAGAAAATCTTGTTTTCTACTTTTCTGAAGCTCCAATATGGTTCTTCCATGTTATAATAAGAGCTAATTTAAATATTCATTGTTAGTGTAGAAATTAAACAGCACTTCCCACTTTTCCCCATATATAATTCAGTAAGCTACTCTGGTTGTATATCCTTATTTGAAAGGAAATTATTCCAATATGACTTCAATAGTTTAACTGAAATTCACAATAAGACAAAACCTACTGACAACACAGGGTACAGATTAGAACTAAGTACTTCTGAAAAATTCCACTCATCCTTTTATTAAAGTAAAGATGTTGCTAAATTCAATGTGTGTGCTTTGTAGAAGGCTTCAAAGAATAATCAGCTTTACTAATTGCTTACTCCAAGCTTTTACTCCTTCTGCAATCTCACTGCTCACAAGAGCAAGCTAAAACACAAGCACTCTACAATGAAAGTACCTGTGGAAATAGGTTATTTACAGGAAATGCAAAAGAATGATGAAAGGAAGAGACTGAAGCAGAGCGACGCTCTCTCCAGGAGCACTGAAAGAACGCTATTTTGCAGTGGAAGGCAAAAGTTTGTCTAGATACATACTTTACATAATGAAAGGTTGACATACATATTGCCAAGAACAAATAATGTGATGTTTGCAGAAGTCAACTCAAGATTATTCTTTACCCTACCCAGAAGGTGGCAGGAAAGACACACACAATGAGCTTCTCCAGTAGCCTCTTCTTAAAACTGCACTTGTCAGCTGTTTCTGAACAGCTTTGAAGGAAAATGTGTTCAGTCACCCATCACAATCAGTGCTATTGCATCTCTCCTGAAATGCTGTAAAGGTTTTTCGAGATTGATAATGTGCCCAGGCAGCCATGGCTGCTGGAACAACTGTGTCCTTAGATTCTCCCTGCACACCCCCGTGCCTCTTTACATCAAAGTGATCAGTGCTCTGCTGGAGTGCGTTCAGAAGTGCTTCCCTTCCATTTTGCAGTTAAAGCAATTCAACTGAAAGCGTATCATTAAGCAGCACTGGAATTAATTAATACACAATGTAACAGCTTGCCACTTTTAAAACAGCATGACCTCTGAAATTGTGACTGAAACTAAGACACAATTACCCTTATTTGCTAGACTGCAATTCAAGCTAGATTTGAAGTCAATTTTTTCAATTCCAAAACACACATGCTCAACCTTAATCACAGTGTCTCAAATTGACTGTCTCCGTTTCTATTATTCAGTGCCCAACAACGCAGATTAAGCTTGCTTTCAAGCACAGAGATACTGTTCTTCCATCTGAAATGCAGAACGAAACCACTTCAAACCTTCCTCAAGAGAAGGAATAGCAAAGTTTCAAAGGTGGAGTTAGAAGCCTGCAAGGATGCTGCAGTCCTTCCACTGTTATTCCAAGCACTTAACAGCTTGTTGTAATGTGCTAGAAACAGGAAAAAAACCCAATACTTTGTTAGTTTTCCTCATGTGAAAAAGAAAAAATAACAATACATGACTGACCATAGGAACCCCTCCTTTCTACAAAGCACAATCTGGGCACCTCTGGGCCACACCTGTGACCACTGCTACTCACTTGCTGCTGATGAGAGCATCCATGCAGGTTGAACACCTCATGGCAGAAGATCCTCTGGTTCAATACTATGGTACAAGGTGATAGAAAATAAAACAAGAGAAGGGTGCTAAAAGAAAATCTTTTCATGCAAGTGGTCCTAGAGAGGGACGCAGCTAAAAGGCTGAAGTCAGTACACTTGAGAGAATAAAGTAATAAAACTGCATGTCTTATAAACAAAATCAAATTCCTGTTAGCTAGATTGTGTCTGTATCAGCCTTCTCTTCTCTGTGAAAAGCACTAGGGACAGAGTAGATGCATACCACAGTGACAGAGCTTCTCTCAGGTATAACATAAAACTACAGTATCAAAAAACCATCTGGATATGGTTCTCAGGGTCATGATTTGGCAATGGGTTGGTTGTTAAGAGTTAGGGTAGTCTGCTTAGGTTGTGGTTGGACTGATGATCTTAAAAGCCTTTTCCAACCTAAGCAATTCTATCATTCCAGGATTTAAATTGCACAAGCTAGCTGTAGGGCAAAACTAGTCCTGCTGACAAGTGACAGGACAGTGAGATATCTTCCTTGAAAGCATGCACATGGTTGACAGTGGCAGGGGAAGCGCATCAAAAGGTAAATTAGTTTGTCTTCTGCTACTCTTCTCAAGAAGTTAGTGGATTCATATTAAATATCAGCACGGCCTGATAAGGAGATAGAGATGAATCTAGTAGCCCAACTAAGGCCAGGCTGCTATGCTTCCAGATCCACCAAGTAGAACAGTGTTAGAGATATGAGGAGTGGCCACCACGCCCTGCAGCTCTGGCTCCAGCTTCTGAAGCTGGGCTGAGGGATGTGACTGCTGCTTTCTTGTATCCAGATTCAATCAGTAGCAAAGCAAAATAGAAGGAGGACACAGAACTATTAGAGAGCATCCAAAGGCGGGCTATGAAGATGGTGAAAGGTCCAGAGAGGAAGATGAACAAGGAGCAGCTGAGGTCCCTTGGTTTGTAAGCCTAGAGAAGAGGAGGCTAAGAGGAAGCCTCAGTCATCCTGTTTACTCTGCATCCATCCCCTGCATGCTGACTGCATACAGTAAGCAAAAGAACCATTACACAGAAATAGATTCCTCCACCCCTCACTGAGCAAATCGAATGAAAGTTTCTGATCAGACACTTGAGGGGTTTTTCACAAAGGCTGATTCATCACAGCTTTGGGATAAATCCCAAGCACAATTCTCATCCAAGTTAAAAATAAGTTCAATTTGCAGAGAAACTATAGATAAAGCTCAGGTTAGTGCTGATAATTGTCCTGTGACATGCATAAAATCCTCCTTCATAGCTCACTAGGTAAAATGATGCAATCCAAATACCCTACTGACATAGAGCAGGCCTAAATGTGGTTTCATGCTACAGCACATATCTGAGCACAATTCCTGAAGCCACATCACATCTGAGATGGCTTCGCTTCCTTTTCAGAGGATGACTGCAGTTGCAGGCAGCGTGCCAAACTCCTAGAACATCAGAAAAAAAATAATCACAGGATATCCTGTGTTAGAAAGGACCCACAAGGATCACCAAACCCAAGCTCTGGCTTCATACAGGGCCATCCAAAAAATCAGACCACATGACCGAGAGCTTCATCCAGATGCTTCTTGAGCTCAGGCAAGCTCAGTGCCGTGGTCACTGCCCTGGGCAGCCCGATACAGTGCTTCACTACCCCCTTGGTGGTTAAACTTTTTCCTGAAGAAATCCAACCTGAAGACATTATAGCACACGTTTACATTTCCTGTCTGAGCTCTTGTTCTGTCCTATAACAGCTTGCTTCACATGTTATCATAGAAACCGACAGGTAACTTTCATTATCAGTCAAAAGACATCACTGGTATCATCCTTGGTTCATAAAATTTGCCTGCAGTTCTAAAATCAAAATCTACATCTCTACAACCCCAAAATACATATGTGCCAACATCTCATTTTAAGTAAACTATTACTCAGAGTATCACTTATACCATATAATTTTTCAGTCAAGGATGTCAAGCAATAGATCTCAGACACTGTAATTTCAAGCAGCATTTCCTTTCATAACAAGCCTTTTTGGTTGTGCCCTTTGCAAAAACAACAGCTAAAAAACTATTTCCATTGATTTATAAAGGCTTTTGACTGTGCCTTAAGGAATGTTCTTTTGGTCACAAGTGTTAAGTCTACCGAGAATAATTCTGTGCTCCTAAAGCAAACATGTATGAATGTGTTTCCTTGCTACTTCATAGAAAATTGAAACTACGGTTTATATTCTACTTATGATTCCCTGCTACATCTAGGCAATTCATAGTTGCTCAGTGGATGCAAAACATATTATTGTAGCACAAAACAGAATCTTCTGTGTTCATACTACCTACAGATATTCCTCCACAGTTCCAGGTACCTTTTATAACAATCCATACTGAAACACCAAAGACATGGTTCTTTCACTTTGGCCCACCAAACCTTTATTTCTGACTTTGACATTACTTTCATCATACAAAACAAAACAAAACCAACCTACTGTTCCTAAGGTAAGACAATTCTCTGTAGTTTGGTACAGAAAGCCTAGTGGTTTCCAGTGTCTCCATTCCTAAAGTGTCCCAAGTCAAGAGTCTCCAGGTAACCAAGCTGCCTGCACTGTCCCCATCAATAATTACCAAGGACTACATTCAGAATGAGTCAGTAAATTCAGGTGACATCCTATTGCATGGAAAACATGCAAAACATTTAATTCCATTGCAAAAACCTCCAGCCATTTGGCTGCTGCTATTCCTATGTTTTTCTGATTAGGCACTTCTATCCCTGCCTTGAAAATGAGCAGCACACCCCACACCAGTTACGAGCAGACCATACTCTCAGAATTCTGACTGTTCCCTTCAGTCCTGCTAAAGTGCCATGCAACAGCAGAGGCAAAACACTGCATCGAAACAGGTCTCATGTAATCAAGAAAAACCATGCCTGAATACAGTTTGGCATTTGGAGAAAGTACAGAAATAACCACCATCCAACCAACCTCACTTGACAAAAAATGCCACCTTTACAAAATTACAGGTTTTGAATCAATTCTCACTACACCAACTCAGTTATGAACTGCCAATACTATGATACAACTCTGCAAAGTACGTCTAATCTTGAGTCAGTTCAACTGAGAATTAAGTCATAAAAGCCTGCCACTGGAGATAATACAGAAAAAGACAAAGACAAGATTCAGGCAAAAGCTCTAAATCTGGCTTCGTTGACTGCACACTGTATTGATTACAGGATAAAACTATTTCTTCTCAAAGCCTCCAGCAGAGCTCATCAATAACTTGATTCCTGGGAAAATACCATTCAGATGCTTTTCAGAATATCCACCCATAATCCACTTGATGCAATTTACTTGGATTGATTTCATCTTAGGAAGAACCAGTTAAGTAATTTTCAGTATGCAAGCGTTAAAAACATTCTTCTGTCCTATCATCTTCCATCCCTTTCTACAGACTCTGAAAGAAAGAAAAAGAGCACACACAAAAAAGAAAAAAAGCTACCCAAACCAAATAATTAAACAAGCAAACAAAAAAACCAACTACAGATAAAAGAATAAAGTCCATATGAAGTTTTACCTACAACATAGGAAAGAGATAGCCTTGAAAAGAACAAGAAATTATTTTGGATTTCAAGAACAAGGCCATGGGTAATGCCAACATTCATTCTCAGTACCCAGCTCAACATCATTCCACGCTCTGTCCGCAAACACAAGGATCCACGTACATTTATCTGCAGAAAGTAGCTTTTGCTTTAAGGACAGTACCAGCATATATATGCTGTGGCCTATATAAACAATCTATTGCCTGACCTGATTTTTTTTTTATTTTTATTTTTTTATTTTTATTTTTTTTTTTAAAGTCTTTGCCTTTCCGTCATTAAATACTTAAACACCAGTAAGTGTTTCCTTGGTTTAAAAAAGGCAGGACACAACACAACTGTCTGACTGAAAATGCAATTATTCTGCCACTTAAAAGGCTGCAGTAGCCTAGGTACAATCCCAGGTACAATTTCAAGTAAATTGATCTTTACTAGAAAGAAGTGGCAGAAAGAAAAAATATGAACACAAAAAATAAGCTCTCTACAGACAGACTTTTTGCAGCTGGCAACTTCAGTATCAGACAACAAAAAACATACCTGTCAGGTCCAAAATACATTTAGTGCTCTATCTTCATCCTTAGAAAGCTCACATTCATGAACAATTCAAAGGGGGCACTACACTTATATGCTTTCCGGCCTTTTTGACTACTAGGTTTCATTTCCAATTTTGAACACATTACAAAGTAAATGGTGTCATAACACAAGCTATCATGTAGGCTTTATTTTTTATTTATGTTTTTTAATGCCACCTCTGTGATTTTAGACCAAAATATAAGAATTTATTTGACAATACCTACCTGGGCAAGTAACTCTACATGGCCCTACTGAAGCAGGGGTCTGGAGCAAATGGACCCCCAGAGGTGCTTTCGCAACTCCACCATTCTGTGATTAGGTGGAAAAGATAGCCCAAGCAACCTGCTTCAAGTAGCACAAGTTAATACAAAATCAAAACCAACATAGTCCCTGCTATTGTTTCACTGGTCAGATGGAAGTCAAATCACAAAATCCAGACTACACAGTGACTACGGTCGGCAGTCCTGCCAAGATGGGCAATATCCTCCATGCTCTTCACACTGATATAGGGCCTGGTGTTATTGTACTGCAAGTTGTCTTCTTCCCTGGTCTAACTTGAGAATTTGAAGCCTTCAGCTTAGTCAGCATCAGCAATGCGATGGTCAGAGCTGATGGTTTGTTTGGCTTCCGGGAAAACAGAATCCTTGATAATGATGTGATCAAGGAAGTTGTCACCTTCAGCCTCGTATTGGTTCAATAAGGCACTGAAAAAGGTGCATGTGGTGTTCTTTCTGATCCTGTGCGTTTGCCATATTGTAACATTGCCACAATTGTTTCCAGTGCATCAAAACTGATATCTAACTGCAAACGCAGCTCCCTGGTTGCAATCTGCCAACTTCCATGGATGAGCACATTGGGACGCTCTTCCTTTCATGGTGTGACAGCTTGTTTCATGGCCATCCAGAACACAGCTCATCTTTCATATTGCTATCATCACTGCTGAAATGTATCAGCAATCAACTCACTGTGCTCACATCCACTATTTGGTCTCCATAAACGTTCAGCAAGCACCAGTGAATGTCAATGAGTGTCGTTTTTTTCCCCCCACACAGAGGAATTCGGTTCCACACGTTCGCTCTACATGCACTTCCATGCTCGATGGTATTTTTGTCAGACTGCCCCTCTGCTACCATCTGTCACACAGCAATAAAATGTAATGGAACAGTGGCAGGAAGGTTCCGCCTCTACTGCCATACCACCAATATCAACCTCTGATAGCCTGGCACAACATAGTAACATCAGAGGCATTACTTTTGGAGCAGCCCCTGTATTTTTGCAGCTGTATTTTACTGCAAAATACATTCCTATTTTCTCACACCTGTGGCAACATCATAACAGTACCTCCCCAGCCTGCCTTCCAAGTGTTTCTTTATTATTCAGATATAATGAAGCAGTGAAAGGTTTCTACAGCACATAGAAGTGCTGCATAGCACTCAGTTTTTTGTTATTTAATATATTTAACTGTAAATAATTACAGAGATACAGAACAGCCCAATTCAGTAAATACCTAATGTAGAATTCTAACTGGCTGCTTTGTCACAGTGACAAAGGAACAGCCACTACTCTCCAATATGACCTTTCAATTAATTGAAAACACTGTGACCTGCAAGGCTTGTTAAGGTTGTAACACTTCCTGTAACACTAACTGTAGCAGAAGTAAGATCTAAAAATCAATTCTTATTCCACATTACCTTAAGTATGAAAAAGGAATGTCAGAATCGGTAAGCTACATGGCAAGTTCCAAGACAGCAGAACACTTCAAATGGTTTTCAAGCCCTTTGAAGCTGGGACACTTGGGAAGTGGACAGACATGAGAAAGGTGAAATCCATTTTGTTGTTACATTTGGGATTAACATTACAGCTGACAATTCCCTCCCTTCCTTTAAATTATGGGGAATGGGTTTCAGTGGCTAAAGACACGCTGTTAGTAAGGTACCAGTAGTGTGCCCAAGGTGAAAAGGGAGGAAAGATTCATCATTGTGCTCCCTTCAGCCTTCAACCAATTTGCAAATAAGAGCAAGCCCTTCAGACAGCTGTGTCCAACCCTCAGCACAGCCCTGGGCACACACCCATTGCTCCCAACAACCACCAGCCATTTGCCATTGGTATAGGCTGAAACTGGCATGTGGGAGGAGAGGGGGAGAAGGGCACAGGTTGACTGTTATGGCAAATGGTTGTGTGCACTGTGATAGACTGGCTGAACATGACCCTGGAAACAGCAAAAAGAATACAGTTGTGCTTTACATTTTGATAAAGAAAACAGGTTTTAAGAGTGCTGAAAAAATAACCAGTTTTTTTGGTATGCCTGCAACTCCTTTTTCAGTCCACAGAAGTACATTACCTGTGAATTTTCATATGGAATGTATTGAATTGTGATCAAACATTCATCTAAAAAAAAAACATTGCACATTAATTTTCACACGTGTGTTATTTCATCTGTACTTGTACATACCACTACCACCTCACTCATTCAAATCAAAGTCGATCTTAAATAGCAACTTAGTTTTTAAGATAAACACAGATTGATACAGGACAGTATCTGGTAGTGGTACAGAGAACGGATGATGCCTTCCAAAACAGGCATTGCAAGTCAGCTTTGGTAGCAGAACAGGAGATGAAATGCTCAGAGTGAAACTAAGCAGAAATTCAAAGTCAGAGTGGTATAAACACCGTGTCTAGACAGTGGTATAACACAACACTGGCTAAAAATACAGGCAGTATTTCACATAACTGGCTAATAAGCAAAACTGTAATAATGACAAGGGGGAAAGTGATGAACAGTCAGCACTATTTATTTAAAACTGTGTAGCAACCCATTGGACAGTCACTCTTTTTCACAGTGATAGAAAGACGACAATGTTTGCATGAAGCAGAGATTTGGCATGTTTCTGTCAGAGAACGTGCACAGCTCCAGGTTAATATCTCAGCTCTAAGATCACGGTTCGAAATTAAAGCAGTCTTTTCAATGCAGCAGCTAGACATGTATACTTTTTCCAATAATAAAGTAGTTAAATATTAATTGCAAATAAGATTTCGATGATAACTCTGAGACAAATCCTATAAGCAATTTCATCCGTAAGCAACATGAGAATACTCTGAAGAAACAAGTTTATGCAATTACTTTCAACACAAAGCCACTGGATTGATTTATGCCCCTGATATTTGTATAGCAGGGTTTAATTTAATTTATTAAAAGCACAATCCAGGATCTCACAAGTTCTTAGGTATTCACCCTGCTTTGTGCTCCTGTAGTTGGCTTCAGGGCTCCAAGAGACAAAAGCAGCTCTAAGATTTCAACCCAAAAAAAGAGGGCTGCAAAGGAACACTGAATTTCTCCCAGCTCTTTCTCCTTCACCAATAAGATCTGTGCTTATAAACAAGAAAGACTTGGCCAAACTTACCAATTTGATGCACCCAGCTGGAAGCGGTCAATTTGCTACACCTTGCTGAGTTCTGCTTTCTAATAGCTCAGTCAGTTCAGCAAAATATTGAGTCCTTTCTAGCACGTCAAGTATTTATGAACTGACAAGAAAAGCTACAACAGATTGAGATTTCAAGCTTCAAGCTATATACAACACTGATAGAGCTAGAAATTAGCTGGCCACAGCTACCACAAATCTCACAGAGTTAGGACATGAGTAGAAGAGAGGGGAATGCAAATAGTGCTCTGACTTCCAGAGCTACTGCCTTTTCTGGATGCTCAGCATCATTTGGTTCCAGACTGATAGCAAACGAGTCACAAGAAATGAGCTTATTTCTGAAGCCAGGACTTGCCCCAACAAGGCTTCAAGTAATTCCATGGTTTCCATAGTAACAAACGTGTTTGAAGTTAGAAAAACTAATAACATAAATGGTAGACAAAAGAACTTGCAATAGCATGAGCATGCATAGTTCTAATTGTTAATGGTCTGTTCTGAAATGCATTACATTCTCCAGGAATGGCTTTTCCATTGAGAAGCAACAACACACATTTGCACTACTGACACTTTACAGTTCACTATTCAAAATCTATTATTAATAGTTTATCTTGTTTTCAAAACAAAATTCACCTTTCCCATTTTTAAAAAGCATTTTCTCTGACCACATTCTGAGTGGCATTTCTGTCGAAATCATCACGAAAAATTCGGGCCTTCAAAACAACTTCTATTGGCAGTGTTGAAGACCTTGACTTTTAGCCTGAAGCATCGCCAACAGTGAGCAAATATCTTCAGTTACTTGGATTTAGTAACCAGATAATCACATCACACCAGCCAAGGGATCACACACAATCAGTTACACATCAGCAGCGCTACTCTGCGTTGGAAAAAAGATGACAAGGACATGCAATGGAGAGATCAGTATTTTAGAATCTACACTGCTTGCACTACAGTTGCGTGGGAACTGTTAAAGCTTTATCTGAAAGCACTTCCCATTTCATAGCCACTCATTCCAATCAGATATTACTTCTTCAACAGAGAAATCTCCATGAACAGAATGCCAGATTATGTCATGCAGTTGAAACAGACTAATTTCTGTATCACTGACTTAGTGAAGACTGTTAAATAATTACAAGTTCAATATAAAATAATTATAATTAAAGTCTTTGAAAAGTTTTGTAATGCTTACCTCAATGACTCTTGTTTCAAAATCCTCGTAAGTTTCTGTTGGGGAAAAAGCAGTGTATTACATTCCCTTGTATTAATTACATATCAGCACAATTCCCTGCAGTTAACATAATTTAAAGACGAATGCAATTTTATGTAGCTGTAATTTATAAATCCATCTCAGCAGTAAGCAGAAAACGATTTGAACACATCTAAAAATGAAATTAGCTGCTTCCTTACAAATAGGCCTCAAATACAGATTCTTCCAAAAGTAACGCCTCCTACTTGTTTCTATAGAAACTGCAACAGATACAAAGGGCACAACAAAACATCTGATAGAACAAACTCTCTGCTACCAAACTCTATTTTCCAACATAGTCACCACCACTAAGCTAAGCATTTTCACCAGTGATGAACAAGAGTCTGCATGCTGCACGCAGAGCCATTGCTAGGAGAACGTTGCCCACACAGCCTAACTTTCACTGTGCTCACATCCACTGTTTGGTTTCCATAAGTGCTCAGCAAGCATCAATGAGTGCCGCTTTTTCTGCATGGAAGGATTCAATTCCACACCTTTGCTCCACATGCAACTCCACGTCAGATGCCATTGTGTCAGACTGCCACTCTGCTGTCAGAGGGTTCAAACCCTGCTGCCAAACCCCCATCTGCTCTGACATCACGGGCTAACGTGATGAAACAGGAGGCATTGTTTTGGAGCAGGCTTTGTGCTTTGTAACACGAGTCCAGTCATTCGTTCTTTTTAAAACAGACAAAGCAATGTGTAACTCTTTATTTATAACGCATAATTTTATTACTACTTCTTTCGTAAAAATCAACATCTATTAAGAAATCCAGCTTTAAAAAAATCCAGTTCAAGTGGTAACTTCCTAGAAAGTGTAACACCACTCTTGTTGTAAGTACAGTACAGTTCTTGTCAGAATGAAAGAGATGAAAACCTATACACATCCACTGTGCTCTATTAGGTACCCCTGCTTCCAACTGGAATCTGTACATTATCTTTTTAGGTATTGTGGTTGCAAGAGAATTAAGATGCAAACAGTCTCTAATGATTGTCCAATCTAAATAATCAGCGTAGCACACAGGAAGGAAAATAATACTTCTTTTAATGGTAAAGCAAGACTTCAATTCAACAGCTTTGTCTGAACGTCACACAGAACGTAATAACAGAGCTGATGAAAACCTGAACTGACCTCAGAATCTCTTCAATATTTTAACCACAAGTTAAGCTATACAGTCTTTCTAAATTAAACCTGAAATACTCTCTGGGAAATCAGAGCAAGCCAGCATGTATATTGAAGCATTTTTATTAAATTATATCCGATATTCTTCCTAATTCTCTCCTGTTGCAGAAATACTATGAAAAACAAGTCTACAGTACAATTAAAGAAAAACACTGCTCTAAAACTGTGAAAGAAACGACAACAAAGAGAACAAACCACCACCATATTTAATGCACAACATGCTAAAGCTGCAAACGGTTAAAAACATCATCAAATGGGTCAGCTTCCATCATAGCAATACTATCAGCCAGTACTGTTCAGAACATTCTGAAACACATGCTAGACAATCAACAAGACTCAAACTGCTTTTCTTAATACATATTCCTGTGAAATTCAAGAGAAGAGAAAAAACAAAACACAGCCACATCAAATAACCAACAACACAGCCAAACTTCCTTCAATCTCTTCCAATTTCAAATGCTTCCTGAAAAGAAAAAGTCTTTGCATTTAAAGACAACTAAAGCATCATTCATTTTGTATAGTTACAGTTAAAGTGTTACGCATTGCTTCCACATCACATGGAGTTCAATTCATGTCATCATGATGATTAGAGGAGCTATGTTCAGGTATATGTTACCTATTCAGCTCTGCATGGTGAACACATCCTTTTCACTGCACTAAAATCAGTGTGTTTCTGCTCTGTCATTAAAAGGGGCTTGAAAGGAACAATAAATTTTTGAAGTGTCCTATAAAAATCTCAAAGGTAGGAAAGAGCTAGAACAGCACAGAGCTCTGGGCACGACATACCATCTGTAAGTACCAACTCCAAAGCTGGCAAGTAATAAGAGAGCACAAAACCATGCCAACAAAAGCACCATGAGATCTTATCTTATCCACAGACCTTCACCCTGACACACACTGCTTTATTCCAGAAAAAAGAAAAATGACTGCCTTTGAAATCGATGGGCAATAGGGTAAAATGCAGCACCTCAGTGTAAGAGGCAGGATAAACAGGAGATCTTACCAACTTCCTGCTTCTCCCATTTACTTTATGAACTAGAGCTTTCACCATTTACAACACTAGTGTTAATGTCACCATTTAGAAGACTAGTGTTAAACACTTCTTGCATTTGGTACAGTCACAGCAGAGCTTAAAACAGCATAATGGTGGGGGAGAAAAAACAAAACAGGGACTCAGGTGTTGCTTTATCGTTTATATGGACTGTTATAAATGTCATCATCTCAGTACAATTCAGAGGAAGCCTCCCAGAATACCAGGTAGGCAGGGTTGAATGGTAGCATCTCAAACCACAGCTCACACCTGGCTGGACACCATGGAATCTGTCCATGCCAGTCTCAGGACAAACAGACTCATAAGGTTTGACAGTTTCAAGTCTGCTTCTTCTACCACCCAAACAGGGCTTTGAACACAGCCAATGTCCTCTCACACACAATGTCCTATGAAGTCATTTCATTATTCTTCTGAATAAAGAGATGGAGATTGAAATGTGGAGATCTGCAAATTCCCACAATTTTTAATGGACTAAGAGGGAATTGGTGCATGCTAATCAGAAACTGCTCTTCTCAAGCACACTTATAACACACAGTGAAAAGACGAGACAGAATGGCCTGGAAGTTTCATCAGGATTGGTTCAGGCTGGATATTAGGAAACATTTCTTCTCCGAAAGAGTGCTGAGGCACTGGCACAGGCTGCCCAAGGAGGTGGTGGAGTCACTGTCCCCGGAGGTGTTCAAGAAACATTTAGATGTTGTAGTAAGGGTCTTGGTTTAGTGGGAGAAATAACTGGTGGTAGGTGGATGGCTGGACTGGATGATCTTGGAGGTCTTTTCCTACCTTTATGATTCTGTGATCAGTAATCACACTGAAATGTAGAGAAATACCAAAGAGTGCCATTTGCTCATACAATAACACTATTTGCAGCTACTACTTTTGACAGAATAAACTACTTGACAACACACTTGATTTTAAAAGCAACGCAGTGTTGTACTTAAAGCACAGAACCCAAACTATGACATTTTCTTGACTTTCCTCCATATTCCAACAATAGCTTAGAGGAATTTGGAACAATTCATTAACTTCTCAAATTTCTAGTTTTTACTTGAAAGACAGGCTGCCTCCTCCATTAAGTTGCTGCCTTCCACAGTACATGTGCTCTCAAGGTAAGAAAATGAAACACAGATAAGTGAATAAAGGAATTTTTTCATTTATACTCTATGGTATTAGGCTGATATTGAAATAGAACAAGTTACTCTTATAATCAAGTATAAAGAAAAAAAAAGCTCTGATCTCTTAGCTTCTGATGAGATCAGAAGGTAAGAGCTCCACCAGTTTATAAGGAAAGTCTGAGGGAAACAAGATATCTGTGACACCATAGCAACACAAGCCACAGAATTACCTATTCCAGCTACAGGAATTGAAGGCCTGGCAAGGGAGCAGAGAAACGTAAGACAGCAGTGTGGGACACATTTATGTGGTGATGTGTTTACAAGACAAAAAACTATTAAAACAACAACAACAAAACTTCATTCTACATGGATAACAGCATTATGCTGCTCTGGAAAGACAATGCTCTCGCTGTCTTATGGCTTGGTGCAAAGCATGCCTGAATGTTGAATTAAGGTCCAATAGAACATCACCAGAAAATAAGCAGGTAGAATAATTCATAAACCACACAGCAGGTAGACAGACTGAGCAACAAAGCTGACTGCAAGGAGAACAGAAAAAAGTTACTGCAATCCATATACGTAGTTTCTCACTCATATGGGGATTTCCATTTATGCAGCAAGTCCTATTTATAAAGACTTTCTGCAACGTGTGTTCCAAGATCACAGCTTTCTCTGGGTAATGAAGATATGAACCAAGCTTAACAGTTAAGAGAACTAGGGACTGAAACTTGTCACAAACAAGTGCTAGAGAGAAATCAGCTGTCATTCTTACCTCATGTGACATACAAGACTACAGAAAAACGGTAACAAACATCGTCCTCAAGCACCATAAAGTGCTTCACAAGGAAAACTCAGCTGAATGTAGCAACTTCTTTTTATGCTTAATTGAAGAGGGCTACAGTTTTAGTTGTTAAAGCTAACGAAAATTCCCTAGTGGTCTGAGGAACAGCATGATTAAAAAAAACAGTTTACTTGTCCACTCTAAGATCTCTAGTTTCACTATGGTATTTCTCTAGACACATACGGTATTTCTCTAGCACATAAAGAACTTAGTAGCCACACTCAAACTGCAACATCTTAAACCATATTTCACTACATTACTAGAAAGAAAAAGTTGATTTAACACGACAGATCCTTTAAGAAACAATGCAAAAACACAGCTGCATTTCATACTCAAGACAAATGATGCCAAAAACACAAAAATATTTCCACACTCCAAAGCCTCTGTAACAGTCTGTAACATGACACACTACTCCACAGTGATGTATAATATCAGATAGTCCATAACACATTCACCTAACAGCAGAGATTTAACAAATTTTGCTTGAGTAAATGCAACTTGTTCTGAGTCAGCCGTCTTAATTAACATATCAGCATATGTACAGACACAAAGGCATCCAAGACAGAAGTACAAACTGGATTTTCAAATCACAGGAAAAGTCTGGATCTCCCTTTTACCCAGCCCCTTGACAAAAAGGCTTATAAGACTAAGAAAGCTATGAATTCAGTCTTCTTACCTCCATTAGGACCTGGATCAGGAGGATCCAGAAGAACACCTCCCCAGCACTTTCCACTCCATCCTCCCTCTCTCTTCATTTTTATTTTTCTCTTCTTCTCCCACGTATCTCTCTGCTGAATAATCTCAGACTGAATTCTGTCTCGTTCTTCTTTTTTCCGTTGACTGAGTGCCTGTACTCTCCCACCTTGTATCAGAGGAGCATTAAGACCTGGCCAGAGGAAACCGGAACGTCCTTGAAAATAAGAGGAAAAAAGTTTTATGTCAAGCAAGGACTGAAATCCACGCATTGGAAAAGTGCAATAAAACACAAAGTACTCACACATTTGAAGTGCTTCCTGTGACACAATTTGTGTTTAAAAATCAAAGAACTGCGTTAAACAACTGCACAAGGATTTTTGTTTTTCAGAAAACAGAGATACCTCAAGCTGCTCACAGAAATTAACAGCAACTTATCTGTATGCTAAATCAAAAGACACTGCATGTGAAAAGGTTGACATATTCTGCAACCCTTTATTTATGGACCTACCTTCCCCAATCTCCTGGCCTCTGTTGAGATTCTTTTTCAGCTTTTTCTTCCTTCTCTTTCCTCTTCCTTTCTTTACTCCCACACCAGTTTCTGCCAAAGCTCCTTTCCATAGCTCCTCAGCTGTCGCTGAAATAGGAAAGTTTTTGTAAGTAATGTACAAGTACCTCATATATTGGAAACTGAACAAAAAAAAAAAAAAAAAAAAAAAAAAAAAAACCACAATAAAACAGAGTTAACCCTACCATGACTGGGATTTAAACTGTAGGATTAGTGCCTTGCTAAGAAAGAAATTTCCTACTACATACATGTGTATGTATTTGCTGCAGGGGGTAGATGTGCCTCTGCCACTGATGACTGCCATCAGACATACACACAGCTAGGTACATCATTCTTAAAAGGATTTTCAGAAACAATTTAAGGGCAGACGATCCCAACCAGTACCAGTAAGGTACTAATTCTTAGGTAAATAAAGACAATCACTCATTAGGAGCTCAGATCAGCAATACCTTTAAGCACCTGACCAAGGACATGCATTCACGAGTGTATAATCAAGATGCTATAATTGCAATATAGTTGTTTAATCAACAGATATCAAGATGTTGTAATCACAATATAATCGAGAGAATCAAGCAAGGTAAACAATGATCACAAAGAGAATAAGCGGAAGAGCTTACCCTTCGGCTGAGCTCACCAGAAGACACCAAGAGAGGGGATCTCCAGAAGAGATCCTTCCCCTCTGGTAGCCAGCTCTTAAATAGGTCTAGGAGGGGTGGAACCAGGCTCCACCCCTTCCGGCAGCACAGGTGAATTGCCTTCACCCGTGCTCCTCTGGCTGACTCATGGCTCACCTCAGGTGATTAATCAGAGGTTCAGGCCGTGACTCAGCAGTTCCCATACACACGAGTCAACGTCTTTTTTTCTAAAAAATATTTAAGTTAACCTGCTTTAAAAAACCCACAAAATACAAATCACCACCAACATAAATCTGCAGATACTTTCATGTTCCAATTAAACACAAAGCACTCTGTTATTGCTTATGGAAATGGTGGGTGGAGGAAGGAACGCAGTGCGCTAAACAACCAAACTGCTTCCTCACAGAACTCAGCCGGCCTTCTCACTTG
This sequence comes from Tetrao urogallus, assembly GCF_951394365.1. Classification (NCBI taxonomy): domain Eukaryota; kingdom Metazoa; phylum Chordata; class Aves; order Galliformes; family Phasianidae; genus Tetrao; species Tetrao urogallus. The sequence continues at coordinate 15,640,284 of NC_136814.1, forward strand.
GTGATCATGCAGAACATTCACTGCCTGCACATGTTTGGATCAGTTGACCACCAGAGTTCCCTTCCAGCCTCACCCACTGCATGATTTTTCATCTAACATACAGAATTGCTGGAGGAGGCCGAGGAGGTACGGATTTGATAGTAAACTTTACGCTGCTGGGGAGCCCTGCTATGTTGACATCAAGGTGAGAATGAGGAGCTAGCCACTATTTCCAGAGCTACTGCTCAGTACTTAGCTTTCCTTGCATTGGGTAAGTTCAAATATGGGGTCAAGGGGGCTTTATTCAAAGGATAATGCCCACCTTTCCAGGCAAAAGTCCTTAACGCAACTGGGATGTTTGACTACAATTTTTTTTTTGCGAAGGCCAATCCTGAATCTCATAGTTGGCACTCAGAACACTACAAAGCAAGCACAGAGGAAGAAACAAAACACTGCGAAGTACAAGACACTACCAAATGTGATGCTCTCGTTACTCCTAATAAAATACATGCTGTGATTGATACCTGATTTTTTTGCACACGAATACTAATAATACTCTAAGATTACGCTGCATTACAGACCCACACAAAGACTGCTGGTAAGCAGGTAAAGTATGATGTGACTTCTCACGTTCATGTAGACTATGATAGTTGGCATGAATTCAGTGGCTGAACATTGCTCCCACTGAGCCTCTCAGCATCTAAATGTCTACATCGTAACAGTGCTTCTTGACAATACAGGGTAAACAGCAGAAGTCACAGAGCAAATAGATTGTACTGCTGCAAAGGAGACAAGTCAATGTCAACAGATCCAGCAAGATGAGGTCAGAACAAACCTCGTTTTGGCCTCAATCACACAGCAGAATCTGATAATATCAGAACAAGAGGGAAACACCACACTTGGTACCAAAGTGTAGCTATCTAATCAATCTCTAGCAGTATCATCACTTGTTTGGAAAGCAATTGTATTTAATGCAATATCAGAAGCCTGCAGGCTTCAGTAGCTGAGAGCTCTTTATAAGATGTCAGATACCAAAGTGATTTTAAGACAGTGACAGGAGTAGAATACAGAGAGGATAGGGGCAGTCAAGAAGATTACAATGGTGAGGACACAGCTTACAACACACAGCACAGCAACTAAGAAAATCAAAATCTGATCATAGAAAGGTCGATCTGACTTGGCAGCAAAGCACTAGCATGACTGGAGAGCATATACATAATACATCTGCAGGAAAAATATCTCACAGAGGTAAAAGTAATGCCAGTAACCTTATTATTTTTCACATTGGAGAAAATGCTCTGAAATGAAGACAGTGCAGCTAGGTCTGCAATCTCTTAATGATTTGTGGTTTTATCTTTCTTTTGCCTCAGTGCCAGTTCAGTGAAATGGGAAGCTGCATGCACTCCATTACTGCTGAAATAGCCCAAGTTGTAAAACCAAACTCACCACACAGATCTAGCCAGCTACTGAAGAGCACAAAGCTACAAACAAGGGAAATATGTGATATCTAAGATTTTATTGTATGGCCAAAAAAACCAATCCACTACTGAAAGCATGTTTGCTGGTAAACTGATCATCAACAACTACCAACAGTGAAGATTCCACTGTTTTACTCAATTTACATAAAAGGCTCTTGTAATATTTGAAAAGGATTTGGTTTTGTGCCCTTCTATGCTGTTGTCCGATTTCAGATCAGAGCTTGCTTCAGAAGACGCGTTTCAGGTCACACCTCAGTAACTCGCAAGCATTACCAAAACAGCTTGGTGTAAAACCATACTAAAAACAGAATCAAGATCTGATCAACTGAGATTAAAAGTAGATTTCTTTGCCTCAAGAAAGATGAGAGTTCTGAGCTTGCTTGCTACAAAAAGAAAGGAAATACAAACAGCAGTAAATTGGAAAATGGAAGGGAACAAAAAGAGAAGAAAGGATTAACTTTGTGACTGAACGCTCATTTTTTCCACATGACAAGCAACTTTTGTTTCAATTTTTTGATGACAAACAGTCCAGCAGCAGAGCACCACAAATCCACATTAATATTAACAACATTAAAAAAGGAAGGTGTTATAACAAACAATTATTTTAGTGCGTTGTTGCCTGTCAGTGCCATTACAACTGTGCATCCATATTCTCTTAAGGAACTTTGTAAGGTCTTTGCAATCACTAACATTCATTTTCAGGCTTCAGCTTGGATTAAAACGCAACTTCTGTACGCAGATGAATTCTAAAATGGTATGATATTTCAGCCATTTCCTTTTTCCAATCAAAAGGAAAACAAAATTTGGAAAAAAAATTCTCCACACGTGAAATATGAGAAAGCATCTCAAAAGGGAATGCTTACATATTCTATTACAAGTGACAAGATAAATTACAGAGCCTAGACTCAGATGCTTAATGAAAAACACGTAATTTTTCTTTTCCTCAGAGGCACGTTGAAGGCTTTCCAGCTCCTCTGGGAACCCAACACATCACAGACCTCGATGCGCTCAAGCGCAGAGGACATTTCCTTGACCTTGTCTTCTATTGTAAAGACAAGCTTCTCCATCTCCAGAAAAGAGAATGTACCACTGCTGTGTTACTTACAGGGGTGAAAAGCAGTGAACAAATTCACAGAAGAAAAAACACTCAAATATACAAAGCACAGAAGTTGCACGCTGTAAATCACTGAATGTTGCGAGGATTTTTTGCCTTCCAATATTTGAAAGGAACATATAACAGGAGGGGGAACAACTGTTTACGAGGGTGCATAGTCACAGGACAAGGGGGAATGGTTTTAAACTGAGACAGGGGAGGGTTTAGGCTAGATATTAGGAGGAAGCTTTTCACACAGAGGATGGTGGCACGCTGGAACAAGCTGCCCAAGGAGGCTGTGGATGCCCCATCCCCGGAGGTATTCAAGGCCAGGCTGGATGTGGCTCTGGGCAGCCTGGTCTGGAGGTTGGTGACCCTGCACACAACAGGGGGGTTGAAACTAGATGATCTCTGAGGTCCTTTTCAACCCAGGCCATTCTACAATTTTCTGAGCAGCTGTCCATCCCCATGTGCTCATCCAATTCTCATTTTCTTCCCATAGCACATACCACTGCTGGAGATGGGATGCTCAGACAGACATTTGGTCTAATGAGGCAAGAATTTCCTCATGTTGTAAAAGGTCCTTTTTAACTACTAGATTGCCTTACAGTAATGTCTAATGGATCAGTTTTCAAATATGAGATCTGTTGGTTTTTTTTGAAAGACATTTCTGAAACGATGGTATGGACTCAGTAGGGACTCCTGATTTCTAAGCCTGTGATCTTAAGCTTTAGTGAGATACAAAGCCTGAAAAAAAAGAAAAAAAAAAAAGAAAAAAAAAAAAAAAAAAAAATCAAGACTATGCTCAGTCTTAAGCAATATACATTTAATTCGTCTTCCATTAGTTCTCCTCTGTTTTCATGTAAATATACGTTCCCGATGCTTCAATTTTACCTGTATAATTAGCCAAAGAACTTTTATTAAGAAACAAAGCAGCACATGGGCAGCATAACATATAAAAGACAAAGACACTGAAACAACGTTTCAAACTTTCAAAGACTGCTTAATAACAACAACCAAACCAGTTAACATAGAAGTGGCTGGGCAAAAAACCCACATAGGTAAGTTGTCATAAGAACAAAAGCTACAACTCATTTCAGTGGCTGAACACCAAGCAAACATGAGGTGAATGATTTAGGTGTCACTTCAGATTGCACATGTTAACTTCTACTTCCAAGCACAATACTTACCAAGGCTGGAGACAGCCTTATAATTGCTGTAGAACTGGGCACTTCATATACAATAAGTGAAACATCTAAAACAAAGGAGAAGTCTGATTTCATAGCTTCACACGTCTTCAACATACACATAAATACATGAGGCATCGCCCTCACAAGAGGAAATAAAACTGAGCAATGTGTATTTTGGAGATCTTGACATCCTCAATGTGGAAACAACGAACCTCTCCATATGCTGCTACTGACAGTGACAAGTGGTAACTCATTAGTTGTTTTTCTGAGTGGTCATACTTCATTAAATAAAAAAAATTAAAACCTGAAAAATGATCTCTTTTCCTCTTTGACTCTCAAGTAGGCAAGGCAGAAAAATGAACTACTTAATCTGAAGACAACTCACATAGGACTGGGAAAATTTAATATCAAATTTAATTAACACGTAGGCTTTCAGGAACTGATGCTTCCAATAAAGAACACAAATGCAGAGATTTATACAGAGTGTAATTGCTTGCAGTAAGGAGAGTCTCCAAAGACAACACATGTTACTCTGAGTACAATTTTATATTGTTGGTCTAAATACGATTCTCTCTTCATTGCTACAATCTATTCTATGAGCTCTGAAAGATAGTCGTGTTCCTCACTCTGTATTCTAACCTATAAGGAAACATCACCTAGCAACAGAGAAATCAAGTTCTTTTCATTTTTTCCCAACAGTAACTAATGGAATTAACACTGACAGGGAAAGCATAATTGTGGTACAACTGCAGGCTTAAATAAAAGATCTTTAGTCTCGTATACTCTTGGATACAGAACAGATTTTGGAGAAATTTTGCTTACTGTTATTGCCAAAAGGTTTGGATGATGGGGGACAATTCCTTTCAGTATTCATGACACATCTGTGTGCCTCTGCTGCCTTCAGAAATGGCAGCTTACATATTTCAACTCAATTCTGTAGTGTAAAGGTCTTTACTTCACATTTTGCTCACACAGATACGTACTTCTCCCATGAAGTATACAGCACTTTTTAAGCCGCGTTTCTCAACAACTACAAGCTCAAGCACCTGACCAGAAAAAGCCAGAACTAATGGAATTTAAAGCCCTCAAGTTGCCCTGGGCAGGCTTAGGTGGAACATTAGGAAGAATTTTTTCAAGAAGGTGGCCAAGCACTGGAACAGAAAGCTAAGGAACGTGGTGGTGTTTGCATCCTGGGGGGGATTTAAGAGATGTGCAGATGCTGCACACAGGGGCATGGTTTGTTGATAGTCAGACTTGGTGATCTTGAAGGTCATTTCCAACCCACACATACACTCTCCAGTCTGCCTGCCTGCTCAAAAGAGCACGTAAATGTGAAAAGAGGTAGGGAAGGAAAAGTGCTCTATCTTCTCACACAAAAGCTGGATGGAAACACGCACAAGCAATACTATCTGTTATGCCAGGTTTGTTGAGATACAGCTTTTCAGAGGGAGGTATTCATTTTCCAATCATCATCTGAAGGAAGAAAAATCAGGTCCTTTCTGCACATGAAATCGTTAAGTAAATACAAACATAATTGCTTTTCATATGGGGTGGGTGGAAAGGGGAGGGATGGGCAGCATTTAATCCTGAAATAACAAGAGCATTTTAAATTACTTCATCACAAACTCACTGAAGTGTATCACCAAACAAAACCAAATCCCAACATATGCCCCTTTCAAAGTGCAGCAGCCAGCTATATAGACCAGGACCACAGACTGCCTAGGATAACTGCAATTCCTCCAATTTAAATGAGTTAAACTAAAGATCAAGCTGAAGGGTACAGGTGACCCTGCTAACAAGAGCATGCCAACAATTTTTAGAGTATGATGGAAGAGAAGTAAGCCTTCATTAATGAGACACAAAAGTACCATCACTTTCTCAGTCACGAAGAACTGTCATTTGACATTTCATTTGAAAATTATATTTCACATTAAAAATGCAGATACGATCATTCCATGCTACCACTCTTCTGAAACAACCACATTACTAAAGGATATGAGTGCCATAACGTGATTTATACTGTTAATATCATACTTCATTTGAATTTTGAAGATGTTGAACTATTAAACTCCAGCTGTTAATTACCATGGAGAAAAGAAAGTGGAAACAACAACTCAGCAAGAAAACCTGCTCTGATACCAGCAGCCTTCCACTAAAACAAAACCAAACCAAACCAGGCAGGAAAACCAAAACAACCTTCTTGGTTTAGGAGTATTTCTAGAGAACCTAGAGAAGAATGATGCTTCAGAGAAGTAAAAGCAACATATGAAGGGATGTTTGTAAAACCCTGATGGAACCCAGAGATGCAGTAGTTAGTGTGCAAGGAGACTGAACAGCATGAAAAGCCAATGTTTCTCACAGGTGCTACTAAAAGGAAGCATGCAGACAGCTGCACATTGTCCATTCATGGCAGAGCAAATTCATGCATCCAGCTAAGGTGTTTGAACAGCCACCAGGGCAGCTCTTCAAAGTACTCTGCACTTGACAAGAAAGTGTCGTTTTCCTTTTACCAATTCTTCATTTACACCACCACAGCAGAACACAAAACCATGTCAAGAAGGATCTAGTAGCTAAGCTTCAACTGATCTCTGCTCCACACCCACAATAAACAAGACCCACTGAGCCCCACTCTAGTCAGCTCTTCAGATCAGTAAGGTCCCAGAGCTTCCCACCCACCCGATGCCCTCAGATGTGAGTCAGCGCTTTGCAGCAATCCCACGTGGACTCACAGGATGGCTGAGGTGGGAAGGCACCCCTCGAACTCCTCCTCCAGAAGGGCTGCCCAGATCCAGCAGTCCAGGCAGCTTCTGAACATCTCCAAATACAGAGATTCCACAGGCTCCCTGGAAAGCCTATGCCAGTTCTCAATCTCCACCACAGTAGCGTTTCTTTATGTACACACAGAACTTCCTGAGTTTCCACTGTCCATTGCTTCCCTCAGCATTTTCCTTCTAAAAACTAAAAGCCCAACCGTGCCAGATACAGCTGTTCCTGACACCCATTTCTCAGTTCCAGGAATAGGTGATCCCAAATGAGTTTCAAGAAATGGTGCACAAAATAAAACAGGTTGGTGCTGTATCCTAAGCCCAGTATAGACAGGGTTAGAAAACAACAGGTCTTAAGACTCACATCTACATTCACAAATTGAACAAACGAATTGCACAAAGTTTTGCTGCAGTTTTAACTTAACAGCTTATCTTTCCACTGCATGCATCTAAGCAGAAAAAGAACAGAACATTTGAGAGTAATCGTAATGCCAAGATTAGCACTGTACACCTCATCTATCATTATCTTATTTGTATGGGAACTCAGCAGATTTGGCTCATGTTTGAAATCAATAGCATAAAATTTTACGCTTCCTAACAAATTGCATGATGAATTGCACAAAGAAAAAGCAATTACTATATTCTCTAGGTTCCTATGGGATCACCTCATTTATCCAGCCTTTCTGATTGCTTTGAAAAAAATGCATAAAACTGTTTTTAAGCACCAAGTACTATTTTATCTTGTTCAACCCACATTTGTAACCTGCCTTTCTAACAAAAGAGCCTACAAAGTAAGGTAGCACATTACTTCCAAATGATAGTGTAATATGATTTTATCCAGTCTGGTTCTTAAAAGTGAAGAACCCTACAGACTGACCTCTTGAATAAAAACTGTTCTTAAAACAACCATACTTTGAAACTCTCAGTATTCCAGCTTCCATCTCTGCTGAATACATACAAGAAGTACTTCAATTATTCCAACTTCTTATATCTTATTAAAGTTCAATTTTATGTAGCTTGCCTAAATATAACTTCCTTAAAATTTTATTAAGTCAAGCAATAACGATGCCATTACAATAAATGCTTTTGATTAAGTCACCTAAAAGGCAGTTGGCAAAATTTCTCATAAAACAGACCTCATCTAGATGTTATGAATACAAACACAAATTAGGGTAACATCTACCCTACAAATAATCACAGGGAAATACCTTGTAGAGTTATATTTTAAATTTAAGATTCACAAAATCACTTGCCCACAGAACCTGTGGGTTCCCCATCCCTGGAGGGTCTCCAGGCCATGTTGGGCAGCCTGAGCTGGGGAGGAGGGCAGCCCGTCCCACACAGCCAGGGGTTTGGGGCTTTAAGGTCCTCTCCAACCTGAGCCATTCTGTGAGTCTATGAAAACAAGAAGAGTGCTTAGCTTCACAGATAGTTTTATCTTGCTATTAGTGCCTAAGCTCTAAGCAGTTGGCATCCTCAAAAACCTTCCCCATCAGCCTCCACACTGCAGCCCTTGGCAGGTCTTTCAAGCCCCTTCTACTATCATTTGTTTGGAAAGGAAAAAAAAAAAAAAATAAAATCCACCAACAGCCAAAATATACTGAATAAGAACAGACAGACAGCATGATCACTTAAACCTCTTTTGTATTTAAAATACATACACGACTCTACCACATTTATGTCATAAAGATTGGAAAACACCATTGTTCTTTAGCTTATGGGTTATAAAGTGTCAACATGACTCTGAAACTTCAGTTATCTCCTCCAGAAATTATGTTCTTACTATTCCCCCTGTTGCGCTGTGGGATAATGCCACAGACAAGGAACCACAAAATAGGTTCACAGCCATCATTCCTCAGTTACATCAACCACGCATTTAATTCCTTCCAGGATTGGAGGACAATACTGTAGCTGGGCTGACAATTAGCAAGACATTATCAACGGTTTCTGTTAAGCATGTTATTGTGTTTTAATTATTTCATTTTTGAGACACAACAGCTTAAATAATACATCTTGTCTATGGCTCAAAAACCATTTGGAAAATAAACACATAGTTCACGCTGTCAGTAAAGGACTAAGAAATAGAGGGGAAGGTGTCTTTCCCTCCCATAAAATTATTTTGAATGGATTCATTGTGATGCAAATCAAATGCTTGCTATTGAAATGAACTTTATGCATGCAGTTCCATCAAGAAATGTAGGTGCGACTATAATCTTATGAGATACAAAAAATTACTAAAGATAGATTTTTGTGATCTTCCCAAAGCAAACTTCTCTTTCTTTGTTTGCTACAGACAGTAATTTTAATACAATTCAAGACTTACACGTATTGAAGAAACTGCTTTGCCTGCACTGCTGTACTGTCACATTCTGGGGGACAGAGATGGAACACCGCACCTGGAAAGCCCATGCCAAGCTAGAATAGGAACAGCAATTCCCTTTCACTGGTACAGAAGCAAACCCTGGGGATAAAAACAGAAAAAAAGTGTTTAGATAAAGGACATTTTAATTTGAAAACAGCATTTCCCTCAAGCATACACACCACATAAACACAAATAACCCCCCAGTAACATTTACTCCTATGATTTAGAAACTAAAGGGAATCAGATGTGAAGCCTCTGCCTTGAAGCACTAAGTTGCAGAGGGAGGTGGGGTGGGACCACTGTAATAGGAAGTGTCACAGAGAGAAGGAAGCTAGGAGGCTTCTAACAAGTTGCTGATAGAGTGAGACTGCACCCTCAGAAGGTATAAATTGTCTTGGTAACAGAACTTGCAATAATGTTCTAAAACATGTCAACAGCAAGACATAAATACAGCACTGTATCACCCATATGCCTTGAGAGCTCATGAACATGCTCAACAACACAGATGTTTGTGGAGCTCCACAGCCGACCTCCCTCCTTAAGGAGCCCCACTTCTCCTTGCAGCCAATTACTTATCCACATCCAAACCACCTCTCACATCCCATACCTGCTGAACTTTTTAGAAGCCTGTGTGGAGGGACTCCACTAAAAAGCCAGCTGGGAATCATGCAGAGCGCATCAACTGGATCACCCTCCTGAGCCTCTCTGAAAACAGAACAAATCCAAACTCGGGATATCCTGGGAAGGGACCCATAAGAATCACTGAGTCCAACTCCTGGCTCCACACACAAAAACAAAACGGGCCAAGAAGAGTTCCATAACTTAAATACCATCACCTTCTAAGATTCTGACAGCAATACAAGAAAAAGCCTACAGAGGCAACAGAATCAGAACAAAGTGACAACAGAGAAGAATCACTAGGCAGTAAAATCACATCAACTGCTGCAGAAATACATTTCTGACAGTGGTCAGGGCACAGAAGAGAAGAAGTCAGATGTCAAAAAACCAAAGCCAAACAAACACCGGTGTTACAGAAAGGAGATGACATCTCCAACTGATCTCAAGAAGCATAATGATTCAAAGTAGTTTTATAGAAGTGCTACAACATCTGACAATTATGATTTGTAACATAAGCTCTTGAAGTGCAGGGTGAGATCCCTGTTTCTCTGAAATCAAAGAGAAAAATCTCCTAGCAACATTTTCTTTAAGGATTAAGTCTTCTTTAAAATACCATACATTACGAACTCACACTTTGAAGACTGGAAGTATGAGAATTCCAGCTGAGCAGGAAATCCAGCTTTTATGTATAACAAATCCTAAGAGCTGTGTTACATTATTCTAGATGCTTCGACATATAACTGGTTTGGTCCGAATTGCAACAGGACGAGAGAAGCAGGAAGATGCTTGGAGAAAAATAAAACAAACAAACAAAAAAATGCACCCACAAGAAACCTCCACAATTCCCAATGCATGAAACCCTGAGTGCTGGTATTTAAGGAAGCATACCCACATATCTCTGTGCACATGCTGCTACAAAGGGAATAAACACTCTAAAAGCAGAGCAAAAAATATATATTTATGGAAGGTGAACAGTGGAAAACATCAGTAGATGATCCTAGAGGTCACTTCCCATGTTAAAAATTCTACGGCTCTATCTCAATCAAACTGTACTGTGGTACCCACATGCATGCAGTTAATGCACCACATCCTCCATTTCCTACACAGCAACCACAATACAAGTAATTTGATGTGCCTATTTCATCCAAACCTTGTTACCCTCCACTGAAGTGACACATTGGTTGAATCACCTTTCATAGACTTACACACAGTGCACAATCCCTTTCCCCACGCTCAGGGCCCCAAACTGGCACGCACTGCATTTGATTTCTACATCACCCACACCCTGAAAGGCAGCAAGCAGCCCAAACACCCGTGCATTTTCATCATGAAGGCACTGTTCAGTAAACCTGAGCCCAGCTTTTTTTTTTTTTCTTAAACAAATGGCAACTACTCAGTAAACCCCTCTGCTTCTGGAATTATTTTCCACAGGAGTTAAATACAGAGAACTGTTCTTAGTTCTGTACTTGAGAGAAAGAAACACTGCAAGAAGTTGGTTTCAGCCATGAGAACTGCTCTGTTAAATAATAAAAAAACAACCAATCACACACACAAAAGAAAGCCTATTAAAAATAAAACAAACAGCCATTGAAATGCTTATGGCAGCATTATAATTGGAACTTTGCAGAAACTGCCTGAGTACGGGTACAGGCATACACATGGGAGGCTCTAGATTGAAATAATCACATCATTCTTAAGAAAAAAAATTTATATATATATATATATATATATATATATATATATATATATATATATATATATATATAATCTCTCCAAAAAAACAGAGGTGTGTCTATTTAAATTACAAATTGCAGATGTTGCAGAACAACAAATTGTTCTGAAGATATCAAGTGCTGTCAAGTTAATCTCTAACGGGCAATGAACGTTTTTCTTGCATGGAGTTTTTCTGTTTTATATTTTGCTTGCTGCTTTTTATTCAAATGAAATTATTACGCACAGAAATTACACATTCATACAAATAATCTCCAGTGGGAAAATATTTTGGAGTTATTACTATTTTCTCATGTCATCTCACAAGAGCTCAAGAAAGTCCCACGTAGTAATGAAATCTCTGCACTAAGTGATTCTCAAAAAAAACAAAACAAAACAAAACCACCTTTATCTACTTTGGAAAATTTTGTATGCAAAAACTGCTTTCAAACATTCTTGAACGTGCAAGCTGTAATTGTTTATTGGCTAAAGAACGAACATCACTTCATTATATGTTACCCTGAAGAAGGAGGCCAGGAATGTATTAACTACTTAGCTGTTCCTTTTAGAAATAGAGAAAAGGAAGGTAAGGAAGCTCCTGGACGCTGAAAAAATAAATAAATACTAACGAACATCCTTTTGGCTCTGAAGGCAAGGGAGAAAGAAGGAAAGTCTGCCAAAAGTTAAAACAAACAAACAAACAAAAAAAACACAAACAACCCAACACATTCAGCTTCCAAGTGTTCTAACACCAGACTTGAATATATTTTTAGGAAATTACTCTGGCCTTTCTTCCCACCTCAGTCTCCAGCAATATTTATTATTCAGAGGCTTTCCCTGTAGGACAGCCTTGCCTAGGACTTCAGTTCATCAAGTTACTTAAGTTCTATAAAGGGTTCTGACAGCAGATTGTAAAAATTTATTAGCAGGATTTGTGACTGGTACCACACATGGACTGTTGTGACAGAAGTCCCTTCTGGAGAAAAGGGAAAACAGAAAGAACCAGGAAGACAGAAGGTGGATGTCAAGGTAGTTTCCAATACAAGAGATGATTCCCCCTCACATAAATATCCCATAGTACGTATATACTTTACATTAGGACTCTTTTAAGATTTCCCTTTAAGACTGTGTGCATGCATGGTGTTCCCTGTTAAACTCTATGGAGATACATTATCGCAGCCCCTAAGGAATTCCAAAGAACACAAAGGGCGGGAGATGAGAATCTTTCACTGCTGCCAACTGGAGGATCCACCACGGGATTCACTGCTGCCAAGCCTTAAGGATAACAACGAGAGAGGGAAAAACTGCCCCCAGGGCTCTGCCCCAGGCCAGAGCAGCTTGGGCAAATGGAGACAGAGCTGCAGAAGGGCACGCAGCGGTGACAGAGACGAAGGGTCTTCAGCAACATAAAAAGCGCAAGGACCCTCAGCACCGCGCTGCCTCTGAGCCCACACCGCTTCACATTCGCTTCCCACAGACCCGGCAGCGCTCGCTGCTTAATAGCGCTGCGTAACAGCATTAACATCTGACGAGAAGCACGACTGCTGCACAGCGAAACGCAGCGCAGAACCTACAGCAGAATTACACGTCTCCGAATCGTCAGCCATGCAGCCAGAGTCTGCAGCTGCAGAGCACGATCTACGGGACTCATCACGAATACCTGCGAGAACAACTGGGTTCCCGCCAACACAGGCGCACGGACAACCAGAGCCGCACCGTCCCCGTGCCGGTTCCTCAGCCGCCCCCCGGCCGGCAGCTCAGCCCCTCATAGGCGCAAATACGTTACCCCCCGCCCTCCCCCCGCACCTCGCCAGGCCGCTCGTACGACACCATAGGCGCACGCCCGGCCGGCCGCCGCCACCACCGCCGCCGCCATGCTGACTTCCCACCTCCGCAGCCGGCCACCGTACTTAGCTGTCCAACGCTCTGCCTGATGGGTAAGCGAGGGCGAAGAGAGAGCTGCTCGCGACGGAAAGACCGAAGAGGAATACTGGAAAGTAGCGCCTATTTCCAGGCTGAAGCCACGCTGAAATTCTCCTCCCCGCCCTGACCACAAGCTGCTGCACTGTTAGCCTCCCGACAGGCATATTCTGAACAGCCCCAAGCTTGGAACGCTCCGCAGGACCCCACCGAATGCACGACCTCGGCATGGGGCTTTTTCCAGCGACAGATGGTCACGTGGATGGGGCTGGGCCACCAGGCGGCGGGCCGGGGCTTCGCGCCGCCATCTTGTTCGCCGACGGGTATGGGAGGAGAGCCGCCATCTTGTTCGCTACTGGGTTAGGGCGGTGCTGGTGGCCGCCCTCGTGCTTTGGCCGTGTCCCTTGCTGGACGCTGATTTGAGAAGAGAGCTTTGCCATGCAAGAAGGGCTGCTTAGCACCAAAGCCTTGTGGCAGGGCTGCCTGATGGTGAAGGTCAGGCTGTGTGCACTGAGTGCTCTGCATGGGCTGCAGGAGACGGAAGGAAGAAAAGTGACACGCAGTCCTGAAGGCCCATTCTTGGCTCATTCCTGTACATTCCATGGAATAAAAAAATACAAAGAACTTGTGAACTGACCCTGTATGATTTTAGGGTACTTTGTGTCATCTGACCCTCCTTAAAATTGTTTCCATCTGTTCTCAACCATTATTTTCTCAGGTTGAAAGGAAGGAGTGACTGGCTGAAAACAACCAGTTGTTTTCCATGCAGTTCTCCCTGTGGGGAGGGGCAGAGGTGGGAGAGGCCCTATTCCCAGGGCTCAGCCAGCGGTGAGCTTTCCATGCCCTGCTGCACCCCCTAGAACACAGTCCTGACCTGTCTTGCACCATAGTGCTTCTAGCTGTGTGCTGTTATCAGCTGTTTCTTTGCTGTCCCAGGGTAAAATCCTGTCATAGGGATTTCACAGGGAAAAATCCTGTCACCCCAGGACTGAAAGCAGGTGAGGCAATTATTTAGGCATACGGTCATTTATGACTTTATTTGGCCTATTTTTTTTTCATGAGTGTCAAGTGAATGCCTTGGCAGTAGAACAGATTTAAACCAGTAACAGTCATTGATGTGTGAACAGTACTGCCACTGGGAGGAACAGCGATGCAGGCTGATAACAGACTGTTCCAGGGTAGACTGCCTGCTCCACTGAAGGATAAATAGTGCGATCTAATAGGAGCAGACATAAGTTTCAGAGATGTGATTTCAATTAGGGTTTTCCTATCTTTGGATAATAGCAAAGTCCCAATCTAGCTCATTTGTTTCAGCAAGACTGATAATTTCTAACAACTGGCAACACAGACGCTATTTTTTGCCCTAGTTGTTTTGCCCATAAATCTCTATTATTTAAAGTTATTCTCCAATGTATACTTTCCTATCATAGCATCAATGACAAATAAGTACATTCTACTACTTTGGCTCCCCTTGGCTAGGAACTTCAGATGTGCAAAAAGAAACAGCACAGCATATTTGCAGCAAACAACAAGAAGAACAACGAAACCTAAATGTGAGAGTGGAGACTTGGTATAATCAGAATGATGGGTCAGCAGGAGAGAGGATAGTGCCTTCAATGGCTTCTGATTGAAAAAAAAAAAGCCTTCCAAAATATCAGAAGCTCTAGAAGCAAAGCTGGATGTTTTGGGCAGGCACTCCCCAGGGCTGCTGGGACTGAAGGTGAGTGAGACAGAGCCACTGTGCAGTAAGGGACCAGTCAACTGTCATCCCTGAGGCCCTCCTTTACCCCAGGCTATGGGTGCACATGCACGAGACCCCATTTCCAGCTCCTTACTGATGGGCTGCATCCAGTTCCATTCTGCACACACAGTCACTGGCTCCCTTTGTTGCCTAGTGAAGGGTTGCCAGGAGAAAGCATAATATATTCTCCATGGAAACCTGCGCTCCCACAGTTTGCTTTGATGCATGTTGGGGGCTGATGGGCAGCATTGAGGAAGAGATTGTTGGAGAGATTGTTAAAGAGACTGGATTGAAGCCATCGGCAGTATCCACGAGGGCATACCTGCCAGATTGCTGCTGCCTTTTAGTACAAGAGTGTTTTTGGGGTTTCTGCCAAAACCTCATGTTTCTCCTAAGCTAAGAATGAGTGACTGTAGTATGCCATCTCCCCAGTCACTCCTTAGCCTTCTTCTAGGGAAATCAGCTATTCCCTTCACAAATGCTGCTCCTGCCTGCAGTTTGCATGGTGTTTCATTTCCTCTTCTGCTAGGCATGAAGGCTATCATGCTGGGGAAAAAAAAGAAAAAGAATCACAGAATAACCTATGTAGGAAAAGACCTGCAAAATCACCAAGTCCAGCCATCATCCTTTACCAAACTATGTTGTGAAGTGCCACATCCACCCATCTCTTAAATACCTCCAGGAACGAGGACTCTACCACTGCCCTGGGCAGCTGTTCCAATGCTTGATATCGCTGCATCTCTGCAACCAATGACCAAATATGAAATTACATCAACACACTCATCTAGAGCAATTGCTGTTTGCTCTGCTTGGTTGCTCTTCCACTCCTGACACATAGGTCTGCATGGGCCTTGCAACTACTGGTTGTGCTCAGAGTCAAGCAGGGAAATGAGCAGGTGCACTGGCCATCCAGTTAGCATGCAACTGCACAGCAGTACTGCTAATGAAGGCAGAAAAAGGTCATAAACAGACTTGCAATTTGGAAGGTGTGTGTGCATTTCTGCCTTCTCTATGTATTGCTGTTACGAGTCTTTCAGCAATGATGTTCCTCAGTATTTAATTGTTTTGAGATGGCATCTGTGAGTCCCCAAAGCTACTGCCAGACTCAGCCACATGAAACTGGCATGTAGCTGATTATGCACATGGGGAACGGTTAATGTGATTGCTGCCATCATTCCTCTAGTGTTGCTGAGGTACAGTGTTATAATGTGCACATCAGTAATCAGCCAAAGAGAAAACTGGAAATTGAAGATTTCATGTGGACAGCTCTGTTAAGGTACACTGAATGGCAAGCAGGACAGAACATCATTTGCATGCCCCTTGAAATAGGTGGTTACTGCCAGGCACCTAGTTTGAAGGCTGTACAATCAGAAGAGAAGACTATCAATAAGCATATATGTAAAACAGGGTCTGACAGGACCAGATGGCTGGTCAAATATATCTCTCAGCCAGGTTAGCGTTCATCTGACAGCACTTTTCCATCTTTGAAGGAGAAATGCATTTCTAGTGAGATCTAAATATTGTTGCTACCCTGCATCAAATGCATCACGGTTGATTTCTGCTTGGCAGTAGCCAGAGATACTGGAGTAGTAAACAAAGCAACTGTTCAACACTTTGTGTTATTTATGTGTTCTCCTTCCCACTGCTGGCAGTAACAAACCATGCTCGACCTGTCTGGCATGGATCATTTGCTAGCCAGCAAGCTGCTATCTGTAAAACCCACCTGCTAACACTCAGGCTCCAAGAAGCTGCTGCTGTGCTCCTTCCAGCAGCATGGTTGGGGGAGCTGGATACCTGTCCTGGTAGCACTAGCTGCAGTGACAGCAAGTGCAGCCTATCCCAGCTCTTGGCACAAATCCATCCCCAGCATTGTGCCGGCATGAGCAGATGCCAACAGCAGGAGATCACAAGGGGTCTTTGGACCAGCCTCCACTGCTGCCATGCAGCTGCTCGCTCTTCCAAGAGCTGATGGCCAAAGGGAAGGCACAGTTAGAAATCCTGTAGGAATGGTGGCTGGGATTAAGCTGAGGCTCACATCTACAAGTTTCCTCTTGCAAAGATTGTCTTGTGAGATCCACTGTCACCTGTCAGTAGGAAATGAAATAAAGCTGCAAGCTCTTGTTCACATGCTCAGATCCCAGCCTTGACCCTGTATAAGTGTAAGCAGCAAAGAACAGAATAGGCAGCTTGGATACTGGTCATCCTACCCGTTATGGTGTGAGCAACTTAGTGACTCAGAAGTCATTGTCTTTTGGACTGCTGTCCAGTGCTGTCCTGCCATCTGGCAACCAAGCACTGTATATTTAGTTCCTTGCTCTCCTCATGACTCGGCTGAGCAACACCCAGCTTGTTTTGTGGTCATGGATATTTCATGAAATAAGCACAGTGAACAGTCAAGCAAAATGTCTGCTCTTGTGTCTGCTGCTCCCTTTTCCCACGCAATGAAAGAGGCAGTAGCACTAAAGCCTGGTGCTGAGAGACTGCTTCCCCCACAACAGTTGGAGCCAGGTTCTCTTGTCCTCCTGGAGACTCCCCCACGTGCCCTCCCTGAAGCCCCTCAAGGTCTGTGGAAGCCGGTCCTTGTAAGTAACATGTTGCCAGGGAGCAGGATATCCCTAAGGAATGTCTAGAAACTGAAGGACAGCTTATAACAGAGCCTAGAAGTTATGGCACAGAAAATGGATGCTTTCAGGCACAAAGCAAATATTCATTTTGCTTGAGAGAGCTTTTAAAAAATTAAAACATACTGTCATCTCCTCTTTAATCTACATTTCTAGAGAAAAGAGTTGATGAGATTTCCTTCCTTTTCTCCCTGACGTTATAAAATGAGGAAATTTAAAATTAAGGCAACACTCAGCAATTCATGAAAGCTCGGTCTGCAGGTCCTGTGAGCTGGTGGAGGTTATCAGGGCCAGCTGAGCTGCTTCTTGCCAGGTCTGAAATACAGAGCTCACATGAATGGAATACATTTGAGACTGCTCTCTGCTTTCTGCCTCAGACATCCCAGCATCTGGAGAGGAATAACAAGCCCTTCTTCCCTGGGCACAATAAGCAAGCTGTAGAAAAGGGTGTGGAGAACTGCCAGTGCCCACTGCAGCACCCCCAGCTCTGTGCAGAGCAGTCAAAGACCCTTTCTATCTCCTGCTCCTGGGAGCACCAAGGGAGAGCACTAAAGCACTAAAGCCAAGAGTAGCTTTCAGTGTTAGGTGCCTCTGGGATTCTGCCACCCGCATCACTCTAGGAGATGTTCTGGATGCAGCCTGGATGGGAAATGTGGCTAAGAAATACTTAGAAGAAATTCCATCACATTCTGCTTATTTTTTCCTCCTTTTCACTGCTCCCCACTTATCTGTGTTTTCCACATTTTGTCTCCAGTGTAGGTTTACTCAAAAGACAAGGCAGCACTCCTGAAGGTACCCTGGCTGAGACCTCAAGGAATGTAAAGGCTGACTGGAAATCAGTGGAACAGCCTCATAGCCACATCTTGTCAAGGTTTCTTCGAGCAGTTTAAAAAAATTAAAAATGATTATAGTCATATATGTAATACGTAGCTTGCTCTGAATGTAATGCTTCCTACTTAATTGCATGAAAATGACAACATATACAAAGAGCACAGTGACACTATTTGGTAAAGCAAATTCTCAACTACAAAACACTGTTTTTCAACATAGCCCCCACTGTTAGCTGATTTGTGTGGATTAGCTGATTGAGACATTCTTCATTTGGTGCTGTGACAGCCATGCATGGCCATCCAGAACGTGGCATTTTGTCAGACTGCCCCTCTGCTGCCGTCTGTCACATGCCATCAAAATGTAATGGGACAGTGGTGGGAAGGCTCAGCCTCTGCTGTTGTACCAGTGTATGGGAACTGCTGAATCATGGCCTGAACCTCTGACTGACCACCTGAGGCAAGCAATGAGTCAGCCACAGGAGAATATTCGGAGCCTACAACATCAGTAAGCATTTTCCACTTATTATCTTCCTGTTGCAATAATCTTACTTAGCCTAACTTTCCTGTATATTTCTTAATTATAATATCTGTATATTCCTTGATTACACAACCACCAACATCTACCTCTGATGTCATGGGCCAACATAATAAAATAGGAGGCATTACTTTCAGAGCAGCCCCCGTATTTTTTTGCTTGCGTAGCATCCTTCAAAAGAAGCTGTTGAAATATTCCATCTAGAGATGAAGATTGCAACAGCAGCCTGTGGAAACATACTAAAGGAGAAAAAATCAAAGTATTTCAGGTGGCAGACTCTGCCCTACAGCTTTACTGCGTTCACCTTACACCACATCCTCACTTGCTGCAGGTGCCGAAGATGGAAAGCATCCAAAAGTTTTGGAGTCTGCAGCAGTGCTTGGTTCCAGCAATGCTTCATCTCAACAAGCACTGACAGTAATTCAGCACGCTTCTCTGTTAGTACTAATAAGAAAATTTGCTTTCAAGCTCTGATATGCATGGTTTCAGGTGCCACAACAATGGAGGTTGGTAGCATGTAGCATTGTTCGTGTTCATGTTGCACAACTCTCTGAAGCTTTAACACAGAAAAAAACACAGGCAGTGGTGTTCCTGTGTTCCTGAGCTACTTTACCAGCTCTGTTACAAAGTGCCACGTTCCATGTTCATGGGACACAAAACAAGCTCCCAAAATCTCCCAGAGAACAGACAAATAGCAAAACAAGTACTCTATATGCAACATCCACAGACGTGTGTTCCTGAGCCAGGATGATGGCAGGAGAGTGAAGTTGGAGGTAACAAAGCTGTACCTGAGAGCGGGGGGCACAACATATGTGAATTTATACTTTCTTCCAGGCAACTGGCCTTCAAATTGGCTACAAAAGCTGACTAAAAAGCTGACTGAGAGCTGAATAGGAACAAGAGCTACCCTCAAAAATCTCTTGGAGTTGATTGATGAATGTTGCTGACCCCAAGAATGGGGTGGAATCTAAGGACTTCAACCAAGACATGTTTCCCAGGTTTTGGAGTCAGAGTGTGAAATCTATTTCTGATGTCATTTTTCTGCCTTTGTAAATGATGCTGTGAAACTTGACTGGAACTCCAGTAAAAGTGATACTTCTTGTTGTTATTGCAGTGTGTCTAGAATTAGTAATAGAATCACTACTTATTGTAGCTTTTCCTTCTCTCTCCACCTCAAGTAAAGCAATGCAGTTTAAATAAGGAACAGTGAATCACTTAAATAATGTTGCATAGAAAGTTGCTTGAGTCATTGCATATCACTGACAGGGATGGTTTTCAATAGCACCTTTTGGTTGCCCCACTCCAGAACTCCATCCATGAATTGCTTTTAGCACAGAGGACTACATCTTTCACCCGTGGGAAAGGGAATGGCCCAACTGACTCCACAGGTTATTTTGACGAAAGTTCTTTATTTCTCCTCTCTGCTCCTGGTCAGATCCAGCCTGGTTGGCCCAACAAAGGACATTTCAGCCTGAGAGGGGAAACCTCGACGTTACTGACAACCGAATCAAGGTCAGTATGTAAGCTGTCTTCAGTCAGTGCTGGGCTTTGCAGCCAGTCAGGGGGCATAAACACTTCTGTTTTACAAGGGAGGAATCGGGGCAGAGGGATTAATTGCCCGTGGAGTCCCAAGGCAGGGAACATTCAAGGCCATTAACTGGAGTTTGACATCTGGGGAGCTTTGAGGCTTGAAGTATAAAACTTTAGAAGAAGCTACGGTCTTCAAGCCAGATCACCTGTAGTCATTAAGCAGAAAACAGAGGTCTTTGTTTACTAAGGCATATCATGTCCTCACACACCTCATTTCCAAACAACAGCAGCTCTATGCCAGATACCTCTGTATATTCTCCATATCCGGTGCATTTGAGAGGATTCCTGGAAGGAACAAGCACTGTGGTACAAAGCCCTACTCATTGTGTGGTCAGGCTCCAGAACCGAGAGCACAGTTATTCCCATTTCCAGAAAAAACTCAGCTAAGCCACTCAGCTCAAAGCGATTTTATTCTTCTGTTTTGAAAGGCCATTGAGAAGATGTTGATATCGTATCACCCTTGCCAGAGTCTAAAGCTTTCTGCATTTTTATTTTACTTTTTTTATTTGCCTGATATATTGTCTTCAGTGTGTGAATGAAAGGCCTATGGAGAAATATGTGTTCCCTACTAGGAGAGGCAAGGATGAACCCTTAGAGTGAAAGATAAACACTGTTGGGAGATGGAGATCAGGATTGATTGTGGAGACCTCAAATGCTTCACAAGAACCCAGGTGCCACAGTCCTGTTGACCATCTGTGAAAACTGTGTATCAAAAATTGTTTTGAGACTGTTCCTCTGCCTCTTATAAATAAGAAATCTACTGTAGTATAAAGAATCAAAACGCAGTAACAGGTTAATGCTGGAGACTTAACACTGAAAGACTAGAAGGATTGCCTGAAAATATCACCAGCTTCGAACCCAATTAACAACCAGTGTGCTACCTGCTATACCACCAGAAGTTAATAACTTCAAATAACAATAAGAAGAAACCATCGCTGAGAAGTTAAACCATTCCTCTGTTTAAATTTATCTTGAAGAGAATTCATTTTTAGGAAAGTTTTAATCATTAGGCCAGCCAGGAGAAATTTAGTACAAAAATGGGTTATCCAAGCTGCTAGTAAAAACCTGCTGCAAACATGGTGAGAATGGCAGGTGCTGATCTATAGCAGGCACTCAAGGGGTTTTTAATGTATAGGCCTCCCATTTGGAACTGCCAGAATGTTTTTAATGCTGGTGAAAAACCAGAAAAACGTGGGGAAAAACCATGACCTCTCAGGAATGAACAGTGCAAACATCATAAGGAAAAAAGACTGGTTACAGAGCAACACGTGCTCAATCCTGTCCTGAGGTGTGGTGGGGTCCATTTTAAATTGAGGGAATATCCCAAATATTCGTAGGAATTGTGGCTGCCGAGTTTGTCCCTCTTCCACAAGGCAGGGAATCCTCCCCAGTGCCACCCGTAGAACGAGATGAATGGAAGGCAGTTGCACAAGAAAAGGAATATTAGTTGAAAAGTCTTATCCTGCATTTAGTTAATTACTAAGTGAATTGCTTTAATGCTATACAAAATATGCAGCTGTGTTTAATGAGCTGCTAAAGTGTTCGCTGGGCAAACTTTAATAATATAGTTACTCTCACAGAGGAAAACTGCTGCAGGGGAAAATGTATCTGTTCACACCTAAAAAGTTGTGAGTGACAGCTCAACGGCTATTATCTTTAGGGCACACAGTCATTTTCATTAGTATGAAATGTTAAAATATTTATGCTTATCTCTAGTGTGCAGCCTTCAGGGCAGACTGCGAGCCCAGATGTGCTGGTGACAGGGAAGGCAATTCCAGGGTAGGTTAAATAGAGCAGGAGAGCAGAGTCGACCTCTGCTTCTTTTAGCTTTCTGTCACAGCGTGCATTTTCTGAGCCTCAGCTCTGGAAACCACCTCGTGCTTCTGGACCGATTGAGTAGACCTAGGAGATCTGCTTTGCAGAGTAGAAGGCTGTACCACCCTCAGAGTTTGTACAGACCAGCACACGTGCTGATTAGCTCACCTTAAGCACCATGTCACTTCCTAAGCACGCTGTGAGCATGTGGCCACAGGAAATGGGAAATGAGCAGTGCAGAGGCAGGCTGTTAGTCTCAGAGTGCCCAAGGGAGAGATTATTGGAGCTTCCTTCAAAGCGGCAGCTGCTGACTGCAGGCAGCCAGTGCCCCGATGCCTTTGGGATGTGCTCCTCCGGTTTTGGCACGCTCCCACTTCCCAAGTGTTTCTCCTCCAATCCTTGGCTTCCCAGACTGCATGCACATTCCACATTCAGGCACTTGAGATGGATCCGAGGGCTGCTTTTCCTCATCACGCTGCCTGCCAGCACCTCACCCCGTGTCAGGTTTGGAGCGCTCCCAGTCCCGCACACCTCCGGTGTACCTCTGCAGGTGGTCAGACAGTCCTGCTGCCGCCAGGGGATGGGTTGGGTGATTTAAGCTTTGAAGACGGTCTGCAGTCACAGTTCTGTATCTCACTGCAGTTGGAAAATTGTCAATTTATGGGTCCAGCTGCCTGGCAGAGAGGGGCACCTCACTGACAGTGTTTTTCTGAAAACTTGCCCCAGGAGTCTGCTGCTGCCACACACTGACTTTCTGTATCCTGATGGATTGAGACAACCTGAATTACTCAGAGATCTGAGAACACCTTGAGAAGCATTTGTTTACCTTTTCTGAGAAGAAACCCAGTCACTTGGGAAGCCGAGTTTCAGAGATGTTTTAAACATCTATAAACAAAGCCAAATATTTTGACTGTGGAGATGTGGAGACTGCCTTGCGTTACAAATACCGGCATAAGCACATTCTGCATGATTAGGCTGATGGATACTCTGCCTTCCTGCTATTTGCTTCCTCATTCAGAATAAAGTACCAGTGCTCTGAATATAAACTGTGAATACATTATTAAATTCCCCACACAGAAAACGTTTTAGTCTTTTCTGATTTTCAGAATACTTGAGAAGGGCTGACTGCAAACGTTTTGCCTGTATCATTTCTTCAGGACAGAAACCATTAGCAGCAGCAGGAGCTACATCTTAACTATGCAATTACACTTATGTCCTGTCATCAGCCATTAATGCCTGGGGGAGAGAGTGTTTTCTGTGGAATTATGCTCAAAAAGAAATAAAGCACCTGTGTGCCAGGAAAATCCTGACTTGGCTTGCTCAGCAGTAGTGGCCAGGCCTGTTAGCTCCATCTCCTGATGAATGTTCTCGTTACGAGCTGGTTCAGCTTTATGGCTCTCTGCTCAGGTTTCTATCGCTCACCTGCGAGGAAGGGCTATGAATGTCAGTGCTTACAGCTTCACGCACTGCTTTAATGGCTGCCCAGAACTGCAACCTCTGTCGCCTGGGAAGCATGAGTTCAGCAGCTTCCATCCAAGCCAGAAGCTTCCCCACCTTGCCTTTTATATCATCTACACTCTGCATTAAAATTTCATGCTGAGCCTCCAGAAGAAGTACAAGCATATTTTGGAAATATACGTAGGGCCATAAAATCCCACTTCATCCTCTGCTCTTTTCGATTCATGACTTTAAAGGAGGTTCACAAGATGTTTTACTGGCTTAGTTGCTGGATGGGAAACGACTCGTGGATCGAGCTGAGAGCTTTCTTGAGATTTTTTCCAATGCAGGCAATCTCCTCTGAGCCTCTTTGATCTTCAGTAACAAGACCTCCCAAGAGACTTACAGCTCTTCCTGGTTACTGCCAGGCTAAAGAGAACAGTGTTTTTTTCTCCCTTTTTTCTGCTATTGAAGCATTTTGCCTTCTGGGCACAGCCTGATTTGTCTTAAAAAAGGGAGACGCAGATTAAGGAAGAGGACAGCAAAACTGAGGTCAGCCAAATCTTTGTCATACAAGAGCTAAACTGAAAGGAGATGAAGGATGAGAGTCTGTCCCTCATCAACCCATGGAGGGAGAAAGAGGCAGTATTTACGGCATTAGTGTCCAACTTTTTGGCTTGCTTGTGCTGCATTGGCTGAAGAGGAATTGGCTGAACTGGGGCCGCATATACATAGGTGGCACCAACAGTAATACCTCCAATTTATTTCTATGGAAACTACAGCAGATGTAAAGAGAACAATAACACTATTTAATAGAGCAAATTCTTAGCTATGAACACTGTTTTTCAACACTGTCACCACCATTTTCAGCAGTGAGGAACAAGTGCCTGTGTGCTGCGCTCATAACAATCTGCACCAGCTGAAACACACCACCCACTTCCTCACGGTGCTCACACCCACTGTTTGGTGTCCATAAATGTACAGCAAGTGTTGACGAATGTCAATGGGTGCAATTTTCTCCACATGGAGGAATTCAGCTCCACACCTTTGCTCCACACACACTTCCGTGTCAGACACAGCACAGTCAGGCTGCCCCTCTGCTGCCATCTGTCACACAGCAGCAGAATGTAATGGGATATCGGCTCAACCTCTGCTGCCATACCACCACCATCCTCCTCTGATGTTGTGGGCCAACGTAACAAAATAAGAGGCATTACTTTCAGAGCAGTTCTCATAAAAATTTGATAGTGTATATAAGTAAAAAAAACCTTATTTTATCTTTATATTTTTATTTAAAAAAAAAAAGAGGGTAAGAAAAGCACAGAACCAGTGGGATATGTAGTCTTGTTTTTTATGACACTAACGCATCAGGTGGGTTCAAGGCACAACCATGAGATTTTGTCCCCAAGAGGAGGTGGAAAGGCTGCTGTGACACTGCTCTAAGAGCAGTGTAGTTGGAAAGGCAGATGTAGTACCCTTTGGACTGATGCCGGGGCTGAATCAAGCTCTTCATCTCACTTTTCTGTGCTATTACTACCACAAGCAACAGCCTCTTGCACAGAACACAGAAAAGAACGAAGAGAAGCAGCTGCTTCCTGACTCTGCCAGCTGTGATTCCTTAAGTCCTTTAGAAGCCCAGGGCTTGAATTTGCATGGCACTTACAAAGTGGCAAAGAGCATTTAGCTCCACAAAGCAACAAGTTGCTCTCATCCTTCATACCCAATGTAAAGGTCTTGTTTCCTCTGCTATACCCATGGCTCAATGCAGGTTTTCCTCTGGGCACACAGCACACACCAAGCGCTAGACTGAGCAGAGCTGAGATGGCTGTCTGCCCTCTTCAGAGTCATAATTTTCACAGAATCACAGAATCATTAAGGCTGGAAACGACCACTGAGATCATCATGTCCAACCGCCAACCCACCCCCACCATACCCACTAACCACATCCCTCAGTGCCACATCTCCACGTTTCTAGAACACCTCCAAGGATGGTGGAGTCACCACCTCCCTGGGCAGCCTGTGTCAATGCATTACCACTCTTTCTGAGAATTTTTTTTTTCCTAATATCCAACCTGAACCTCCCCTGGCACTAATTTTATACATGTTTCTCCAGGTCAGATGGGCTGATGCACCAGTTTTAGTATCTCTGGCTCTCTCTCCTTCCTGCTAAAGTAGAAATGCCTTGTGAGAATGGTGTGGTTCTGACGTACACTGTAGAGTGAAAATGAGAAAAAAGTCATTTTGGAATATTTTGTCTCATGTGTTATTATTTGTTGAACTGCTTTTTACTATTCTGACACTGTGAGGAAAAATATGGATTCAGTATTAGTACAGGAAAATGCCATGGTCCAAAATCAGTATTTCTGAGACTCTCCGTGTTATAGGAAAATGGATTTTCCACAATGCACACCTGAACAGAAATCAGAGCTGTTGTGGAATCTCCATTCTTGCAGGTATTCAGAACTCAGCATAACATGTGCCTGAGCAACTTGATATGACTGGACCTGCCCAGAGCAGGAGGATGGACACTTGCTTCAGCCTGGTACCTTTGTACCCATTAGAACACAGCAAATCATCATGAGAGCAGGCCGCCCAGGATGCAGCTGCCATTACAGGGCATCTCAGTGAAAGTCACCAAATTTCCCTTTGCTTTCCTATCCCTGTTTAAAAGCATCAAAGTGACTTTCCACAGGAAAAAGGGCATCTTGGCAAGATCAAGGAAGCAAGCCTAACTCTTGATATGCTCTGCTCTTGTCTTCTTTATCAGTCATGGGGACTTTGTGTTTTTTTTCCTTCCATCTGCTTTGACCTTGCTCCAAAAACTATTTCAACCTTTTAACGTGGTGTTCAGTGTTTTCTGCTTTCTTTTCAACAGCTGCCCAAACACAGCACAAATATTCCCCCCATGCACACCCACAGGAGCTTCTCAGGAACGCTTTAGGTGCCCAAGAAATGTGGCTGCTAGCCTCCGTTCCACTTTCAACCTGTCCAATGCAGAGCAACATTTACATTCCTCATTTTTATGCAGAACAAATAATTCACTTTTGAGAATTACAGTCTTTTGGCTGCCATGTTCACAGCATTCTTGGCTGCGAAATCTAGTTTGCATTTGCCAAAACTGCAAGAACTGGACCCCTCTTGAGAGCTGATTTTATTCCTAAAATCCCTTCATGGCTTGAGGATGCACTGGTCCCAGCCCAGGTTGGTCCAAGCCACCCTGACTCCTCCTTATTTTAGCACACTGTTCCACACAGATTTCCTTGTTGGGTACTCGTAGCTCCCTTTAGGAACCTTCCTTTATCTAAGGCAGTTGGGTGCAGTTCCATCACAGCCAAGGTCTCAACTTTTTCTTAAACAAGCTCACTACTGAAAGCGAAATGATGGGTGTTTATTAACAGTAGGTATAGGTGATGTTTTACAGAGGGTTTGTCCTACATAGCAATGTGCAGAGATGGGAAATAAATCCAATCCTTGCTGCTTAAAGTTGTTTGTACAGCTGAATCATCACCATGGCTTATTTTAAGGGTCAATGTAACAGATGCTGTTGTAGAAAAAAAACAAACACAAGTCTAGAAAACTATTCTTAAGGCCTGCAGTTCAGCAGGTTCCTTCAGGGCTTTTCTCCTTTATTGCTTTTTTCCCCCCTTTCTAAGGAGGAGGAGGTGGAAGATGTTATTGTGTGAGATTTGGGGGGATAAGCACAGAGATTTGAGTCTCTGTTTAACTAGATGCTAATGGAAGCATTGTTTTGAGCTTTGTTAATTATTCTAAAATCAACATTTTCCTTAAAAGCACTGAAATCTTATTTCTGAAGAAATGTCAGCCATAAATACTGGCAGTGCTTGATGTGACTTTTCCTTAGGAACAGACAGTATTTGTCTTTGAGCACT
Organism: Tetrao urogallus; assembly: GCF_951394365.1. Lineage (NCBI taxonomy): Eukaryota > Metazoa > Chordata > Aves > Galliformes > Phasianidae > Tetrao > Tetrao urogallus. The sequence goes on from NC_136814.1 coordinate 15,667,858, forward strand.
TACAACGAACCTAACCTCTCAAATGCTTCAATAAATGCTTTCTACACAGTTGCAGGGCCCACTCTCCCTTTTTTCTCCCATTGCTTCTATCCAGAGCTGTGCAACCAACTGATTTTTCATTTCCTTAACAGTTGAAGATAAAGCTTCCATCACCCTTTTTGTTTTTTAAGCGACGACCCTAAAAACTAAACATGCATTCACATTGGCCAATGAATTTTAGCTGGAACACAACTTAAAAATAGAAGTTGACAAGAGTATAAATTTGCATTTAGAGCCCAATGCGGTGCACTGAAAAAGGCAAGATCAACATTTTCTGAGTTGCTGTGAGCAATCTGGTGAAAATGGCACAGACTCGGTAGGACATTGTAGTGTCAGCTGAATCTGATGTGTTGCTTTTGCATGTTTATGAAGCAGTTGTGCTTTCTTTGCTTTACAGACCGTCAGCTGCTGCTTTGGCCACAGACCCCACGTTGTGCTGAGCAGAAGGCATATTCTTGCAGTGTCTTGTCCCAGAGAGACTTACTAAGGCCTTGGCACTAAGGAGCAGGTGAGGAGAGAACACTGGTGCCGGTCTATCTCCACCCTCAGTGAAATCCTGCTAAGTGCAACTCATTTTGAACCTCCTTTTCAGTACTAATGCTTATAGGCTTGATATTTCACTCCTTCAAGGGATGCTTACTCCTACTCAAAACTCACATTTGAATTCTGCTTGTGTTGGTCTGAAGTGTCGCTTTGTTCTCTAGACATATTCTGGATGAGATCTCATGGGATCTTCATGGATGTTGCTACATGCAGAAATATGCAGGCCAGATAGACATAGGTTCCTGTTAAAATCATCAGCAGCCAGGCCCTTACAGTTGGGTAGGGCTGGCAGGATCTAGGCTTTACATCCCAAAAGGGTTTTATAACATGAAGTTAATTACATCTGATGTTTCAACTCCTCTGTTCTATAGAGCTCATAATGAGACTCTGGCAAATAACTCCTGAATAATTTGTTGCATGAATTCAATCGCTTTCCCAGCTGACAAAAGCCACGAATAGACTGCATTTCCTCTAATGTATTCACTGCTGAATGAACAAATGGAAACACGCATTTCCCCAGCTTGCCTTCCTTGGAAGGGAGGCTGGCTATGGAAACAGTGCTGCTTCCAGAGCCGTTCAGCAGGGAGGGTCGGACAGCCCCATCTGGCCACACTCACCCTCATGGGTTTAGCATCTATCTGAGTGTTTTTGTGCCCCTATCCTACCGTCCTGGTAGGATGTCCTCAGCTGGAACAGCATTAATAGCACACCGATGACTTAGCTGTGGCTGAGATGGATTGCTGACGTGACTTGAGATAAAACTTTTTTGTTTCCAATCCCACTTGTGGTGGGAGTGAGCAAACGGCTGTGTGCTGTTTAGCTGCTTGCTGATTTAAACCACAACACCTACAAATCAACTTGAAGGAATCGTGGTTGCAGGGTATCCCCCAGTCCTGGGCTCCACAACTTTGAGAACGCAGCAAAGCTGGCAGCTAACTGACAGCTTTCACCATGTTGCATTTTCTCAGAAGATTTTCCCAGCAAGCAGCAGTCAGGAATGGGATATGGGACGTGGCTTGTCACAGCTTATAGAATGAGCCAGGGGCTTATTCTGGAAGCATGGAGTTCAGAGCATTCCCCGCACTGGGAAAAGCTTGAAGTGCTGATAACCCTGCCTTGAGTTCACAGGCTGATAAGCTTCCACAATGGTTTCATTCTCAGATAGAGAAATACTTCTTTGACAGGTTCCCTCTAGTAAGTCAGGAGCTTTTCTGCCTCACCAGCCCAGCACTAGGCAGCATCACAGCACAAATTAAAAAACCATTCTGCACAGACCAGCGGAAAGGAAGAGGGTTGGGCTGGCTGCGCCTAGCAGAGCATGCTACTGCCAGAAGAGTGCTGGTGAAGCAGTCAGTATGCTGAAACACCTGGACCCCCAAACCTCCTGTGGTTTTCCAGCACAAGTGATATAGGTGGTAGTCAATGGCTGGGCAGCAGTCAGAAGTCCCATTCACATCCAGAAGGACATTGCCCTGCTGCCCGCAGGTCAAGGGGACTGGGATTTCTGTGGGGATGGCTGTTTTCGGCAAGCTCTTGTGGCAGTGCCATGCACAGGCAAAAAAGTCTCCATTTGTGGGGAGAAAAGTTCCTGAAAGAGCCGGCACATTGAGGTGGGGCTGGCTGTACATAGCAGACACAGAGCCCCAGGCCCAGGTGCATCTGCATGCTCTTAAAATCAGCCTGTTCACAACCTCAAATCCCCCTATTAAGCATCGAGTATTACTTTGTTCTTAGGGTGGAAAGAGACCTGGAATTGAGTCTGAAATTGGCTGCAAGTAAAACTCACCAAAACTGCAAAGTCAACCCTACCAGATTGGTTTTTTTTTCTTTCAAATTGTGGCAGCTAATATCCAAAATATCTCAATCACAATTCCTGAGAGTTTTTCTTCTCTCAATGCATTCATCTAAGGTTGGTCTTGGGCTATAGGTATGAACTGGATAGCCCTGCTTTGCTTTAGGGTTTGTAATTCAACTCTGGGACAACCTATCAGAGAGCCAGGTTCTCTGTTCCTGGAGGTTTTCAGAATTTATTCAGACCTGGTGTTGGTGACAGCAGGGGATGGGACTGGAAGATCTTGGAATCCTTTCCCACCAGCACTTCTGTGAGCACTGAAGAGAAGGGTACCTCTCCTTCACAGGAAAACACTGCCATACCCTAAAATTGCTCATCCTGCCCTGCTGAAGGCAACTGGGGGTCTAGGACAACTCGTTCTCCTCATCCTTGCCTGGTGAAAACAACTCCATTGCAAATAGCAGAGTTTCTCTTGAGTGTCTCTGTTCTTGCCTCTGGTTGCTTCGGTATGTCACGAAGGAAATGCCAAATTTATAGTCAGGGGACTTGCCACTGATCTTGGCATGACTAAGGCTCAGTGATTTTCTTTCCTGATTTACCTGTCTTATTTCAGAGGACACTTGTTTCATTGCAAGCACACAAAGGTCCTAACAGTGACATAACTCAACGAGACACAGCATTATATTTTTCTTACTGGCCACATGTTTTTTTTCTCAGAAATACTATGGCCTTCAGATATTACTTCCATAAAGAACAGCGATGCCATTCCATGTCAGCTGAGTTTTCCACATCCAGCACAGACCTTCTTCAAAACAACAAGAGGACAAACGTACGCAATACCTTCACTGTTCATACTTCTGGACAGCTGCTTTTAACCAGAGGGTTTCCTGAAGCTGCAATTTATTTTTTAATAGACCAAACAGATACACCTTCCAAGTGCAGCCCCGCACCCAGTGCCCTTTGGAAAAGAGTTCTGCAAGTTTACAACCAAAGTGTACTGACTTGCCTCCTTTGACTTATTCTGGACTTGATCTCAAGGAGAATGATTTTATGACTGCAGGCTCTTACCCTGTCAATCACTATTAATATCTTTCAGACCACTCAAGATCTGGTAGAGCTCTACCACATGCCCTCCCAAAGCTTTGCTTTTCCAGGCTGAAGAATCCCAGCCTACGTGACTTATCACTGTTCTTAGGGAGGCTGTTACAGATCTTTATATTTTTCCCATTCTGTTCCATCCTTTTGGAGATTGGGATCAGGACTGAATGCTGTATGCAGCCTGATTGCAGTCCATGGATTGTTCTGAGAAGCACAGCAAATACCCTTTATTTTATCTCTGTTCCTTTCCATTTAATTACAAACTTTTGATTTGCTCTTTCAGCTACCACTGAGCTGTGGCACTCCCAAGACTTGTTTGTATCATGTCCATCAGTCCCTCCCTTTCAAAAGGTAACAACCAGCTCACAACCCATCATTCTGTACATGAAGATAGGAGCTTTCTGTCCCTGTTATATGGCTTTACATCTGCTTTCATCTGCTCCTGAAATGCCAGTAATTTTTCCTTGTTCCAGTAATAAATTACTATTTTTTGAAAATAATTTTGAAACGTAGTCTTTTTCATTAATTTTTTTACTGAAAATTTGAAAGTTGTTTCTTTCTTCTTTTCTTTCTTTTTTAACTGCCTCCCTTCCAAATAACACTGGAGAGCAGATGTCATTTTGAGAAACATTTGGTAAGAGAAGATTGACAGAAGTAGTTGCTGACCCCCATCAAGCCTTTCCATTTCCTTTATGATTATGGCTTGAAAATCTTAGCTTCAAAGCAAATCTAGGTAAATGAAAAAATCCTTCACAAGCAGGTACTCAGATAAGACACAAACACTCCATCTGCAAGGACTTGTTAGATACGGAAGGGCTCTTGTGGAGAGTATCAGAATGCATGCTTACATGACAAGGAGGGCCCAAAGTAGCTGTTTTAAAGAGCTGGTCTTTTTTTTAAAGAGAAAATGCTGCTAATGGTAGCATTTGCTTAGTACAGGTGGCTTCTAGTTTAACAGCCTGTCTTGTTTGAGCAATTGCATGGTGTTGCACTATGTAATACCATGTAAGATCCACTAACTAAACAGCTCAGTGTCATGTTCTGCTACCTTCCAAACCATTGCATAGGGATACTATAATTAACCTTAGTGATCTGCCAGTATCCTAACAGCAATAGGAGAAGGAAACAGGGAAACTCAAGGAAAATACTTTAAAGGAATGAAGGGGCTATCCTCCAAGAAAGTGACCAGGTAGGCTTCTCAGCTGAAGTGCCTTTACACCAACACACACAACTTGGGAAACAAACAGGAGGTGTTGGATGCCACTGCGCTACTAGAAAACCTAAGGGTGACAGTTAGAGACCGAGGCAGCAAAGGGAGCCCTGCGATCAGTGTCTATGACAGGCCACTAGATCAGGCAGAGCCTAATGATGAGGCCTTCTACCTCCAGCTGCAGGAGGCATCGCAATAGCAAGTGCTTGTCCCTCTGGGGGACTTCAACCACCCTGACAGCTGCTGGAAAAGTAGCATGGCAAGCTGTGGGCAATCCAAGAGGCTCCTGGAATGCATTAAGTTTTACTTCCTGAGTCAAGTAATAGATAGCTCTCCCCCAGGGGGGATGCAGTACTGGATCTGTTGCTCACCAGTGTAAGTGAACTGATTGGTGACATCGGGGTGGTGTAGTCAGGAAAGGAAGGCAAGAGACCAGCATGGCTGAATCGGGACCTGATGGTCAAACTGCAGAGCAAAAAGGTGGATGCCCCATCCCTGGGGACACTCAAGGTCAGACTGGACAGTGCTCTGCACACCTGATCAAGCTGTAGGTGTCCCTGTTCATTGCAGGGGAGTTGAACTAGATGATCTTTAAAGGTCCCTTCCAACTTCAATGATTCTATGCTTCTATGATTGCCTTTCTTTTTTTCTTTTCTCTAAGGGCTCTGTTTTATCCTGTGGCCCTGTGGTTAAGTAGAACGCTGGGAAATCACACCCAGATCCTTTTGACATGTAGAGAGACCATATTCTCTCAGGGCAAATGGCACATTAAGGCTCCTTACATGCTGGTGGAAACTGGAATTTCCAACTACCACAGGTGGTTTCTAAAATGAAGGTAGAAAAAGATGAAGATGATTTTTTGCTGCTAACCTCAGGAGAGATAATTCATCTTGTCACTGTTACCTGGGGAGAAGAACAAAAAAATCAGTCTTTTCATGTGACTGAACTTTATAAAATGTGTCCATTTAAAGTGTGAGTATGCCTGAAAGCATGCAGGACTGTTTGCTGCGCAGTATTCATGGCTGCTTATTTTCTTTCTTTTTCTCTGTGTTGAGTTCATTCCACCTAGTACATGAATTTCATTCAACTCACAGCTCACCCAACTCCCTACTACACAATACCAAAAATCTGATTTTAAAAATAAATAAATAAACCAAACCTGACAAAAGAAAACAAAAATAAAACAACAACAACCACAATGTAAAAAAAAAAAAAATAATAACCCTAAGTAATTAGCAAAGCAACAACACCAAATAATACCACACTAAGAAGAGCAAGTCTCTTTAATTTAGGCCATGGTACTATCTAAAGCAGTAACTTCTCCAGCTAAGAGAGAAAACAGGGCTGCCTATGCTCTCCTCCTTTTCTGTATTTCAAGCTGCAAACAGAATGTCATCCCACATGGCTGCAACACCTCTCTGCTCTTCCCCCTTCTGATTTGACCACACTCTCATCTCAGTTATTTAATACTCCCTTTTTTGTTGTGAGAGATCATATTAACCCACTCCACTCATGAAAGAAAAATGATCACATGAACATCTTCATCAGTGATGAGGATGGAGGGATAATCTATCGTCAGCAGGTTTGCTGATGATATAAAGCTGAAACAAGTGGCTGGCACACTGAAGGCTGTGCCACCATTCAACAAGAGCTGGACGAACTGGAGAGTTGTGCAAAGAGGAACCTGATGAGATTCAACAAGATTAAGTGTAGGGTCCTGCACCTGGAGAGGAATAACTGCATGCACCAGTATAGCTTAGGGGCTGGCCTGCTAGAAAGGAGCCCTTCACATGAGTAGTCGGCCATGAACTGACAGTGTGGAATGGTGGTCAAGAAGGCCAATGGGATCCTAGGGTGCATTGAAGAGTGTGACCAGCAGGTCAAGGGAGGTGATCCTCACACTCTGCTCTGTTCTGGAGTCCACATCTGGAGTCTAGTTCTGGGTTCCTCAGGTCAGAAAAGACAGGGATCTCCTAGAGAGAGTCCAGTGGAGGGCCACAGAGATGATGAAGGGCCCAGAGCATCTCCTGTAGGAAGAAAAGCTGAGAGCCCTGGAATATTCAGCCTGGAGAAGAGAAAGATGAGAGGGGATCTTATCAAGGCTTATAACAATTTGTCTGCTTTCAGCTGGGATGGAGTAGATTTTCCCTTCACAGTGTCTGGAATGATGCTATCTTTTGGCTTTAGGAAAAAAACAATGCAGATAGCACACCAATGGTTTAGTTTTTGCGGAGCAGTGCTGTACTGAACCAAGGACATTGCAGTTTTTCAGCTTCTGGTACTGTCCTGCTGGTGAGGGGGGCTGTGAGGGACACAAGGAACTGGGAGGGGGCAGGACCAGGACTGCCTGAACTGGCCAACCATGTCACATAACTGTATGATAGCATGTGGTAAAACCTTGAAAACAGTGCGGAGTTGGCCAGGGCAGGCAGCCACTGCCTGGAGACTGGCTGGGCAGTGGTCAGCGGGTGGTGAGCAATTGCTTGTGCATCATTTGTTTTTTAGATATGTAGGTCACTCTGAAAGTAATGCCTCCTATTTATTTCCACAAAAACTACCATAGATACAATAACACTTTCTGATAGAACAAGTTCTCAGCTATGAACACTGTTTTTCAACACAGTTACCACCGTTAGCTATGCATTTTTGACAATGCTGAACAAGAGCCTGCACGCTATGCTTGTAACAATCTGCACCAACAGAAGCGATCCACTGTTTCACAGCTGCTTTGATAGTGTTGTTGAGGAATTCAATTTCACACCTTTGCTCCAGACACACTTCCATGTCAGACACCGTTGTGTCAGACTGCCCCTCCACTGCCATCTGTCACACAGCAACAGAATGTAACGGGATATTGGTGGGAAGGTTCAACCTCTGCTGCCGTACCACCAACATACCTGCCCAGAGAGATTGTGGAGTCTTGTTCTCTGGAGATACTCAGACATACCTGGATACCTACCTGTGTGACCTGCTGGAGGGAACCTGCTTTAGCAGGGGGTTGGACTTGAAGATCTCTAGAGGTCCCTTCCAGTCCCTACAGCTCTGTGATTCTGTCATCTTCCTTGCAGATCTATGAGGAGCTAATTAGCAGCTGTGGCTGGGTATTTGAAACAGACACGCTTCTCCTGTCTGCAAAGCCTTGTCACCACAGATGAGAACACAACACTGCATTAGGAAACTGGAAATAAGCCCTGCTGGACTCCCCATCTGCTCTCTGTCTAGAAAGATTGAAAACAAATGTTTCCAATCAAAACAGAAAAAGGAACTGCAGTGAGCCACCCCACTTCATTGCTGTGTCCCACAGCTTCTTCTTGGTGTCATCTCATGCGGGGATTGTTCTGGAGGAAGAGAGTGCACATAACACTGTACCCTGGACTGGCTTTACTGCTGCAGAGCCCTGCCCTTTGCTTTTGTGTGTGTAAAAACCCCAGTCACCAGTACAAGCCAGCAATGTGCCCTTCTGATGATGGTGATAAAGACTAAGCACATACTGCACTGCCTTAGCCAAAAGGCTACTTATTATTCCACCCTGACACATTTGTAGAGCTCTGCAATGATTGATGTTTCATATTAAACCTGATCAGTATTCGCAGGAGAACAGGTATGGAGGTTCAGAGCAAGGCTCTGATGTGAACAATAAAATGGAAAAATAATCCATACTATTAAAATGCTGGCATTTGAATTTTTCCTCTACAATGTTAGCTCTGCACTTCCAATTTCAATCTTAAGCACTGCCTAGGAAGAACACAAAGAAACAAAAAATCTAGGCACTAAATCACTTCTCCCAAGCAGTGCAGCCAAACATAGAAAGTACAGCTCTGCCCTGTGCTGTGGTGCCAGCCAGGATGTGGGGGTCTTGGGGCAGATTTGGGTGGTGAGCAGGTGCACAAGGAACCAGGGGATGGAGAAGGCATGGCATGTGTCATGCTTCTGGGCAGCAACGGGGCACTGGTATTTTGACCTGCAAACCCAGAACTTTGGCATTTGATGAGCACTCTCCATCCCTTCCTGCTGCCCATCAAAGGCCAGAAAGCCAGGCTGAGGTACTGCACTGCAGGGTGGCCAAGCAGAGGAAAAAGAATGGGGCAGAATGGGTCAGATGGTTGAGAATACAAACACCATGCTGGAAGGATTACGACTTACCTATGTGACTGAATCAGTGTTGGTTAGTGTTAGTGTTATGCTGATGTATGTTTCAAGTGAACAGGAGACAACAAGGAACTATGTGAATCATAAAATCATAGAATGTCTTGGGTTGGAAGGGACATTAAGGATCATGTAGTTCCAACCCCTTGCTGCAGACAGAGTTGTTGACCTCTGGATCAAGCACAGGTCAATGTAATAAACATATAATACAATACATAGTAATGGTGACGGGCAATTTATTTAACTAACAGAGCAAGTGCATCACATTCAAAGATTTGCATTTTAAGTCAGGCAGTGAATTTCCACTGTGCAGTAGTTGCTGATGCTTCAGTACTTCAGGGAAGCACACAGTGGAAAGAAAAGGCAATCCTTCAACATTGCTTCTGGAAGAGGAATTCTCCCTTCCACTCCAGATATTTCAATTGTTCTGAAAGCATGGATACCTATAAGTCATGTTGTGGGACACAAGAAAAGGAAGGGTGAGGGGGCCTTACTGGGATACTATGATCAGGAGGGACATTGCAGCCTCTGTCTGTGCCAGGGACAGTGTGCAGAGGGTGAGCCGTGGCAAGGAGCCTGTGCTGAGCAGCTTTTGTGCCTGTCTGGGGCTGTGCTCCTTCAAGGACAGCTGAAAAACCAGAGAAAAGGACAATAAAACTCCGCCAGCAGCTGGACATGATACTTCACAGAGAAAGAGAGCCTTTTCTGCTCCAGTTATTGAGGAGAGTGAGGTGACTGGATTTAGTGCATGCAGCCTTCAGGGGGTATAAATGTTAAGAGGCGTTTTTAAATGAATGGGTGAAGAAAAGGCTAATGTTTCTGATAGCATCTTGGGCTTTGCTTTGCTCTACACAACTGCAAACTCTTGAGGCCGCAGGACAGGAGTGAAAGGATGCACTTGGCTGGCCAAGCACTACAGGGAAAACAGGTGTCATTGTGGGGCTGTCTGCAGCCCTGCAGCCATGAAGAAGGAGCCAAGGGACTATGGAAGCCTGCCCCTCTCCCTCCAGATGCAGCGCACCCAGAGGCACCCTGAGCAATGCTCATCACAAGAAACACACGGCACATCTCGGTGCACAGAAGCAGAAGCCTTCTGGGGAGGCTTCCAAGAGGTAGCTGTGATTTGAGCCTCAGAAAATCAGGCCCATGACAATTGGGTTGCCAGTTCATGCTCCAGTATATACATTTTCTCAGAAAAATCCCTTCCTCAGGCATGGCTGATATACCATGCTCTTGTATTTGCTCTAGCTGGGGTGCTGGGGGTCCCCTGCTGTGAGCCAGTCTTTTAACTATGGATATATGCAAAAATCTCTTCATCTGGAACAGCAGCAACAAAAGCTGTCATGGGTTGGCTTTTTTTGTTTCCCTCTTCCCAAGAATTTTAACATAGTAGAAAAAGGCTTAAGTTGGTTTTCTTGGTTTGACAAATCCCCTCATGCCATGGTGAACTTGGTGAGTGAGTAAGGGATTAGGGAGTTTCCATGTGTGTTCACATGGGAATATATTGCAGTTCATGTCTGTTCCTTCCTGGCATGGCTCAGTCAGAGCCACCCTGGTCTACTGACTCAGACATTTGAGGAAGGACCACATGGTACTCAGTGGTGCAAGCAACCCTTTTGGCAAAATAGTGGCAACATTTGGTTGTGAATCACTTAAAAGTGGCTCCTTGGTTTCTGAATGCCACTTCTAAACCTCTGGCATCTCTCTGTCATCCCATCTCAGCCTTCAAAACCTAAATTTAAATGACTGCCCCAGGCCTCTTCTCTTGTTTTAATCCCATTGTGTCATGCAGATACCATGATGATAAGTGCATTGTATATTTGTATGAATACACTAAGACAATATTCCTGTTCTAAGCAAGGTGTCATTGCAAATTTATTTTCAGAAATGTGGTGGATTATCATAGCTACTTATCGGTGTTGCCCAGAGATGGATGAGGACTACAGCATTCTTGTTGCTATCTGAAGAACACAGACGCATCCCAGAGTAAAAGATCAGTCCTGATCTAAAGAGTCTCAGTGCAAATGGAAAGGAGAGATACAGACACGGAGTACATGGAGAACTGGATGGACAGATAACGTTGGCCACAGCAGCATCCAGGCCCTTGCCAAGAGCATTCTTTAAAAAAAAAGGGATTGTTCCTCTGTCTGCAGAGCTGATGAAGCAGCCAGAGTGCAAAGAACAAATACAAGGGGTATCTGTGCACATCTAGAAAATTAATCTGGGTCTCTAGAGTCCTGTTCTAGCACTTTCATGTCATTATCATCTTGCCTATATTTAAGCAAAACCCAGCCTATCTCATCATGATTTGCACGTCAAGCACTATCAGGACTCAGTGACACTTCTACTGTAACAGTCAGCCTGCTCTGATGGGATGCCCAGTGGACACTGCTGTCCTTAGGGTTTGCTGTCAGAAGCTGATGTTCCATATCACCCCTAGCACTTATCTCAGCAGGACAGCAGGAATGTACGGAAACAAACTCTTGGAAGTGTGGCCTCTTCAGTGTTAAGCACCAGCTGATGAGATGGAGTTGCAGTCTGAAATTTCAGATATTCAGTGCTGAACACTGGTCGTACAGAAGCACCTTACACAGCTGTTCAGCAGACACCTGATCTTGCTTGAGGGTTCCTTTCTTTTGAGCACTCCCTTTGGCTGCTATGCAATGTGTGTCTTTTCCCTGACTAGAGATGTTAGTTTATGTCATTCGTCACAGTTTGACTGATCTCTAGTGTGACCTATCACAAGAATAAAGAATTCAGTGAATAAGTGGGGTTTATAAATGTCATGTGAACATAGCTTTCTTTTTTTTTATTTTTTTTTTTAACTATGCTCCAGTTCTAATCTGAAAGTGCTGCAAAATATCAGCTATATTAGTTGGCATTTCCTTTGTTTTGTTCTGAAAAAAGGAAAGTCGGTGTTGTTATTATTTGTAGAAATCAATTTGTCCTCCTATGAAAGTAATCCCTCTTCCCTTGATGTGTGGCTGGGGCGAGCAAGGAAGGTAGCAAGGCATAAGTGTTTTTATTAAGAATGCAAGGAAAGTATGCATAGCCAATGGACACACTGTTGTGTAACGATGAGCCAGATGACATCTTGTGGGCTAAGCTATTGTCGCTGTGCTGTTTTAATAGGGCACAATCTGTTTAGCTGGAACATTTGGCTTCTAGGTATATGAGCCTGGGAAATATATGAATGCTAACTTCATTCCTGTCTGCTTTCTGAACTTGTTTGAATGCTCAAATACATGCTTGAAGTTGCCTGTTCTTATTCCAGATGGCATCTCATTGGAAACAGTCATGCCCGATGTGTGCAAAAAGGCTGTGATGTGCAGAAGTTTTTACTAGGCAGCCATAGGTCATTTGGCTCCTCCGGCTGCTGTCTAGGGTCCAGCACTGCTTCTCCTAACCAAAGAGATCATATTCAAGCTCCACTGAGGCTCTGGACAGTTCACTGATGCAAATTGCTCATGTTGGCATGTGGTTATGATGCACAACCTTATCTAGATCACTACATGTCACACAGGACTCATTCCACCTATAAACAATTTCTGCTCTGAAGGTCTCTGAGCTCTGGGCATAGCCTACCCTAAGCATGGATGAGTAGTGACCTGTGTATTCTAGACACTTTCACCAAGAGTCATATATCAGGACATGTAAGAAAGCAACCAGAGATTCCTCTGGATTTCAGTATGCTATCAAATTAAATATCAGGTAACTTAGGTTCACACATTTTTCCATTCTTGGGGAGAATTACAGGAGAGGCATAGCAAGAGTGATTTGCCCCAGGTGTTTGAACTCTTTTATCTTTCTAATACTGATATTTCCATGTCTTACCCAAGGTCAGATTCGGTCAGGTCATTACGGTCTGACCTTGGCACATTCTAAGGCTTTTCCCCCACGATTATTATTTCCTTCTCTGCTCTTTAAAGAAATTCTCCATCCACTTTAATGAATCACTCCACTAGTTAGGACATATTTTAAGAACTATGTGGCCAGGAGGGTTTTTCCAAAGTGCTCAGGTATCTGCTAGGAGTGTTCCAGCAACATGGTTGTCAGCATGGAAAAATGCTAACAGCAAAACACTAAGATGAAAATCTAAGATATACAGAGCTGAAGATATTCATTTTCTGATTCACTGACCGAGGCCTTTGCTTGATCTCTCTCACTCTATTGAAAATGCTGCTGAGTAAAAACATTACCCGTGGAGACAAAACCAGGTGGGATTTTCTCCTCTGTAGGCTTGTTAAGGCTGTGGGAAATAATGGGAAAATAATGTAATGGGCACAGGCTATTGTGGATCTCTGCAGCAGTATCTGACCAACTCCCATATGAGGTGCAGAGTGGGTGCAGAGTGGGTGCAGAGTGCACCCACCACCTCATGGGTGCACAGAAGAGTATCTCCAGTAGATGGTGAGCATGCTTTCAGTAGCAGGAGATAAATCTGCTGCATTGACATGGCTTGTCTGTACAAACCCAGTGCAGCAGTGAACTCCTCTTCAACCTCATTCCCTCATGGGTCTCGCTCCCCACCCTCCCCTGGCTCTCTGACCTTTTCTCTCTTTTCCTGCATGCTCACCATCTGTTGCAGCTATTCTTCTCTCCTTGGAGATGAAGATGCTGATTTTTTAGTTCTCCCAGTGGATGATCCCAAGGAATAGCAAGGACCAGAAATGGTAATTTAACTGAATTGCATATTTGAGATAGAAACTCAGACAGCCTTTATTGGTGCATCCATTCTCCATTATGTTTTAAGCCTGGATATTGCAATGGTAAATAAAACTGGTCTCCAGTTCCTTTCCTGTTGGCCTAGAAACTATTCTCACTGTAACAAGTTAATGTTATCACTTAGATCCTGAGTCTATTATTATTTTTAATAATTATACATATACAAATTATGTATAGTAATTAATAATTTTGGCTGCTGTAGGCCAAGCAAACCCTAATAGCACAAAATCCTTTGGGGCCAGATGAAGAAACAGCTGCTCAACTGAAACCCCAGAAGTGTAACTGAGCTCTGATTTATTCTCAGCATCCAGCCTGTAATTTTACTGCTTCTAAGTGCTTGCCTTACAGAGCACATAGAAGTTAGATGGGAACCTGTTTGGGCAGCCTGTCTGCTTGGTGTGTTTTTGCTGAGCTGCAATTCCTGACTGCAGTGTACATAGCTGCAGTAAATCAAGTGCACTGTTTTACAATTGGAAGTGTCAGTGCAGGAGAGGCTTGCCCTCCCAGCATAGAATCACAGAATCATAGAATCACAGAATGGCATGGGTTGGAAGAAGCCTTAAAGCTCACTCAGTTTAAACCCCCAGCCATGGGCAGGGCTGCCCCCACCAGCTGAGGCTGTCCAGGACCCATCCAACCTGGCCTGGAGTGCCTCCAGGGATGGGGCAGAACAGTTTCTATGGGCAGCTCTGCCAGTGCCTCACACCCTCTCTGTGAAAAATTTCCCATTTCCATCTAATCTAAATTCCCCTCTTTTAGTTTAAAACCGTTCCGCCTTGTCCAGAGCCAGAAGAATCTGCTTTCCTGCTCTTACAGGCAAGGTTCATTATTCATATCTTCCTTTAAATCACCTGTGTGGACAAGCTAGGCTTTGCTCTAGCTTTCCTTAGAGATAATTGAGTCCATGGAAATTCTTGGAAATCTCACCTAATTTTTGTGTTCTTTTCCCAATTGCATGTTTGATATGGTGCAAAACTCACATGCAGTAGTATTATCCAGGAATTCCCCTGGACATGCCAAACATAAAGCAATTTAACTAGCTACACAAAACGTGTACAGAAGAGGAATGCTCTCAGAGCTGCACACTGAGGATGCAGGATGTTCCAGTGCAGGACATTACTTCTGCATGCTCTTGCAGCCTCTGCTGGTGACAGACACCACAGCTGTGTGCTGCTTTGGTCTCAGGCACGGCTGCTGCAGAGCTGGGGCTGGACACCCTTGTTTGTCCTTTGAGGTGGCAATAGCAAATGTTTACACTGCCTTCAGGAGTGTGAGACACCACAATTAAAGTGAATCAATTGCAGCAATGATTCTGATTCCAAAACCACTTCATACTTAATTCTCACTGATTTTAGTTCTACTCATCAACTGCAGAGAGGCACTGCGGTAGAAGCACTGGTGGTGAGATTAAATCGGTATCCATCAAATAGATGCAGCCAGGATACATTACCAGCTAACATCAGTGAGCTAAAAATGGTGGTGATTAACCAGAGAGAGTGCAACTCAGAGCTGTGAAATTGGAGTGGCAATAGTAGGGCAGCTAGTTATTAAAGAGATGTGACAGCAATCCAAACAGTCTTATTTTATTAAAATACTCCCTCTCACGTGGATGGGGTTAGCTGACTTGCCAATGGCACATTAAAAAAAGAAAAACAAGCTTCAGTTTAGAGAATCAGGATTATAAGAGACAAGATACAAACACATTTGCTTCAGATACAACTCCAGTTAAAGCTGCTGTTGTGGCATTTAAGTCTACCTGTATTAGGCCATGGAGGGAATTGGCAGGCTTGGTTGCCACTGGGGCCATCATGTCCTTATAAAGTCTTACATTTCAGCATCCCAATGAATTTATTTTCCATTCCTGGCTTGTTCTGACAGGATAGGACCTTGTTCATTTTAACAGAACTACTATGGATGTGGCTTCTGTGTGAAGCCACACTGAAGAAGGTGACAAATGTGGCTCCAGGTAGCTGTACTGAGGAGCTTTCCCTGACGGGAGATGCCAGCCCCTTCTCATTTGTGTTGCCGTCCCACCAGAACCACAGGTGGATAATTTTTACACATTGCCCACACATGTTGCCACCCATTACCCCTGGAGTGCAATCCCATGGAACAAAGCAACAAGGAATGGCCCCCTGAAAACCTTTCTCAGCTGCAGACAGAAACATCCATGTCCAAATCTTCTCGCTAGGGAATCAAAAACAGCCAATTCCCAGCTTTCCAACACACTTAACTTTTTCTATTGTCTGAAGACTCACGCAGACAAATGAGGGTCCATTTTGCTGAGGAGCAGCCAACCATGGCAGCTAATTAGCACCATGAGCAAGAACACATTTCTCTTATGCCAGGAGTGGGATAATGTCTACTACAAGCAAAAAGGACGCATTAAATAATCAATGGTTATTTAAATTTATTTATATTAAATGACCATAGAGTAAGAAGATCTTAGACAAGCAGAACAAGAATTTAGCCAAGTCCTGATGTGACTGCTGGAAACCTGTTATTTAAATTTATTTATATTAAATGACCATAGAGTAAGAAGATCTTAGACAAGCAGAACAAGAATTTAGCCAAGTCCTGATGTGACTGCTGGAAACCTGTTTGAACAATAAATAACAACAGTGCAATTATCTGTATGCAGCAGATGCAGATAATGCAATTATCTGAATGCCTTGCAGTCCTGTTGCAATAAAGTGACATGGAGAAGCTCTTGCCATGATGTTGCTAGTGTCATTTTTAATCTCACCTGCCATGAAATTAGTGGGTTTTGCATCTGCCACCAGTCTTGCTCAGGCTGATACGCAAGCACAGCAGTGTGAATAAGCGAGCCCAACTCCCACCAGCAGCTGTGCCTGTTTGATGCCAGCCTCCTCAGAGACAGCTCTCTTGAGATACATTTTTAAGAGAGGAGAGACCACAGTCCTCAATGGGAAAAATGGCTGTGGAGAAGATGGAGGAGAAAACAACTGAAGGAGGAGACCAGGGCCTGCATCCTTGTAACAGGCTGATTTGCAGGGTTAAGAGGAGAAAGAGATGCTGAGAGAAATAACAGGGGAGGATGGCCCTACAGACTTCCTGGGCTTTTCCTGACATTGCCACAGAGGCTGGCCATGGACGTACAGGAGAATCATGGTCAGAAGATGGTTGTTGACAGAGCCCTTTGGATGTGCCAACTATTAGGCATTGGGAGGAAGAGATGAGCTCAAGGCTGTGTGCTGTGGGAGATGACCAGGGTGGGAGAGATGCCATCTAAGGCACAGGAGCACAAGATATTTGTGTAGACAGATGAGGCACTGCACCAATACCTGCCCCACTGAGAACTGTGAATCTAGTCACCTCACCACATACCTGCCTCCCTAGCAAATGGAAAATTTCCCCATGCTGTGATCCCCATTTTGTGCAGAGAGCAAGAGCACAGCTTGATCTAGGAGGAGCCTGCTGCTTCTGCTTTGTGCCTTCTCTACCCACACCTTTCTCTGAACATCAGCTGCACATTGACAGGCAATGACGGTTGAGCTGTTTTTCCCTCTGGCTCACTGGGGGACTGGCCAACACAGGTGCTATGGAAGGACAAAGCAAGGTATGAACAACTCAAATCATAACCCTCAACTTGGTCTCCTGTAGATCAGCACTGACTTCACAGAGGTGTTTTCAGATGAATGTGGCCCTTCACAAAGAAATAGTCTGATTCAGAGTTAATTTAGGAACTAGGACAAAAAAAATACCCCGCACCTTTATTGTCGGATTTTTTGCCTTTGTAACACAGTGAAATTTAAATCCTTCCATTTAACTGCAAAGGAGCAGGATTTGGCTGCCTGCAGGCTTTTTCGATACAGCACGGATACAGCCTTGCTTTCTCTTTAGATCACAATGCATGCAACACAGTGCTAACCAGAAGAGCTTTCTCTGCTCCTGAGCCCAGCTGTGTGTTAGTATCTATCCCCTAACGAGGGCAAGATGTCAACTCCCCTGTTTCTCTCAACAATTGCCAGGACTAATGCTTCTAATAATACTCACCCTTGGAATTTTTTGATGGCTGATTTCAAGAGGATTTAATGTTATAGCTTGGTTGCTAGATAAAGCTAAATCCTTATACAAAATCTCCCTGCTGTCTTAAATGCTTCTTAAGTGCTCTCAGAAATATGCCCTACGTATTTTACTCAGTGAATCCATTACATGAAGAAGTTACTTTGTCTCCCTGTAACTGCAGGTAATGGGGATTTATTGTGTTTGGTAGCTATTAATGGTCATGTTATCACATGTTATCACAAAGTACCATGAGCATCTAAAGTGCACTGCAAATGGAAAAATAGTGTGAATGCGATATTTTATATGGAAAAAACAAAAACCAAAAAACAAAACAAAACAAACAGGAATCCATAAGTCATAGTCTGGTTTCAGTAGCAGAAAGCAGGCTGGCTCAGAGGGACCCCTTCTATTATTTCTTTCATTTCTTTGATGTTACACAGGTTTACAATTTATGATAGTAAGAGAAACCAGGTGCTGGAACGTGGTACCAGAGAGACTGTGGACGCCCCATCCCTGGAGATGTGTAAGGCCAGGTTGGATGGGCAGTCTGATCTAGTACTTGATCTAGAGGCTGACCACCATGCCTGTGGCAGGGCGACTGGAACTTGGAGGTTCTTGAGGTCCCTTCCCAAGCTATTCATTGATTCTATGAAACCCTTTGCTAGTTTAACTGGTACAGAGTTGCTCTTGGTTTATTTTTAAGCCCTTTCACAATCTCATTTGCAAACACAGCAAACTTTACCCTTCTCAATCCTCTTATTCGGTTTCTTTGAGCCATTAATGGCTTTGCAAAGTGCTTCAAACTGGCTTAGGGCTATAGGTTATCTGCTTGGAGGTCTAGTTCCCCAAACAGATGAAAGGGGAGAGAAATCACAGTGAATTATTCTCTATGATGATGAAGTAACAGAAATGGACCCATTTCTTAGAAAAAGTCGCAATGCACAGAAAG
The DNA here is from genome assembly GCF_951394365.1 of Tetrao urogallus. NCBI lineage: Eukaryota > Metazoa > Chordata > Aves > Galliformes > Phasianidae > Tetrao > Tetrao urogallus. The sequence goes on from NC_136814.1 coordinate 15,686,389, forward strand.
ACTTTGCAAGTTCACTGTTAATAAATTTGCATGTTGCAAAGCTACCTACAGCTGTCTACATTACGACATGACTTATAACATCTTCTGGACAGAGAGCACAGAGCAGCTTGCTTAAGATCAGATCACTACATTCAACATCTTTTTTATGTAGTAAAATTATTCAGTGCTATTTTGACGGGAATGCATTGTGGGATAAAGATGACTTCTTCTATTTCCAAATGTCTCTTGGTCACAGTATTAGTTTGCCAAATCCCCTCTCTTCAATTACAGTAGCTGTTTTGGATCTGTACGAAATAGAATTATAGAATCTCAAAAGTTGGAAAAGATCTCCCAGATCATCAAGTCCAACCACCAACCCATTACCCCCTGCCCTTAAACTACGTCCTTCAGTGCCAATCTCCATGGTTCTTGAACATCTCCAGGGATGGTGACTCCACCACCTCCCTGGGCAGCAGTGCCAGTGCTTCACTGCTCTTTCTGAGAAGAATTTTTTCCTAATAGCCAAATAGAGATAGAAGCTGCATTCAGTAATTCTGAATTTTGAAAGCAGTCAGAGCTTCTTAGGCTATTCTTTTGGTATTAGTCAAGAACCCTGTGTTTCCCCAAGAAGGAAAACCTTAAAATAAAATGAAAAATAGATTTATTACCAAATTCACATTTCAAAACTGTGTTTTGAATGATCACTCTGAGAACTGCATTTGCATGCTGTTGCAGTCAGGAACATAAGGCAAGTCAAAGCTTAAACTGACAGTTTCCTACAAAACAGGAAGTGAGTTTGGACTGCTTTGTGGTATATTCTGGATGAAAGAGGTCTGATATCCCTTTGAAATCCACACTTATCTGAACCCTAACTCTCGATGTCTTTATAAAATCTCCTTCTCCCTCTTGGAAACTGCCAATGTCTCTGCTTTACAACTTTCTACCACAAGGGAGTCCCACAGCTTTTAGGGCTCTTCATGAATAGGTGGTAGTTTTCCATCCCTCACCTCCTTCCTGAGCCACGTTTTCTCAGCCTCTTCTCAGATCAGCTTTTCCAGACCTTGGCTGAATCCTTCCACATCCTGCTTTTTTTTTTTTCTTTTTTCTTTTTTCAATAAAACAATTCCCTAGTGATGGCTTTGGCTTGGCCACAGGGGAACATTACTGTCTCCAAGCAGATGTCAAGATTTACTTTTCAGCCTGCCTTGTTCTTGTGACAGAAGGATTCAGCCAAGTTTCAAAGCTTCCCTGACAGCATTTCTGCAGTCAGTAGTGCACTCAGTGGACAGCCTTCACCAGGCACTGGGGGACTCATTGCTGATCTGAAGCTACCACTGCTGAATAACAGTTAAGTATGTTTTTTTTTTTAAAGCTTTTTGGCTAGTTTCAGCAACATGGGGGAGGCAATTCAAACATGACTGGGAGGACAGTTTGTGTCTGAAGATGATCCGTATCTTGGAGCATCTGCCTCTAAACCACTAAGAAATAAATTGATATTTGATGTTCCCATCACCACTCTGTCATGGAGGCTCTTTTGGATCAGGCCACTCTGAAGGGCCTTGCTGAGAAATGTCTCCTCTTCTCCCCATTGCTAACTCAGTTGTGTGTGACTTCAGTCCAAAATACTGAGTAGGTGAAGCCCTTGAGAACAGACTGGATATACAAGGAGGCTTCTTGTGTAATGTATTTTCACAACTATGGCCTCCATATCATATTCCTCACATATGACCTCACGTATCAAATTCCTCCCTGCTGGGTCAAAGAAATCAGTTCTTCAAAGGGATGAAAGAGCTGCACTTTGGAAAGAGGCTTGGTGCTGTCTTTAAACATACAGCAGCTTTGCCTTGAATATTAAGTGCTAAGAGAACGTCTGCCTCCAAACACCTTTGCTTCTGCCCTTCTCCCAGGGGAAATCACGAGTGCTGGTCCTTGCTGCTTTTCACATCTGCCCAGGGCAGCAGCTGAAGCCATGCAGCAGGGAACTCTAGCAAAGTGCCATTGCTTCACTGCTTATTGCACTCACTGTTCATGGAGGCTGGAGAGCAAAATCACAAGCAGGTTTATACCTTTGTGGTATTTCTGCTCTAGGAGAGAGACTAGAGACCAATGGAGGTCCCTTCTAACAGCACTGGGAGTCCATGAGGCTGAGAGCTATGGAAGTACCATCAGATAGGCCACGGAAGTGGGCATTTCTCTCTACATGGAGACTGCCAAGCAGCCCAGGCCCTCACACTCACATTCCTCACTCTTCTTTCTTGGTTGTAAACACCTCCTCAGCTTGCCCCTTACAAATGCTGCATCTGTTGAGAAATGCTGCACAGTCAGAAACGATACACACCATGCCTGAACAGATTTCACTGGGGCTTGCTGCCACTTTACCACAGAGCAAGGAGAACAATTTGACATACTGCAAGCTGAAGGAAAAGCTCTCTGGGCAAGAAGAAATGATGCTGACGGAGCCTGGGGCTGCAGTGGAAGCATTCTCAGCTCCAACAGACCATGACTGAAGAGGAAAGAGAGGTGCAAACAGGGATGCTGGATACAAATTCCCTCCCACACACCTTATCAAAAATTTTGGCCTGCACAAACACACCTACGTTATTCCTTTCTGCGATCTCCTGTTGGTCATGAAATGCGCCTGAGGTCTCTTTCAAACCTGCATCTTTTTCTCTGTTCACAGGGCCATGTTCAGCCAATGTATCACATTGCACACAATCATTTGCCATAGCCGACTCAGCCCCGCACTTTGCCCTCCCCATGTGCTGGTTTCAGCCCGTGCCGATCGCACACCGTTGTGTGGTTGTTGGGAGTGATGGGTGCATGCTCAGGGCTGTGGGTTGGACATGCCTACATTAGACCTACCCCACATCTGTGTTTAAATAATGTCAGGGCCTAGTGTGGGTACCCTCTTCTGTCATCACTGCTGCTGAAGTGATGAGCTTAGTCTCTGATTCAGGATTTTTTCTCATCTTCCAAGGAGAAGAGACCAGTTAAGTCTCTGAGAGTACCCTGTATGACTTAATAGCATGACCTGTTACTCACAAGGCACAAAAAGTGGAGAATTTGTGCCATTGGGTTGGAATACTTCACCATCTTTGCAACAGAGGCACTAGGCACAGATCTCCCAGGAACAGGAATGCATTCCTACAACCCTCTGTTCTGTTCCTCCTCAGATGGAGGCAGCATCTGTATGGCAAGACACCATCAACACTGGCAGCCAAAAAAAGAGCTGCCAGGCAAATCTGAGCAGTGGGAGGATTTTCACATCCTGCGGCCACCTGGCCTGCTGCTTGTGGCTCCTTTCCAGTTCTCAACCCCTCTTCTCCACTCCTTTGCCTTTCCAGGCTTTAACAATTGTGGGGTAAAACGATCTCTAATTCTCTTCTCAGTTCACTGCTTACCCTTCTACACTGGACAACGTCATGGGGTAAAAACCCCATGTGCGAATAGTGAGCACAACTGACTCAGCAGCAGCAACTTCCAAAGCTCTGCAAAGACACCTGCTTTCCCTGGGCTGAAGGGAGCACACATCTGTACTGCACACATTGCCTCTGTCACAGCCTTTCCCTAGGCCGGCCATGCCACACACGCTCAGGAAGCTGGTTACATGCAGTCACATTGGTTCCTGGAGTTGCACTCAAAGGATTAGAGCTGCAGGGGGGTAACCAAATTGCTGCAGAGTTCAGCCACCAAAAGTGGCTGAGAGTGGATAAGACACAGTGGAGCCCTCCTCAGTAACTTGTATGTTGCTAGATCTAAGATTATGTTTAGCACTGACAGTGGAAAAAAAAAAATAAAAAATAGCCCAAATAGCTTTAATAATAGATTTTGGAGGATTTTGAATTATTAAAGACATTTTCTAGTGACAGTTTGTCTGAATCATATTTGGCAGTGGTAATATACCACATCTCCTGTCATTCTTTTAATTACTTTACAGTCTTTTGAGGGAGCTGTTCTGGCTTCAGCTGGGATGGAGTTGATTTTTCCTTCACAGTGTCGGGAATGATGCTATGTTTTGGCATTAGGAGAAAAACAACGTAGATAACGCACCAGTGTTTGAATTGTAGCTGAGCAGTGCTGCATAGAACCAAGGACATTGCAGTTTTTCATCTTCTTGTACTGTCCTGCTGGAGAGAGGGGCTGAGGGGAATACAAGGATCTGGGAAGAGGCAGGATCAGGACTGCTGGCCTAAATTGGCCAAAGGGATATTTCACACCATATGACATCATGCAAAAAACCTTGAAAATGATGGAGAATTGGTCAGAGCAGGCTCAGAGACTGGCTGGGCATTGGTCGGCAGGTAGTAAGCAATTGCTTATGCATCACTTGGTTTGTATATATATATACACACATATATATGTATGATCATCATAACTATTATCCTTTGTTTTTTCTTCCCTCTTCCTTTTTCTTAGTAAATAGATTTTATCTCAACCCACAAGCTCTGCTTTGTTTTCTTCCCCTCAACTCTCTCCTTCATCCCACTGGGAGAGGGGGGAGTGAGCCAGAGACTGTGTGGCACTGAGCTACCTATCGGGTTAAACCGCAAGAGCATTTCAAAATTAATTAAGAACACCTCTGCTTTCAGACTGAGCATGAGAAAATAAAATATCCCCAGCTGTTTCATTTTAAGTGGCAGATTGTCCTGGTGCTGCAGATAAGCCTTCTGAACAAACAGCATGCTAACACCAGAACAATCCCTAAAGATAACTTAATTTTATATCTATTTAAGGGTTTTGGAGGGGAAGTGTAACATATTTGAATTTAAGGAGACAAAGGACCTCAGTTAACTAATTATGTTACCAGGAGTCTGCACAAAATGGATTGGTTCCACTCGGTGGTGATTAAAGCTGAAAAAGAAAATAAAGCTGTGCTACAACTGACTGTAGCCCAAGGTAGAAATCATTTGCAGATGTCTTGTGTGCAAAAGCAGAGGATATGAATTTTTGGAAGGCAGAAGAAATAGAATCAGAGAATCAGTAAGGTTGGCAAGACCACTAAGATCATCTAGTCCAGGTGGTCGCATACCTCATGGTGGTGGCTCTGCCCTGCTGAGTGGCCCGGCCCGGCCGTGCATCCATTGCTCCCAACAACCACACAGCGGTGTGCGATCGGCATGGGCTGAAGCTGGCACACGGGAGGGCACATCGGGGCTGACTCCGATATGGGAAATGGTTGTGATACATTGGCTGCACACAGCCTGTGAACAACAAAAAACACACAGCTGTGCTTTGCATTTTGATACAGGGATTTGGGTTTCAAGATTGCTGAAAAAATCATCAGTTTCAAGGATGAATCTCAGGAAGAGGAAAATTTAATCAAAAATCTATGATAAACACCTGAGAGCACACTAAGAACTGCAACCACTGCCATTGAACCCGACTGATGCATCAGTGTCACGAAAACAAGGTCATATATCCCACTGGTTCTATGGTTTTGTTTGGAGGTGTTATAAGAAAAAACATTAAAATTAAATAAACTTTGTTATTTATATACACTAACTACATTATATATTTTCTGAGGGCTATTCTGAAAGTAATGCCTACTATTTCATTATGTTGGCCCATGGTATCAGAGCCACATGTTGGTGGTACGCCAGCAGAGGCTAAACCTCCCCGCCAATATCCCATTACATTTTGTTGCCATGGGACAGTTGGCAGCAGAGGGGCAGTCTGACACAATGGCATCTGACATGGAAGCATGTCTGGAGCAAAGGTGTGGAACTGAATTCTTCCATGCAGAAAAAATGACACTCATTGACATTCACTGACATTTGCCAAATGTTTGTGGAGACCAAACAGCGGATGTGAACACAGCGAGGCAGTGAGTGGTGCATTTCAGCAGTGGGTCAACAGTGACAGTGGGTCACCTCCACTGGTGCAGATTGTTACAAGTGCGGCATGCAGGCTCTTCTTCATTGCTGACAAAAATGAATAGCTAATGGCAGTGATTATATGGAAAAACAGTGTTTTTATGGAAGAACAGTAGCTGAGAACTTGTTCTATGAAATAGAATTATCATGCTCTTTGTTGTAGTTCCCACAGAAGAACACAGGAGGCATTATTTTTGGAACAACCTACATATATGCAGCCTAAGACAATTCTTCAGTAAGGCCCAGGCAAGCCAAAAAGTTGGACACCATGATCAAGTCCAACCACCAACCCATCCCCACCATGCCCACTAACCACATACGTGAGTGCTACATCTCTACAGTTCTTGAACACCTCCCTCCTCCAGGGACAGCAACTCCACCACCTTCCTGGGCAGTCTGTGCCAGTGCTTCACCACTGTTTCTGAGAATAAATTTTTCGTTATATCCAACCTAAACCTTCCCTTGTACAAATTAAAGCCATATCAATAACTTAGGAGTTCTTTAGAGCTGAAGTTTTTTGTGAGATATTAGTTTGATGAATTTGCTTCTCTGCCCAGCACCTGAATGCTTTTACGGTGTTTGGCAGCCACATTCAGGAAATTTACTCAGGCACAGATTTTGTGGTTGGTGGAACAGTGTTATCTGTTCTACACTTTAGCTGTTTTGCTTGGTTATAAATGGTCAGCAACATCCCAGCAGGGCAGGTGTGAGCAAATGGAGGCAATGTACTAAAATTCATTGTGGATATATGAGCAGGTAAACATCGTCATTTGCTGAAAATGCATGCCTGCACATCCATAAAGTGTGTGAGTGTGTGTGATGGGAGCCTGCAAAGGGCCAGCTGGAATCGCAAACAGCAGCAGCTGACCTACTGATTCAGTCTTATTCCATTTCACACGTGGATGCAGCAACAGAATAGAACTGATTGCAGCAAGAGTGAAGAGGGGAAACCTAGAAGTACACTGGATAAAGGGCTCTGGCTCTGACACTCTCAGTGTCATTGTGCAGGGGCATGATGTGGAAACACTGGAGCAGCAGAGGCTGTAAGTGCTGCAGCATTTACGGAGGGGAAGGCCTGAGCATGTGGATATGGATATGCTGGATGGATGTGCTGAGGCCAATTGTATGATGTTCAGCAAAACCAACTGCCAGGTCCTGCACTTCGGCCACAAAGGCTGCATGCATTGCTACAGGCTGGGGGCAGAATGGCTGGAAAGCTGCATGGAGGAAAAGGATCTGGGAGCATTATTTGACAGCCAATTGAACAGGAGCCAGCAGTGTGCCTAGGTGGCCAAGTAGGCTGATAGCATCCTGACTTGTATCAGCAACAGTGCAGCCAGCAGGAGCAGGGAGGTCATCGTTCCTCTATGCTCAACTCTGGTGAGGCTGCACCTCAAGTGCTGTGTTCAGTGCCGGGTCCCTCACTACAAGAAAGGCATTCAAGCCCTGGAGCATATCCGGAGAAAGGCAAAAGGGTCTGGAGCACAAGTCTTATGGGGAGCAGCTGAAGGAACTGGGATGGTTCAATCTGGAGGAGACCCAGGGGAGACCTTGTTGCTCTCTACAACTGCCTGAAAGGAGGTTGTGGTGATGTGGGGATTGGCTTCTTCACCCAGGTAAAGGTGATAGGATGAGAGGGAATGGCCTCAAGTTGTGCCAGGGGAGGTGGGGGTTGGGTATTAAGAAAAATATCTTTGAAAGAGTGGTGAGGCACTGGCACAGGCTGCCCAGGGAGGGGATGGAGTCACCGTCCCTGGAGGTGTTCAAGAAAAGGGTAGGTGTGACACTGGGGGACATGGGTTATTGGGCATGGTGGGAATGGGTCAGTTGTTGGACACAGTGTTCTTAGAGGTCTTTTCCAATCTTAATGATTCTATGTCCTAGCACACCTCCAGCAGCTGCTGTTAGTCGTCTGCCAGGAACACCCCTTGGGCAAAGGTGCCTGTGTCTCAGTTCCTTGGGCCATGCAAATCAAATCAAACTATCCAAGCATGTTTCAAACCATATGGGATTCAATGCAGAGGCTCAAGGTATGCTCCTCAGAACACCTTCACTGCTCAGCTACTCCTGGAGCCCAGCCAGAGGAAAGAGGAAAGAGGAGGAAAGAGGAAATGGACAGAAGGACTCCTCTGGTATCATTGTGCCTGCTGCATGGCATGATAGGGCAGAACTAGCTGATATGAGGAAGACAGTGTGGGAAGTGTTTCCCTTTCCCTTCTGTAAAAAGAAAAATCAAATAACAACGAGCAAGACCTGGAAGTCCAGCTCAGCAGAGTTGAGGAAATGCCACCCAATGCATGCAGCACATGGCCTGTCATCCTTTCAACCAGTGCGGCCATTTTGCTTTAAGATGTTTTCTCTTCGTTTTTCTCATCAAAGCACTGATATAACCCTAGTCTGCAATATCAGGACCTCTTCTCCCAGAAGAGGAGGCATTCTGTGATTCATTCCCTCAGCCACTGAGCACGGTCTTTGCACATTATAACTCTGCTGATGACTTGGGTTAAATCAACTAAAGATGAAATCACTGGCAGCTAGCTAGCTTTCAAATTGCCTGTTTGCAAAAGTAATACATCATTCCACTGAAAGGGGACAGCTGCATACTTCCTTCTTCTGATCCTCCCAACCAAGGCAGCCTCGCCTCTCATCTCAAGTAGAGAATGTATTGAGAATCTCAGCTTTCAAAATATGTTTAATTCTTGACCAAGAGCCACTCGGCAGACAGAGAGAAGAGGAAAAAGATTATGAATATCACTTTTCCTTTTTCTAAATATGGAAATGCCCCTGTCCCCCACACCCAGCCTGTTCCCTGTCATTTACTCCGCAAAGAACCAAAGAGCAACTGGGCAAATACACAACTCCATCCTGAAAACACCTCCCAGATAAGCTAAATCCCTGTGTGAGCCAGTGGGAATAGATGATGTGCTGAATGAGAACATGGTTTGATGGGCACAAGCAGTTTTACTGCTTTCCCACAAAAGGCTCCTACCCAAAGCAGCACACACTAGTTCTGCTGTGGTGGGTTTCAAGATGCTCACCCTTCCTGAGCTATTTGTGAGTGAGAGGCTGGACCAGACATCCATTCCAACATAAACACTAGAATTCTTTTTTCAAATAAGCGTTCATGTTTTCAGAACTAGATATTCAGAACTGCAGGGCCTTTCCTTCAAAATTTCTCTATACTGCAAATAAAACTGAAAAGTATTTAAGCTATTTTATCCCAATAGTCTTTCCTTCTGCCTAACCCCCTTCCCACTCTAGTACCATTGTTTTAATTTACCAGGTGACATTTCCTTACATTGAGATCAACTTACATGGTTGAAGTCATCAGTAAAATAACACTGTTTTTTCATTTTTGCCCAGCTTGAACAGGCAGGGTGATGAATAACACAGGGAGATTCCCTGCCCTGCTGAGGCACTGCGCTGGCTGGCACTGAGCTCCCTGGTTAGACAAGGCTATGCAGTACATTCATGAACAGACAGGGCAGGACCTACTAAGCCCTCCTCAGGCCCATGCCTTCCCAGCTTATCAATTACAAATCTTCAGGGCCCCTCATTTCTTAGGTTTGTGGTAGCACAACTCACCCAGCACACATAAGAGGTTTTCCCTTCACAATCTGTTATCGCTGACATCTGTCAGTGTCACTCCTAGTCTCATTAAGGATAGCAATTACTTTTTAATCTCTAATTGGCGGCAAATAGCAAGGAAATTAAACAGAATTACTTCAGTTATTTTGCCTGTTTAACAACAAACATTTTGAGAAGAGCCACAAATAACTCTAGTCCTGCCAGACTCAAACCCCCTTCATGACATCACAGAGAGCTCTACCTGTTCTGCTGCTGGCTACACCACGTTTGTGAAATAAATACCTTCAGATTTAGCTAATATCACTGCAGCTCTCACGTCAGCTGGGAGGCTGATGAGAAACAGGGTAATAATTTACAGGCAGCGCTGAGCATTTCTGTTCAAAAGCATCCATGCCATCCTTGTAGCTGCTGCACTCTCACCTGAAGGCTTGACTGTCTGATGCAGTTTGGAGTCACGTCATTTAACTATAAAGCTTAACTAATTGCTATATATAGAGAGTGCTTGAAGGTCTTTTGCTGGAAATGTTAATAACAGCTCAAGATAGAGTCATCCTGCTTATCGTCATCTTCTTTTTTTTTAAACATTTGTTTAGAGCTGTTGCTCAGTGCAGGAGTGTCCCTGCATTACCTTGGCTTTCACAACGAACAAGGTTGAAGCAAATAAATGAGAGGCTCTTACCCTGCTGTGGTTTTCACACATTGGCTCACATGATCTCATGTGTCTGCAGATGAAATGCAGAGAAGGGAAGGCGGCCATGGAGCCTCCACTTGCCATATGCAAGTAGAAGGTAAGTTCCTCACAGGGTTCCAAGAGACAAGAACTGTCCTGATGTCATCGTATCCCTGCTGTCTCTCCATTCACAACCTATCCTGGTACATTTAGGACACTGACACACTCAGCTTCTCCCTCAGTCAAGGATCGTGTCACCATGGAATCTCACTAAAGGAGGAAAAATGCTCTTCAAATCCTCTTTAGTTTGAAATACAGTGACAGTACCTGATTCCTGGTTACAACATAGAGAGGCTGGTTTCAGAGTTGTGGTTCTACCTTAGGATCAGAGGAAAACTTGTTGAATGACATTTGGGCAGAAAAGGATAAAGCCCTGGAAGATGGGGACAGGTCTCTCTGTAGATGATTTGGAATTAATATCGGAGGAAATGCTGCCTTGTCCTCCCACTGTTGTACAGTACCTCTTTCACTGCATTAAACCTTCTTAAGTCTCTGTCGAAACTGGAGCATAGCAGCACAGCACTCTCACCTACTTTAATGCAGATTCACTTACATTGATTAGTTGTTCAGAACTGCCTTGATTTCAGGTAGATGTTTTTGTTGAGCACTTATGAGCAACAGATTGATTTAGCTACGCTGCTCATTTGTGCATTTCTTTCGAGCAGAAGTTAAAACATATAAAATGTGAACATTCACAAGGATGGCACCTCCCTCCTCACCACTGCTCTCACCAAGAAATATATGTTACTAGTCACCTATAAAAATAAAATGTGGTCTCAGGAAAGTGCAGTCTTCATTTACTAGTTCATTTAGCAATAGTTCTGTTTATTCCCATCTCACGTTAGTTTGCACTGCATATAAAAGGACTACTCTGAAAATAATGCCTAGTATTTCATTATGTTGGCCCACAATGCCAGGGACATATGTTGATGCCATGGCAGCAGAGTTGAACCCTCCCACCAATATCCCATTACATTTTGTTGCCATGGGACAGTTGGCAGCAGAGGGGCAGTCTGACACAACGGCATCTGACATGGAAGCGTGTCTGGAGCAAAGGTGTGGAACTGAATTCTTCCATGCAGAAAAAATGACACTCATTGACATTCACTGACATTTGCCAAATGTTTGTGGAGACCAAACAGCGGATGTGAACACAGTGAGGCCGTGAGTGGTGCATTTCAGCAGTGGGTCAACAGTGACAGTGGGTCACCTCCACTGGTGCAGATTGTTACAAGTGCGGCATGCAGGCTCTTCTTCATTGCTGACAAAAATGAATAGCTAATGGCAGTGATTATATGGAAAAACAGTGTTTTGTAGCTGAGAATTTGTTCTATTAAATAGTGTTATTGTGCTCTTTGTATCTGTTGTAGGAGGCATTACTTTTGGAGCAATCTACATACACATCAGAGCCTTCATCATAAACTTGCATCTGCAAGGTTTCTTAGCCTGCAGGCTGACACATGGGCACACCCCGTGTTCAGGAGGTACACTGTCCTCCCTGAAAGTAGGAGCTGTGGTTTAATGGCCACACAGGATCCCTGCAGATTTGTTCACAAGGTGCTGAATGCAACACCAACTGCTGAGCTTCATCAAGTTAGAATATGGCACTGCTTCATGCTCACTAAACATCACTGAGATCGCTTCTGCACACAGGAGAAGGCAAAGATCTCTCCCAGGTCCTTATTACATTAGCAGGGGGACAAATAAATTGTCCCCTTCAAATAGCTGCTCTGAGGTAATAAGGCAGTACTATTCTGCCTTAAGAATTTTATCTGCAAGATTTGTAATCTCACTCAGTCTTTGGAAAAGAGAAGCAAGTTGGAAGAGGTCAAAAGTCTCACCACAGCTGTTAGCCAATATCAAGAATAGCAAGACTCTGAGTATCTCTTTCTTTTCCTCATTCCCTCTTCCCTGAGCCCCAAACTGAAATCCCTACCAATTCTCCAAAAAGCTTATGTAAAATGGACCAGCTTGTTGAAAAAATGCCACCCGGAGAGCTATCTCCTTCTGCAGTTACTTCTTCCATCTTCACAAGTCCTTCTCTATTGCTTCATTAGTTCTCTAAGGCAGTCAAAATTGCCATCTTATTAGCTGGAAAAATGCTGCTTCAGCCAAAGTGTGCGCAACAATGACAAACACAACAAACAATGCAAGAGGGCAAAAACACCTTTGAAATCTCCTTGGTGGATGCACAATCTGCATAGCAAGTTATTTAAAAATCAGCACTTCTAAGGTATGTGTGAACCTTCAAAAATACTAAAGACCTAATTAGGAGCTTTAGCAGTGAACTACATACGGGGCCACGTGTTTCCACTCCCTGCTTAGACAGCCTTGGGCAGGTGAGATGAAGGAGATGACACAGACACAAGCATGCACTGCCTGCTGCAGAAAAGATGGGCAAAGGCTATCAGACTTCACATCCCATCCCCTGAGGGCAGGCACAGGGGGATGCTCATAACTCTACCACTCCCCACTAAAGCTGCACACAGACGAACAGAAGTCCAGGGTCAGGGCACCGTGTCCAGAGAGCAGTGGTCAATGGCTCAGTGTCTGGATGGAGATCAGTGACAAGTGGCGCCCCACAGGGGTCCCTTCCAACTCAAATGATTCTATGATTCCTACTTGGCATTTGTTCAGAAGAGGGAGAAAGAAGTTCAGAAGAGCAAGAGAGAAACTGTGAAGGCTTGGTAGAGCTGAACAGGCCTAAGTGGGTTTTAAAGAGACTCATTACATAAAATGATCTAGTTCTGCAAAAACAAGTTCACCAGGAACGAAAGAGAAAAATCATAGGATCGTTTGAGTTGGAAGAGAATTTTAAAGGCCATCCTGTCCAACTCCCCTGCAATGAACAGGTGCTTGGAGCCCAGTTCAGCCTGACCAAGGATGTCAGCAGGGATGTGGCATCCATCACCTCTCTGGGCAACCTGTGCCAGTGCATCACCACACACAGAGTAAAAAACTTATTCTTTATATCCAATCTGTATCTCCCCTCCTTTAGTTTGAAACCAAACTTATCCTGTCACAATGGACCCTGCTAAAGAGCCTGTCTCCTTGCTTCATATAGCCCTCCTTTGGATACTGAAAGGCCACTCTCAGGTCTCCCCAGAGCCTTTTCTTTTCTAGGCTGAACAGCCCCAGCTCTCTCAGCCTGTCCTCATAGGAGAGGTGCTCCATCCCTAAAAACATTGCCAGTCCTAATTATGTTGTATTCTACCATCTTTGAGTCACTGCAGGTGTAAAAGGAATAAGATTAGAACTGAGAATATTTCAAATTCTTCCCATATGAAATCCTCACATTTCACATCTACCAAAATATTAAATTGGATCCAAAGGACAAAAAAAATCTCCCCCCCTCCCCAATATAGAATTTTAGACTCACTTGCACCTGGTGTGTTGAAAATTATTGAAAGATATTCCAATCAAGGAAAAAAAAAAAACACCAGTTATTTGTTCCCTCCATGGTTTGCTCTGCTTCAACTAGTATTTAATGCTACTTGCTTACTTTTTCTGCTGCCTGGATAGTTGGAAGGGAAATACCACCTGTCCATGCCACTGTAACAATAATACATCAAACTCTGGCAATGTGTAAACATTTTGGGGAAAAAAATGTTTTCTTTCCCTCTCTGAAGAAGAAGGAAGATTAGTTTGAATTGAAGATTAGCATCAGATATAAACACATCTGTCCACAAAAGAGCTGGAGATCATTTTTCTTCATTTCAGATAACCGTAGAGGGACTATTAGGATACCTTGTGTTTTCTTTTGATAGTTTGGAGATTTTGTTGTTTCTTTTTTTTTTTTTTTTCCCTTTGCTGAATAAACTCCTGCTTTCAATAGGCTCCATGATCAGTGAGGAAGCAGTGGAGCAGAGCTTACTGGGAGCTGTGGGCTCCTGTGCTCTGGACTGCTAAGGTCTTAAGTGAAAGAGAACATCTGCTGCTGAAGTGCTTGCCCATTATTTCTTGAACTACATTTCAATTTCAAGGGGTTCCAAGCAACCATCATTTTTTAGCTGGAACAGAAGAAACATTTCTGAAAACATCTGGGAATTGGCAAAACAATACAAAAATAAGAACATATTTAAGAATCACTAATCATTTCTGATTAACTGCAGCTGCCACTGTGCACAAAGACCCAATACTAGTTAAAAAACACACATGCACACCCAGCCTTGTAACTAACATCTATGATTCCTCCACAGCATCCTTTCCAGGGAGATTTTCACCTAAACCTCTGTCATAACTCCTCTTGCTTGAGATCTCTGTTCTAGGCTGTTCTAGGATGTCTGATGTGCATCTCAAGGGGATTTGGTGCTGGGTGAGAATGGCCAGTATTTGCATGATATTAACATAATATACATGCATAATACTTAATGTCATCATTACTATGGCTCTTATAGGGCCTATCAATGGTATTACTGTAAGAATCACACAGATTAAAGAACGAATTCTTTTGGAACTCAATTCTGTCGTGAAAGGCTGTTAGGACAGATGAAGCCCAAGGTTGTAAATTAAATGAACTCCATGGACAGTTTACAGGGATGGCCAATAAACCACAGGAATGACAGGTTTGTGTATATATCAAAAGGCAAGGTAGATGATGATAATTAATTATGATGTATGGGGAAACTGTGGGACCTGAATGTGATGTAAATGGTATGGAATATCATCTTGCTTTCAGATGGGACAGGGTTGATTTTCTTCCTAGAGTCTGAAATGATGCTATGTTTTGGCTTTAGGAGAAAACGGTTTTGACAATGCACCAATGTTTTAGCTGCTGCTGAATGGTGCTGTACAGAGCTAAGGACAGTTGAGGTTTTCAACTTCTTGTACTGTCCTGATGGCGAGGGGTGCTGAGGTGCACAGAGCTGGGGCAGCTGGTCTAAACTGGCCAAAGAGATATCTCATAACATATGGTGTCATGTGAAAAAAACTATAAAACTGAGGGGAGTTGGCCACAGTGAGGGTGAATTAGTAATTACTGTTATTTCTCTCTTCCTTTTCTGTATTTGTAAATAGGTGTGGTTTTTTTAATCTCAACTTACAAGTTCTACTTTTTTCTTTTTTCAGATTCTCTGCTCCGTTGCACTGTGGGGAGATAGAGTGAGCAAAAGGCTGTGTGGCACTAAGTTGCTTACTGGGTTAAACCACAACCTTGCATATCCACTTTTCTGTTGTACCTGTTTTACTTGTCCAAGATGTGAGCAAACTGGCAACAGCCATCACTAAGTCTGAAAATCCCCTGCCATTCCTCTCTCATCTTCCACCCCACATCACAAGTTCAGCGCTGAATGCTGAATCTCATCTCAGATCCACCCTAAATACTTGCCAAGATGAAGGAGGAAAATGATTAAGCTGATGCCACAATACAGCCTATTAGTCACTCCTAATCTTGGCCCCCCCCCAAAAAATTAAAAAAAGCTGTGAACAATTTTGGTGATGATACAAAGTTAAAGGCTTCTACAAGATGCTTACAGTCCTCATCAGGTGGATGGCAAAGTGCAAGTCTTGGTTCACTGGTTCACAGCCTTGTCACACAGAGGCGAGGAGAAGCTGCTGTCATCATCTACATTTAGTCTAGAAAGAACCAGCTCAGTTTTGGTAAAGCCTTCCAACGTGTGCAGGGAACAGAGGAAGACTGCTCAGTGTTCAGGCACCGCCTGAATACAATGATGACCAGCAACACAGTGCATACTGGTTGGAAAGGTCTTTGGAAAACTCCAAGGACAGAGATTCCCCACACTTCCAGGCGGCTGCACCACCCTGGGCCAGGACTTTTCCTACCTTCAACCTGAATTTCCAGCACCACAGTTTCTGGTTATTACCCTTGTTCTAATGTCTATCACAACCATCCTCACTGTTAATTCCCTTCAAACACCTGTATCTACTCAAAGGGCTGGACTCCACAGAATCAGAAGGGCGTAGGTGTGGAGGCAAGCAGGTACCTCACCATGCACTGCCTAACACTACACCAAGAGAAACCTGCAGTTACCATGTGGATGCTGACAATCAGCACAGCAGAAGAAATGCATAATGTCATTCATTATATTTAAAAAGAAAGCAATCTGAAAATGAGGAACAGTGCTCAAACATTATCAATTTTCATGATCTTTTTATAGAATTCAAAACCAAAAATAAAAAATGTCATGATTTCCTAATCTCCCAGACTGCAGACCATCAAGTGGTATCAAGTATGAATCATCAATTTATCCATTTTTGATATCCAAAAAGTTTTTTTCTTTTTCTTCCATTTTCAGGTTTGAAAGTTTAGGAGGTTTGATTCTTTGCTTGCTTGCTTGCAATCTTCCTTGACTTCTCAGCAGGCAAAAAGTAGCCAAGTTGCTTTTTCTTCTCATCTCTAAATTTTCTGAAGTTGAGAATATCATGGAAGCTTGCAAATCATGCCCCAGGATTTTCTAACATTCAGCAGGAAAATATCTGATGTTGACAACTTCCAAAGTCAAAACTGAAATGGCAACATACATTTCAATTCCAAACTTTTTTCGGCTATTATTTTATCTCAAACAAGTCTACCTTTTGAAAAGGTTCTTTACGAACTGAACTCCATTGTCTGAAGAGGCTGTCATTTTAATCTCTTGCCTCTGGTGCCAAACCCATTTAACTCCGAAATAGCTACAGAAGAAGTGGATGGTTACAAACAGGAAAAAAAGCACTGCTCTTCTTGCTGTCTGCACACATGTACAGCAGTAAAGCCACAAGCAAGGGTCAGAACCTGTAGTAGTCACCACTCTCAGAGACAGCAGGCTTGCAAGGACTAGCTTCAGGCTGGAAGCCTAAAAACAGGCCAGCTTTTGCCTGCTTTGCCTCATTTCAGGATGGACTGGTCTGGCAGAGCTGTCCACAGTTCAGTCACTGAGTCATCAGAGAGGAGCTGATACCAAGCACAGCAAAAACGCATTAAGAAATGTTGTCTTCTAGTTATCTCATCTCATAAATCATTTCTGCCAGAGTGTCAAGCCTCAACAGTGAAAGAGAAGCCAGCAGAAACTTTATTGGCCAACATGCTGGGCCATGGAGATGGGCCCATTCGGAACAGACAACTTCTTCAGCATCCCAGGCTCTGCAGTCTGGGGACTGTTGTAGCTAAGCTAACAAGATACCTGAGTCTGAAGGTAACTTGTCCCTGATGTACCACTAGCCACAGCAGTGAATGCATGCATGTATGGGGCTGAGTATTGAGGCTGTTCCTCTGCCACTGGGAGCACAGTGCTCCCTTTCCCTTGTTTTTAGCAGTAACTAGCACAGACTTGCATCCTTTTTGCTGCAGAAAAGGAAGCAGATATCACCTGCAAATGTGCCACATGGAAAAGGCTGAGGGAACAAGCTTTAGTGCCAGGGATGGCAGCAGAAAAGTATTCAAAAAGCTGAACTGTGTGCTCGGGCATCTTTACTAAGCTGTACAAATCTTATAAATTCTTTGGAAAATGGATTCTTGCACTGTGCTGTGACCTTTTCTTTCAAATTAGAGCAACATAAATTTTGCAGACTTTAAGGAAAGCCTCGAAGATGCTTTTCTTGTGTTTAAAGCTGTTTTGCTGTTGTTGCTTGTTAGTTTTAATTACAACATTGATGAACGTACACAAACTATGGCCTAAAGCAGAATGACAGTGGTGTTTGGGTCTGCCTAACTTTTGCACGGCCAATGGTTTTGTGTAGCTCCCTGCAGCTTTCCATGCAACCTGTATTTCATCTACTATTCCAGATTACGAGGCAAGATATGCTTCTTTAGACAAACTGTGTAAACAAACTGACAATATCCCATTAATTCAATTACCAACAAATACTGTAAGCCTTTCCAGCTGCCGAAAAAAACTGAGAAAGAAATAAATACTGGGATAAATACTGTGAGATAGCATATGGTGTTTTCAACTTGCTACGCAGAGTGAATTCTCTTATTACTTATCATTGCACAGCTCCTCAGTTTTGGAGTACGTTTGGTTTCTTAGTAAACCAGAGAATAAAGTCTACCGCTTTTGAAAGCCCCTCCTAAGCTTCTTTAGCTCACTCACAATAAATACTTCCTACAGATAAGTACTAACAAGAAAGGTAGGCAGGAACAGAATGCAGAGAACACAGAACCAGCAGACTGTCACTTTAAGTCATAGTAACTGGAAGGTACTGGGAAGAGGATTCACCAGGAAGTGGTGTTCTCATCTCCCCCTTTTTTAAGTAATAGAGCAGGAAGGGGAAGAAAATGGAGAAGAATCTAGTTGGGAAAGAAGAAATAAAGGAAATGTTATTTTCAAAATAATTTCAATAAACTTAAGGAGACCAACCAGGTCTTTCTGAGGAAAACCAAGAAAGTTTATACAGAAAAAAAACTTATATAAATCTCTAGTGCCTGAAAATCTTCCATTAAAATGCACCCTGACAAGGTGTTCTTTTAGAGAATGAAGTCAAATGGAGACATTCTTGCCTATCCTAAAAGCTATGTAAGTAGGAAATGACTACTAAAAGTTGTGTCCATTTTTTTATCAGCTGTAAATCATAACAGTTGGAATAGTACTGTAGGACACTTTCTTCAAGAAGGTGAGCATCCCTTCCATTAAGCAGTCTGACAAGCTTTGCTGTTGGGCAGTGAGGAGGAGGGAATCTTGCTTCCTCATCTCTTTTTATATAGGCTAACAAGAAAACATAGAAAAGATGACATTTTCCTGACAAATCCTTAGAGTTAATCTGTTTTATTCTGGTTGCTGGCATTGGAGTAGTTGAATCCCCACCTACTCAGTTCTCGCTTATGGTATATTAATATTTTAAGACATTTCAAAATCTGCTTGATTCCCAAACATAAATTAAAGGGAAAAATTTATGGAAAGGATGTTATAGATTTGAGATTCTCTACTGTCAACTGTCCCACCAGTACTGTCTGTGAGTTATTGGAAGAGCATTCCAGGGAGACTGATATATATATCTTAAAAAATAACATGAAGATTTCCAACCATAAAGGTAAAAAGAAAATAAAATTAAGGAGAGGTGGTCCTTCTAGCAAGAAAGGCTGAGAAACTTGTAGGTAAAAAGATTAGTGTACATTCTGACATCTTTTCATTCCAGTCTTTGTGTTTGTTTCCAAATTGTACCAAGGTGTAATGTATAATGCTTATTAGATCAGAACTGTAATGCATTTAATTCAGCCGTTATCTCTCCTCACTGCTTGCAATTCCTACTACTAAAGCCTTTATAATCATATGCATCCCCAAAAGCTTGAAAGGCTAGATGCTCAAAATGGGAAAGACTTTTCAGTCTGTTTCCAGCAACGCCTGATGAGAGAAGGAGAGCAAACACCCAGTGTGATCATGGCATCCACCTTTAAGTCCTCACTGCTGATGTCATAGGACTTTTCTCCTGTATGTGACTTGAGAGGGATCCCTGGAGGCTTCCAGACCTGCCTGGCAGTTCCCAACACTGGATCAAGTCAGTTGTGGCTTTGTCTGGCCAAATCTCCAAATCCTCCAAGCCTAGACAACCCAGAAATTCACCAAGTACTGCAGCTTCTCTAAACACCCATTATCATCTTCAAATAAGGATGAAAAAGCAAAAAAGAGCCCTAAACAAATAAATGTAACGGAGATTATAACATATGTAAGTTTTTCCACAGGACAACCCAGGGGGACAAGTATCCCAAGAGATGGGAAAGCAAAATGTCACTCTTTAATGAATAGTGGAGACTTTTTTGCACACACATCTTACATCTTCTCTGTGGGAAGACTTGAGACAAATACCCCTCAAAATCTTCTTAGGGCTTCTATGAAACAAATATTCAAAGAAATGAAGAAAATCTTTACTGACAGCTAGACTACTGAGTAGCTGTACTGAGGAAGTGGTAAAGGAAGAAAAGAAATCTTAAAGAAAAGCTCAAACAAATACCAGAGATTACTGTTAGAGGGAAAGGACACACAAATACCTACATGCCTTTCTGCGGCATCTCTATTTCTTGGTAACTCAGACAAAGAGGTTTGGCTACTGAAAGCTGAGCACATCTACCCAATTATTTTTTTACAAATTTCAAGGTCTATCTCATAAATAAGCACGTACTGAACTTAACAGGTTTCATCAGAAATAACATATCCTACACACCAGAAAGAGGTTCATGCAACGAAACAGTAATGTCATGACCAAAGGGGAGATTGCTTAATTAGCTCATTATTTTTCTCAAAAGCACTGGAAAAAATTAGCTAACTGCAGTATGGCTATGTCTGTGTTTCCAATAGTTACAAGACAAAAAAAATTAAGTGGTGAAACTTTCTAGATTAAAAGTTCCTTTTACTTCAATGATAGTTTATTTCATGTAGATGATGAGGACATTAAGAGCCCCCAAACTCCCTAGAAACAACTCTAAAAGTAAAGGCGTGAGCCCTCCCTGCTCCAGTGCACAAGCCAGGTGACAAAGTCAGGAGAACAGTTTGGAGAAGCAGCATTTTGCAGGGGGACCTTCCCAGATGCTGAGCAAAATACAGACCTCCATCCAGGGCTGCTTAATACTAGGAGTGTATCAACCTGGAGTATCCCTTTGGCCACATCAACTCCTTCGGTGAGCAAGCTCAGCAGGATGCAGAGGGTTTCTTTGCTGTGGGCAGTACGTGCTTTCCCAGTTGGAACATGGCACATGGTGCTGCAATGGCTGCAGTGCCCCAGGTGTTAGCAGGTGTTAGCAGAGTGAGTGCAATCTGTTTTTGGAGCAAGGAGATGCTTTCCATGAGAATTTTATTTCTTCCACTCAGGAGGCTGCTGGTGTAGAGTGAGCTGTTAGCAGCAGGGCATGGGATGGAAAGGCTGTTTTCCAGACATCACACACCACCTCTGCCCCAACTGCAAGTATGGGATTGAAATAACAACTCCCATCTATTCATACTCAGAGATGTGGATTTCTTGTAGCTTCCTTAACTAATTTATCTAGATGAAGAAAGCTAAAAATGAGTGTGGTTCAGGGGTTCAATTATTTGTACTTCAACCAGTGGAACTCCTTAATTAATCACAAATCTGATGTCCTTGTTGGGAGAAATAAACATTTGGTTGTGGAGTCTTCTTCTATAGAGACTTTCAAGATCTGCTGGACACCTACCTGTGCAACCTATTGTTTGAAACCTGCTTTAGCAAGGGCATTGCACTCAATCTCTTGAGGTCCCTTCCAACTCCTCCATTTCTGTGAATACCCTGAAGCTGACAAAATTCAAACATAGCTTTTCTGAGGTACCTACTTGTGGTAACCTGGACACAAAAAAAAGGTCATTCTTTGCATCATTGAACCCAGCAAGACTGTCTCTGGCCCCCAGGTGCTCTTGGCTCAAAATCATGATGCAGAAGAGGATCAGATAAGTTGACCAACAGCAGGCACACCTTAAGCCCTAACATCTGTTCAGCACTCTGTATGTATGATGCTCAGGGCACTTGTTTAAAGGTGCACTCATCTCCCCCAAACAGGTGTGAATCTGAACTTGCATGCACGTACAAAAAGAAGCTTTGTTAAGCTTACTAGCATCTCACAGTACTTCTTGTCCCCCTCCCTGCTAGAAAACATGGGTTTTTTTCCCCCTCATATGAACTTTCATTTCTAGACACTTGAGCAACCTGGTATAGTGAGAGGCATCCCTGCTGGGGTTGGAACTTGATGATCTTGAAGGTCCCTTCCAACCCAAACCATTCTATGATTCTACGATGTTTTTTTCTGTTAAGGTTTTCTCCACTACATTAATACGGCTCTCAATACCTGCTATTTCCTCACAGTGAGATTCTTATACCCTGCAAACAACGCTCCTTTTAGATCTTCTCAAAATTCAGACTGAGCCCTTCAAGAAGTTCTGCAAGGTATTTTTTCCAGAAGTGCCCCCTTTGTTTCCAAAGTTGCTGTTGAAGAACATGTGCAACCCATTCCCACCATGCCCACGTCTCTCAGTGCCACATCTCCACATTTCTTGAACACCTCCAGGGACAGTGACTCCATTACCTCCCCTGGCAGTCTGTACCAAACCTCACCACTGTTTCTGAAAATATTTTTTCCAATGGTTTTTGCTCTTCTTGGCATTTAATACTATGAAAGAGTTAGGAAGCTATACCCAAAGCCAGTCTGAGCCCTGGGTGGTAGAGACAGGAAAGGCAAACCCATGGCATTGTCCTGGATCAAGACAGGACAGCTCAGATCAAGAGATCTGCTTAGATAAACAATCAAGAGTAGACTTTCACGCAGGATTAATGCCACAGGAACGGGTTTTCTACTGTGCAGGCTTTTTGGAAAGTTCCACAATTCTGAGCACAGTGGTTCAACAGAATGACAAGGAAGGATGCACTGGCTTAGGGACTGGGTGAACTTAGGTCCTTGCTGCAGCACACAGCAGGGTCAATTGCATGGCCTTTGAAAGCCAATACAAAGTCAAGATAACTGAAAAGACAGTTCTACTTAAACCATTCAGCTCTCTTCTACGTCAATTTACTGCTTTCTGGGCAGCTAAAGCAGACACCACAGATCCTATATTTGGCAGAACACTTTGAAGCCAACCAGCCAGCCAAGAATAAACCAGGAGAAAAGATGGGTTTCATTCTGAGCAGAACAGTGGTAAATTACCATATGGAGCTCATAAATGGCTACTGAGACCTTGGGAGTACCTGGAGGGGAAGGTCTGATCTAAAATCCAGTTCAGTCTGTTCTTGGACCTCCAGCTATGAAAGATAGTTATGCTGTCAGATAAACCTAATCACAGTTCATCTTCTGCCATAATTCAGTTTCTGCCTCGCCATCCAATGGAGAAATGACTCAGCATCAGTTATGAAAGGAAAATGTCGCTTCACTCTTCAGTAATTTCCTCCAGATAATGTCTTGAAAAAATAAAATTAATAAGTAGAAATCTATCCTTGAGATTACCTCAATTTTTTAATAATTAGGTTTGTCCTAAGTGCCATGTAATTCAGGATATATAACATCTTGGGAGATACTGCTTGGTGACTGAACCCAACCCACGGAAGAGAACATTATTATTGCTTTATCTTACTTTTCAATATTTTGGCAAAACAAAAGCATCATATAGGGAGTACTGCCTTCTGAAAAAGATCGCAGTTTCCACTTTTCAGGAAGGCCAAACTATTTCCAATCAGCTCGGCTCAGAGTAGAGTTTATGGCCCTGTAATTTTTACATTTGTGTTTACCTATTAAAGTTTTAACTCTTTCTAGGGAATTAAAAACATGTCTTCTAAAATGTGCAGGGATTAAGAGAGCTCATATCTAAGGACAGCCATAAAAAAGAGGCAGTTGTAACTGTACTAATTGTTGCTTCTACAAAGAAATATACACCCCTCCACACAAAGAAGTTTTTGCTATATTATGTGCACAAGCTTATTCATGGCATCGTGGTCTCTTGACTAACATTTTCTTCTCATCTGCAGAGAAGAACCAAGAGCATTTTGGAACCTTGAGTATTGCTGAAAAGGAGTATTCAGTACAACGCATTCAAGTTAGCAAGCTACAGCCATTTACATATTGCCTGAAATGGTGCTCTTTGCCTGGCTTTGTTAGCACAGTCATTTCAGACCCTGCGATCACTTTTGAGTCCATTAGCTGATTTCAGCCCAATTCAACAGAGAAACCTGAAATAAAACTAATCTTCTACATGTATGATAAAAATCACTGTCCAGAAGATGGAAACGCTCCACAAGGCCCCCAAAGGGAGACAGATGTGTCATCATCAGCCTTAGCAGTGGCAGCCAGCTGACTGATCAGCACGTGTGTTGTGGCTGGCCATTTAGCACGTGGCTTGTCCTGGACCAGCCCCAACTGTCTGTGCACTAGCATATCTTCCCCCCTAGGCCACAATGGGGAGAGAAGTTTATTTCTGTGGAAGAGAAATTGGTTTTGCAATAGATCTGCTGCTGCCTGTGTAGAGCGAGATGGGAACAGATGGCCCAAACATGGGGTTAATGCTTGCTGATGAGGACCTGGGAGATGGAAGGAAAAGCTGCCAGCAAGGAGATGAAAACCACTCTGGCAGCACAGTACTGGGCTGGCAGCCAGGGAAGGATGGCGGTCGGTCGGCAAAGCACAGGAACAGAACGCAGAACACTGCATACAAACAGGGCTGCCCATGGGACTGCCAGGCTAAGCAAAGTCCATTTTGGGAGGGAAGAGTTCTGTGCCAGCAGGGAGGGAACTGAACTCGTGGAATGGAAAGGCAATGAGAGAGATCTGGAGCTCCACGGCTGGGTTTCAGCAGTGGGTTGCTCCTCTTCCACACAGAACAGAACGGAAAGAAATGTCATTACCCACTGTACATTGCTTGCTGAGGGATAGGAAGCATGAGAAAGCAGCACATTCAGCAGAATAGTTGCTCTGCCCAGGTATGGCCATTCCAGGAAGAATTCAATTCTCCCCCTACACATCCTATTTGTAGGTATGAAAACGTCCATTTTTGTAGAGGATGAAAAAATGCATATTTGCCACTAGCAGCTTTGCAGGTATTCTTCCTTCTTCCTGACATCAGCTGACTACTGTTCAAAAATCTGCATCAAATATATCCACATCCCTTTGGTCACATGCTGCCAGTCCTGGTGTAAAGAACGCATGTTCAGATACAAACCCAATTCCTCAGAACTCATCCTGTTCTTATGCTTTCACAGATATTTCAGCCCTC
The DNA here is from genome assembly GCF_951394365.1 of Tetrao urogallus. Classification (NCBI taxonomy): domain Eukaryota; kingdom Metazoa; phylum Chordata; class Aves; order Galliformes; family Phasianidae; genus Tetrao; species Tetrao urogallus. Next base: position 15,711,189 of record NC_136814.1, read on the forward strand.
CTCCAACTTGTCCACATTTCCCTCTCTCTCCCCCCTCACAACAGCAAGCACGAAATCATTAAAAAAAAAAAAACCAACAAAAACAACACAACATATAAAACATCAGAGCAACTTAACTTGACCAGATGGCATCTGCAAAGAACTGAAATACAAGCACACATCAATTACTGCAATATCCAGCCCTTATAAACTTTCAACAAATATGTTCACATAAATAAGATCCTACATTCTGCATCCTAATTAATTTTCACATTTGTACAAAATCTCTTCCAAGAACGAGAAAAAAAATTGAAGAAACACATGCTCAAAGTTTTTCCTCCTCTATTCCTCCAAGCAACCAGAAGAATATTCCAGTTTTTTTCTATTAAAAATACTTGAAACCATTCTGAAGTTTTGCGATGAATTTTGAGGGCTAATTTTTCCCACAAGTGCATGGGTTTTTTTCCTCTGCAAGGATTCCAGAAGTTCGAATGATCAGGAAATTTACTGTTGCTTAAGATTAAAATGTGAAGTCAGGGAGGCAAAAAGGAATCAGACTGCAACAAAATCCCAAGCCAAACTGCAGAGGAAATCTAGAGTTTTCTAAATAACTGATTCTTTGGCTCAGTAGCTGAGTCATGTTGAGAGAGTTGGGGCTCCCTGGAGAAGGCCCCAGGGAGACCTAAGAGCAGCCTTTCAGTACCTATAGAGGGGCTGTAAGAAGGAAGGGGACAGACTCTTTACCAGGGTTTTTTGTGATAGGACAAGGGGAGATGGTTTCAAACTAAAAGATGGGAGATAAGGATTGGACAAGGGAAAAAGTATTTTACACTAAGGGTGGTGAGGCACTTGCAGAGAATGCCCAGAGAGGTGGTGGGTGCCCCATCCCTGAACACATCCAAGATCAGGCTGAACTGGGCTCTGAGCAACCTGACGGAGCTGTAGGTGCCCCTGTTCACAGCAGGGGAGTTGGGCTAGATGGCCTTTGGGGATCCCTTCCAACTCAAATGATATTACAATTCTACGAAATAGGGAAGTGGGAAGACTCCCAGGATGAGATACAGGCTCTTCTGCAAATCCAAGTGATTTTGGCTAGGATGAAGGTAGCCTTTGCATTGGCATTACTTCCTGCCCCAGCTTCAGTGTTTGGCATGTAGCCGAATGATGTGGGGTCAAATTTACAGTATCCCAGCTGGTCTTAAAACTAGGAAAAGACTGTAAGATCATTTGGGAAGAACACAAGAGGTTTTCTCACCCTAAAATAAATACGTATTTATATCTGTCTGATGGTTGTCTGAAAAGCCTGTTTAAAATCATTTAGTTGTTAGATGTCCTTCTTTAATGCAAAAAAAAAACAAAAACAAACAAACAAACAAAAAACTTCACATTGAATGTATCATCTCCCTGCCAAACTTCTTCATGTGAAAAATATTTTGTCCTATTACTCCCTACTCAATCAATATGTGAGGATATAAGCTGAATTTGAGAACTGGTTTAGCTCTTCTTGTACTGAAACTTTTTTTAGTGACTAAACAATGAAGTTTTACTCTCAACTTCCATTTCATGAAATATTTCCTCATAATCTAGCACAGAGTCTGGTGTTTTCCAAAACCACATCTCAGGGGGAAGGGAGCACTGTGTTTTGGCCTAAATATTTAATTCTTCTCTGTGTATGTCTGCTTTCTCTGAATGAATTAGCATCCCACTGCCCAGGCTCAAAAGACTCCTGAGGAGCACTGTGAGCAAGACCATCCTGACTGTAGCAGAGTGCTTGTCAGCAGCAGGAGCCAGCCTGCAGGAGAGGCGTGCAGAGACAGTGGCTGCTTGGGTTCTCCCAGGGTAGGTTGGGAAGCGAGCACAAATATGAGGCATGGCAATTGAGAAAGGGTGAAAGAAAATGAGGATGGAGGCGGGCCATGTCAGCCAGTGCTGATGGCACCTCCTGAGCTGAAAGGCTGCAGGAGCTGCACGCTAAGGGTCTCTCTGGCCATAATCCTAGGAAAGGAGATAGGAGCAAAACAAAGCTAAGGGTTGTGAGACAATGGTTTCTATTAATCACAGCAGAAACATCATAACCTCTCACTTGCAAAGAGATGGAAAATGTGGGTACATTCTTTTAGAGAAGGAACTGTCAAACATGACTTGGCTGACAAGGAAGACGAAAGCTGACAGACAGATATGCAACATTTTGCATGAAGGAGGTTGACAAAACTGGCATCAGTCTCAAAATGCCGTAGAAGGGATTATACAACTGTGTTTCTCTATGATAACTTACTCTTTGTGCTACTGGGCTCTCCTTTAAGTGCTATGGAATGATATTGGATTAAGAGCTTTGATTTTCATTTTTTCCTCTTTTTTTATTTTTTATTTTTTCCTTTCTTCTCCCCCTTCTTAAGTTGTGCTGAAGGCCACTTGAATTTGCTCTGGTGCTAATGGCTCTGAATTATAACACCAGACCATGCTTCTATCAATATTTTTCCTTCCCAGAACATGCAATTGCTGAGTTCCAATCCTTGCCTAAGATACTGGCAGTCATCTTGTTCAAATTTGCTGTGAAGTGGGGGTGCCAATTTCTCTAACAGCAGGATTATGTTTTGGGGCTTTCTTGTTTTTTTGCTTGCTTTTTTTTTTTTCTTTACAGTGAATGCTTTCCCTTTTTCTGGCAGTTCTGCTTCTCACTTTCTTGTAACACCTCCTCTACCAAACTCAGGTCACCAGTTCAAGCCACAGCATCCTGAGCAAACTACCAATGTGCAAGTTTACCATGTAAGTCAGTAGGTGACAGGAAAATTTCTGCACTGTTTTGTGCTTGGGCAGAGGTCAGTGTTAGCCAAACTAGGCTTAGAGCAAGGTTTCAGCAATGTTATAGCTATTTCAGCTAAGCCACAGTTAGGGTACCAGCTGTGCAGAAATCATCTCTCCCTATTTCACTACCCAACCAATGTTACTGGGACATAGTAATGACAACAGCAAAGGATGGGGGGCTTTCTTAAAGGTAAGCTATATGCATTATGGCACAATATGTATTTACAAGCCCTTGCTTTTCAGTGTAAGCATCAGATTGTTGTTCACTGTAACATAGCAGGCACATGGTCCAAGCGATCGGTTCCTTAGTATACAGGTAGCCTGCAAGATTCTGAAGATACCACATCTTTCTAGACATCTGTGCACTGTAGATCAGTGTGGCTATATCCACACCTTCCTACCTTGGAAGGACTGGGCTAGACCAGCTAGAAACAACCTTTAACACAAAGACAAGAAGACACCTTGAACACTCATATATCTGCAAGCCTTCTGGAGAGAGATGAAGACGACATCATCAGAGGAGAGTTTTCCTGCATTACACAGTCATAAGCCTTCGGTTTATGACAACAGAAGATAAATGATGTTTTTTGTAGGCTGGTGTTCTCTCTGGGAAAATCAAGTAGTAGACCAGCCTAGGCTGCTTGTAAAGGACCTGAAAAATGATATCATCTCTACTTCTGATGTAGCTTTTAGGGACAGAACCAGTAAAGAAGGAAAGTCACAGCCTACTGTGCCTTTGTTTCAGCTCTCCTCATCCTAGCAGTACTGTACAGAAAATGCTCTTCCACTCTCATTTACTTGTCCCTTCATTACTAAAACTTCCCACTGGCTTCCATCTGATCCTGGTGGGATTGCTCATCACTGTCCCAAGGACAAGGTCTGCACTACACGAGTGCTGGACCAGCATGCACACATGAGCAAGTTTAGATTCTCTTTGTTCAAGACTTTACTGAGCTCTCATGGCCCTGACATTCCTTTTCTAAGGAAAAGAAAGAGGTCCCATAGCAAAATAGAAAGATCCCTACAATTTATGGCTTCTTCCTTGTTCTCTTCTCTCCTGCCTGTAATTGCTTAGTTGAGCAAAGTTGCTCCCTGTTTCTTCCCTATCCCAAACCTCCAGTTTCTATTTCCCCTTTTCCAGCAGGACTACAGGTTTGCAGGTGATGGCACAACATGAGCTTGTCAGGGCAGAGACTGGATTACAAAAAGCTCCTAGGCTCATTGCTTTCCAGGCAGAATTCAATCAAGGTTTAAGGTTTATGAATGTGAAGCTGGTAATCCCAAAGATAAATAGGAATTGAGGCAGGGACTTGTGCAACAAGAAATAGCATTTATTTGCAAGAAGCTTTTACTTCAGTGCTACTTTTGCCAGGGCCAGCTAATAATTTGGAAAAGCACACTCATCTAGAGCCAGCCAATGCAATTACAAATACAGGAAAAGCCTGATTGTTTTTCCATGCATGAAACATTAAGAAAATTAGGCATTTCCCTCCAGTCCAAGTATTGAGTGTAATTATAGATAGCAGGCAGCCTTAGCTGTTATAAAATATTGAAGTGCTTTTATATTGCTACTGCTCTAGTTTACTATTTAGGGCCAGGAGAAAGGTTGCCATTTAATGAAGTGCAGTTTCACAGAACAATGGAAAGGAGGCCCATTACTACATAATACTGCTGCCCTTTCTATTATTAGCATGAAAGCACTTGCCAGATGAATAGAAACCAGTTTAAACTCTCTTTATTATTTCAGTAACGTTAATTTGCCATGAGCAGCTCACCCTCCAGGTAACCTCTGCTTGGAAGAAAGATTCCTATCTGATTGAATCATATTTAGCACACTTCAGTTGCTCAGTTTCAAGTTGCTTTCCTAGTATAGCCAGGGCAGCCATGGGTCAGGGAAAACAGGTCCACCTATGTTTTCCCGTAGTTGGGATTTGCCCTTCAGCTGATGGCATCGGGCAGCACAGAAGAATTCAACCGCTGTCCAAATCATTCTGCCTTTCCCTGGTTTTGCAGGTGAAAACTATCCTTGGAGACTAAGCAAATGAACTGGAAAAGGGTGTCCAGAGCCACCTGAGGATAGGCTCAAAAAGTGCCTGGGCTGCCCAGAGGCAAATAATGATAATGTTACCATATATCATAGGAAGGGATTATTAATATCAAGAGAAGGTGACATTTCCTGGAGGTCTTGTCAAATTCTCCAACGTGTTACAGCAGGTCCGGTTGTGAATGAGGAAATGCTGATCTACGCAGGTTGGGTTGGGAAAAAAATAATAATACAACAAACAGAAAGAAACAACAAAGAAGGGAGGAGGGGAGAAGGAGAGAGAGAAAAAACAAAACAAGCAAAACCAACCTCCACTAAAAACAGGTGACTCGAACTCAGAAGCTACCACCAAACTGTGCTTTGCTTCTAAAAAGTGTCAAACCTTAGTTAGAGCAAGGCCTTTCAGCCCTTCTCCAAAAGGACTCAATCACAGCACGCTGCGCTTTCCCAAACCCGCAATCCTGAACAGCACATTTCTCTGGAAGCAAGCTGGAAATTTCCCTTCCCACATTCAGGCGTAGTAATTAAAGGAGATTGTTGGGCATCTCCACTGTTCTGGATGGGGAAGTGCATGCTGCACAAGACCTACTTGACGGAGAGACAAAAGTGGGCCGGTAAACTATTCCCAGTATCCTGGTAGTAGGCTGACTAGGGCAGTCTCTAGGCTGCCACAGCTACCATGTAGGAAATGGGCAGCTTCCTGGTCCAGATATGCAGGTGTAGGACTAAGAGAACAGGAATTCCAGACCCAAGGGGACCAAGACAAACAGTCTGCATAAGGACAGGTAAGCATCCAATTTTCTTATTCAGATTCAGCTGCTTCCTTACACTGTGCTCTACTGAATTGGTTAACATTGCTTTTACTTTCTTAGTTTTAAAAGAAAGGAATGCATTAAAACTCCTCAGGAGCAGTACCTGCAATCATATCTTAGCATGACTTTGTATTCAATCCATTAAAAAAATATGAAAAAGTCATTCTCTGGAGCTGAGCAGTTTCAAGGCCTATCAGAACCTATGTTAAGGTTAAATCTGAATTTAATTAGTCCCAAGCCTTGAAGGAATAAAAACTTAGATACCAGGCTAAGATACCTTTGCTGACAGTCAGATTATCTTGAGGAGATAAAAACAGGCTACAGCTGTGATTTTTGCTCTACTAAAATAATCGCAGTCACACACAAAAAGCAGAAGGTACCATTCGTATCGTTTGATTAGCAGCATTAAAGTACCATTCTTACAACACAAGGGCTTATTATGTTTTTGTACTCATAGCCTCCTGCAGTAGGTAAACAGACAGCCAAAACAAAATAAAATTAATCACATTCCTGAATATAGTTAAAATGCAGCAGGCGTTAGTTCCACAATCTATTCAGGGCACTACCTTCCACTGCTTCAATGTTTCCAATATCCTATTCAGGCAGCGGTTATTTTAACAAGTACCAGTTTCCAAAATCTCTGCATCAGAACAGTCCAGCCCCAAAACCACCTTAACACAATCACCATCTTCTTGCAGCGACACCCTAATTGTTCATTCAATCAATACATGTCTCCACATAGCCAATTAATACATCAAGACTTTACCGTCTTGCTGTTTAATTAACAAAACCTAAAGCCTCTCTCTGTGCCAAAAGAAAATCGCTTCCACTTCCCTTTCTGCTAAGCTAATTTAATAAATAAACAAACATACACCAGCAGTCACAGCTTTCAGGGGTTCAGCTGCTTTATCAGGCTAGCAGCCTACTGCCTGGGGCGGTTTGTATCCCCACTTGATTTAACAGGTTAAGATCATAGAATCATCACAGAATCCTTTGAGCTGGATGGGACGCCAAAGGCCATCTAGCCCAACTCCCCTGCAGCGAACAGGGACACCTACTCATGTTGCTCAGAGCCCAGTTCAGCCTGACCTTGGATGTGTTCAGGGATGGGGCGCCCACCACCTCTCTGGGCATCCTCTGCAAGTGCCTCCCCACCCTTAGTGTAAAATACCTCTTATTTCCAATCTATACCTCCCCTCTTTTAGTTTGAAACCATTTCTCCTTGTCCCATCTGATGACCTCATGGACTACACCTTTGCACAGACTTATTTCTGGCCTGAGCATCTAGAGGAATAAGGTAAGTTGACTTACAAATACGTTGGTTGAAAAGGAAGAAAAATATATACTTATTGGATATTATCTTCTCGAAGGAAAGCTGTTGCCAGAGCAACTGGGTTTATCACAGAAAGTGTTAAATTTCAGAGCAATCATCCTTCCTGTAGAGATCTTTTGTAATTGTCAATTAAAAAAAAAAATGCTCTGAAATATCAAAATCATTAATAAAATAATTTCCACACTCCATTAGGGATGTAGCCATGGTAAATAATGAGTTTATTTTGTTTTCTCCACTGGAAAATTGCCTTTTAAATTTTAATCACTTCTCTAAAGCAACTGCCAGTGTTCTTTTTTCTTTAATGCATTTATATACTGTATATTAATTTCATTGCCAGTTTTGATACATACAAAATGGCATTACATTAAAAGTATAAATAAAGCACAGCAGAACGCCTGCTGGAATACAGAACACAGCAATGAATTCATCAGTACATCAAAAGAGATCTCAGCTCTCCATCCTAGCAAGCGTTTCTCCTGAGAAACCAAGGCAGATTTAGACATAGCTGAATGCAAGGAAAAAGTTTCTGTGCTGGACTTCAAATGCTCTGTGAAACATTAAACGGAATTTTCTAGTCTTAAAAAGGTCTCATGTTGTGCTTTGGGGAAGAAAAGACACATTTATACATAGAAACGTTGAAAACCTGTATGAAAGATTACATTTAACCCTCTGCTCTATAACTGATGCTCTCCCAAATGATTTAGTTGTCCTGCTGAAGCACACTGCAAAAGCCTGACTTGACAGTTTTCTGAGTACCTTACCTGATGAGTTTGCCCAGGGCCATGTCCTCAGGGTAGTCAAGCAGTTACTAACAGTGGCGTCACCAGAATTTGGGGCCTCAATATTTTATTTATTGTTATAAACTCTCTGCAGCAGAAAATTAAGTGCACACCAGGGGTGGAGATACATAGCTGTTCAAACAAGCTTTCCAGTGCACAGCATCTGAGCATCTACACCTAGCACTCTGAGGGTGGCAGCTTAGCGTACATTTGCTGCCTGGGACATGGTAGATAAGTGTAGATGCAGGGAGGGGACATTGGAAGACTGTGTTTGGGCACGGAAGAAGGCCAAGGTCTGCAGAGACGTGGTTTAATTAAAAATTGCATCCTTTTCTTGGCAATTTACACAAGTTAAGGAAGAGACTACTTAAAAAAAAAAAAAAAAAAAAGCTTCACAACTTCTACTTTGAGAGAAACTGCAAAAGCTAGAGGCTAGAGCTATTTAAGCATCCAACTTCAAAGAGAGAAGTAGGATGTCTCCCCAGTCGCACAGGGAAAAGACTGGATTTGGGAGTGCTGAAGTCTTCTTTGCAGATGTGAGGTCAGCACGCTCGCCTATTCTGTGTGTAGCTCCTTATGCCTTCCCTGCTTGGCTGCCCAGCTCTGCTGGATCACACATAACAAGAAAGTGTTCTTTCTGGCACAGCATAGGTTCACCAAGTGGCACACTCTTCTCCTAGCTCCTGGTTTTAATTATACAGACATGCTTTCCTGTGGACTTCCCACTATGAAGCATTTGTATGCTGCAGGGCAGCCCTATCTCATCCAGATCTGGGAACATCACAAGGCAGGGCTGCTGCATACAAGAAATGATAAATACATTCAAAAGACTCAAAATACATTGCGTCTTGTAGGCAAGGCGTAATAGCTGAACAGCAACAGGAACAAATTTAAGGAAATGCTCCACACACACTTCTCCAGGCAGTACTATGAGATACACTGCTATTAAAGGATACTATCAACACTCGCAGTGTAGTCAACCAAAAATCTGTGGAAGTCTCTCAGTTCAAGAGCAATAACGACAGCAAACACTCATACCTGTACTGTCTTAAGAAGCCTCTTCTCATTGCAAATGGTGACAGGCTGGTATATTTGGAATAAAAAGATGCCAGGTCTATTTAAGCTCCCTGACAAATAACTGCCCTGCTGTGCAGGGAAAACATAGCACACAGAAGTCTTACCAGAGAGAGTGCAAGTGATGCTAAACTGAAGAGGACACGGAAAAGAGATAAAGCAAAAATGCTCCTGTTCTTGGCAGGAAAAAAAAAAAAGTTGAGGAGGAATGGCATCTGTATACTATTTTCAATAGAAAGATCTTTATCTCCTGTGAGCTTGGACAGAGTTCTCCGCTTGTGGAAGATGTCAGTACATCCAGTTCATAGAAAAAGAAGCGTCATGGTGACAAGATCAGTGTTAAGACCTTAGGTACTATCACTCAGACTCCCAAACTTGGGCTGGTAAGGACCCAAAGAGAAAGCAGCCAGGAAGAGATCCTTTCCCACCACTGAAGAACCCCTGCAGCCTCTGAGCAGAGGAACTTTTTACAATATACCAGAGTTTAAGCAGGACTTTGATATAGTGCAGTGGCAGTACAGAATTCACGCAGCCTCTAGCTCCCAGAGGCACTGGGATGCTGCTCATCTGAACCCGAGCCACTGGGGAATCACCGTTGCTGTGATCTCCAGCAGGACAAGAGCAGAAAGTAGAGGCACATTGCGCAGCTGAGGCCGTGATACAGAGAGCTGTCCTGGTCAAGGAAGCAAAACTGCTTTTATGTAATTAAATTAAATTACATGATTTCCTTCCAAAACAGCTTTTACTTAATTTATCTGTCTGAGTTGGGTTTGTCTCCTGGACAGATTTTATAGTTCCATACACTTCTTGAGCATCTCTCTGGGGCTTGGTTTTCTTTGCTTTCTTCTTTCAGGGCTTGCCTGTTCCCAGTTACCACAGACAAAGTGTCCTGTCACCAGCAGTCCCAGGGGATTTGGATCTGGTATCCCCATGTCCTGCCCTGTCCTAGCAAGTCTTCTCCCTTCCTGACAGGCTGGACACTTTCCCAGACTTTTTCCTACAATATTTTACTTCATAACTGGGACTTTCATAACTCCTGCCACCCTATCAGGGGGCAGATCACAGGAAACTATTTTTGCATAAGGTCAAAGATGGAGGTGGGGCTGCTCTTTTATTTCACAAAAGCAAGGGGGAAAAAAAAAAGCACAGCCTGAAAAGGGGTTCCCTTCATATTTCACATGGGAAAACATTCATTGCTGTGCACAGCTCTGTCCTTTTCTCTGTAAAATTTTATTCTTCCTGTATCTTCAGAGACTTGGGCACAGATACTGTCAGGTTTCACCCCGGGGTGCTGCCTTTCCAGAGATCACATCTGTTTGCTTTGGGCATGCAGACTTTGATCAGCAACCTGAAGTAATGAATAAAAGGCAGGGTAGGAGTTCTTTAGTCCTCATTGCCATGCTGCTTCATTGCTCTGAGTCTAATGCTTGTTGCAATTGGGATATTAAACTGTTCAGTGGATGACTGCTTGCTAGGAAAGAGGTACTGGAGAGTGCTGGAAATACCTAACGTTACTGAGTAATAATTGACTTGTTATTTCTTTCCTCTTCTTTGATTCCATCCTTACCTGAGAAGCTCCCTTTCATATACATTTCCTTCTTGTTTGTCTTAGAAAATACGCATAAACCTATGATATTAAGCATTGTAGATCTAACAATGTTTACACCACAGGTAGAAGAGAGGACATTTAGACTGGATATAAGGAAAAAAGTTTTTCTAATAAGGGTGGTGAGGCACTGGCACAAGATGCCCAGAGAGGCGGTCCCATCCCTGGAGAAATTCAAGGTCAGGCTGGACGGGGTTCTGAGCACCTGATCAAACTGTAGGTGTTCCTGTTCATTGCAAGGGGGCTGAACAAGATGGTCTTTAAGACTTTCTTCCAACTGAAATGATTCTATGACCCGTGGAGATCTCTGGTCCAGCCTCCTGCTCAGAGCTCCGAAGTTAGGTCAAATTGCTCATCCAGTCAAGCACTGAGTATTTGCAAGTATGAAGACCCCACAGCCACATCTTGGCTTGTTGCAGCATGGTTCCTGTGCTAAGGTGAAACTTTTCCCAGCATGTTCAGATAGAAATATTCTTCCTACACCTCTACGAGGTACTTCTGAGAGCAATCTGTCTCTGTTGAGAACCAGAAAACCAAAGTTTCTGAAGGGATGAGACTTCTATATGCAGAATACAGGAGCCCCTTGCCTTTTCTGTACTAAGACAGATTTCTTTCCTCCTGTCAGCTGCTCTCCCAGAATACTCAGTTGCTATCAAGGCACAACACTGTCCTGAAGCTGAGCTGTACAGAGCTCTTATTGCACATGATAGCAGTTCTGAAAGGTAGCAGAAGTTAGCTAGAAATAAAAGCAAACAGAAAATCTGAACAGATTTTCCCCTCACTGATATTCTTTCCAAATGTTCTTCAATACACCATGAAAAGTAACCTTTTCCTTTTGGAAAATGCCACTGAATAAAGGCATTAAGCCTTTGAACTTCAAACTTCAGAAGACGGAAGCAACTGACTCATTTCAATTTAGTGATGAAGAGCTTTAGCTGTGCTGATGGAAAGGGAATAAAGAAAAAAATTGAAAAAGTAATGCTAAAGGATGAGAAATAGGAAAAAAAAATTATCAGTAGTTTTAAACATCTAATTGCACTACTCTTCAACAAGACGATAGGAATACATTCCTGATGGCAAGAAACATCCTTAAAAATTAAGCCGATTAACTGTACCAAAGAATTAGTTGTTTTCTTAAAAGGGCTTTTAAACGCATCCGCAATTAGTGGCATGAGACTCAAAAGGCCATCTCTGAAGCTTGTTGAAGAAAGATTGAGAATATGTTCTAGTTTAAAACTCGTTCTTCACCTTGGTTTCACCATCTGCTCTGCACGCTTGTGATCAGATCAAGGAACAGGTCAGAGCCTTTGTTTTGTACTGAGACTCAGGGAACCCCAATATATTTTCACCTGATTAATCACGTTGGATTCACACGCCTTTGGATGGCGAAGAAGGCCACTGCCTATGGTAAACAACTCTAGCAGCAACTCATCCTAAATTAGAGCCTTTGGGCCTTTAACAACTAGCCCAAAAGGGACAGGACTGAAGACTCACAGTACTGCTCAGTAAAAGTACAGGGAAAAAAAAAGACATGGCAGAGGCAGGAGGAGACTCTAGGAGCTTCAAAGGGGCTCCTTGCAAACTTCTGGACCTATGTAAAATATAGCAATTTCAGCACAAGTTTTGTAGGGTATGACTACTTCCAGCTCTGTGCCAGATGAAGGGTGCAGAGTGTTTTGTACCAAGGTAAGACCATGTTCAGACAGGAAGAGGGCTGCCTGTGCACCTGAGCCTGCCCAGAGTCTGCAGCACACGCTTGCCAAGATGGATGTACAACATATGCATCACTGATCAGAGAACAGTGGCCTCTGTGCTACAGATATTTGGACAAAAAGTTACATCTGTGTCTTGTTGACCTAATTGCCCCAGCTGAAGTGCTAGAAACACCAGAAAACAACAAGTATTTAACATACACCAATTACTTGATGCTATTGCTTTAAAGATAGGCATGGATATCTTTTCCCCACTCCCACCTGTGAATGCACACAGGAGTTATTTGAATCACCATAAGCTATATTCCTACAAGGCCAAATAGGATTGCCTTTACAGATCAGAAATGCGTATTTTGCTATGCTTCTTGTCCCTTTAATGCAGAGCCAAAGAAAAAAGGAAGAAAGAAGTTTAACGTTTCACATATTCATTTCTGAGCCAAAAAAAAAAAAAAAAAAAAAAAAATCACTTGCTAAAATAAACTTCAGTAAAAAAGCCTTCCATAGATGCTTTTATTTTTCAACCTCCCCCTTAAATTAAGCGTCTTTGCAGAGACCTGTTCAGACAGTAGAATAAGGGTCATCTTTACCACAGGAGGTGGTGAGCTCCAATATTTCATAGATGAGAATACTGTGCTTTTATGGTAAAGATGAATGATTGCAGCAGGAAGTGGCAAAATGCCACATCACACTGTCCTAGTTAATGCCAGAACTGCCACGTCAAGTGTGATGGATAGCATGTTTTCACATCATTCTGTCCATGATTCTATTTGGCTTAATGATATTTACTGCACAGACTGTACCAAGAGACATGTTCAGCTGGCCTCTACAGCCTTCAACTGGGTAACAACCCTAATTAACAACTGCAGCCCCTCTGTTTGATGGGATTTGTCCTGGTTTCAGCTGGGATGGAGTTGACTTTCCCTTGATGGTATCTAGTAGGATACTATGCTTTGGCATCAGGAGAAAAACAATGCAGATAACATATGAGTGCTTCCAGTCATTGCTGAGCAGTGCTGAACAGAGCCAGGGACACTGCAGTTTCTCAGCTTCTCATACTGTCCTGCTTGGGGACTGGCTGGGCATCAATTGACAGGTGATGAGCAATTGCATCATGCATATACATATATATGTTATATGTTATTATCATTAATATAATATATTATCATTATTACGTTTTTGCCTTCTCTGTCTTAGTAAATACCTTTTATTTCAACCTACAAGCCCTACTTTGTTTTTTTTCTCCCTACCCATTTCTCTCCTCCACCTCACAGGGAGAGGGGGGGAGCTAGCAAATGACTTTGTGATACTGAGCTACCTGCTGGGTAAAACCACAGGTTTCTCTAAAAGCATTTGCACTCTGCAGCCCATTCCAACTCAGGTTATTCATATTGTTGGAGCAACGATGAGGAGAAGAGATGTTGTATTTGGATGAGGAGGTATAAGTTATAGGGATCTTCCCATCTTAATCAGGAAATGGGGGGAGCAAACTTAAAAGCTGAATTTAACTAAACAGGAGGGAAACCAGAGCTCCCCAGCCAGAGCACTAAGCACTTCAGAGAAATAGTCCTAACACCCAAAAAATTTAAAGCCTGGGCCTATTGGGCTACAGGCAGATTTTCTTTCATTTCAGGAATCTAAGCAGCAGCATTATTTTCTGACCAGAAGACAGTGAAGTTGATATAGTTATAGAATTGTAGAATCGCCAAGGTTAAAAAAGACCTACAAGATCATGCAGTCCAACCATCCACCAGTCACCAATAGTTTTCACTAAACCATGTCTCTCAACACAATGTCCAAACATTCCTTGAACACCTCCAGGTTCAGTGACTCCACTACCTCCCTGGGCAGCCCATTCCACTGCCTGACCACTCTTTCCTAACATCCAGCCTCAACCTCCGATGGTGTAACTTGAGGCCATTCCCTCTCATCCTATCACTAGTAACACAAGAGAAGAGGCCAACCTCCACCTCGCCACAACCTCCCTTCAGGCAGTTATAGAGAGCAATAAGATCTCCTCTGAGCTTTCTCTTCTCCAGACTGAGCCATCCCAGCTCACTCAGCCACTCCCCATAAGACTTGTGCTCCACATCCCTCATAGCTTTATTGCCCTTCTCTGGACATGCTCCAGGGCCTCATTGTCTTTCTTGCAGTGAGGGACCCAAAACTGAACACAGTCCTTATCTTAAGGATGCTGACCAGACCATCAACTACCTAAACAACACACCCTGATTCTCTGCAAGCTGTTCAGTGCCTACCTAAATTGGATGTTTGGGCTTTACCAATACCATACTCCTCTCCCTTTTGGGTACGTGTATGCATCCTCATAATGCTTGTGCCAAGAGTGTTTTGTTTCATATGATTCAGATGAGTCAAATAGCCCATGAGCCGAGTCCTGGAAGATTCTCATATCTCTTAATGCTCCTTACCTTCTCTATGAATGCCTGACACGTAGCACAGCACAGACTACTGCAAGCTATTACTTTCTTCTTCAGCTGCAGCAAGAACCAAAGACTGAGAAACATTTCTTCTGTAGCTGCTGTGACTGAATGTTCACTGGATCACTTTGATGAAGTCACTGAAGTATCTTTGGAAATCCTTGTGGAGAGATGTGAACCAATTGGAATTAGCATGTATATTATATGAGAAAGGCTGGAAGTATGTGTGGAATAGAGGAGAAGCAGCCAAAGGGTACAGAAATGAAGGAACAGAAATATCCCCCATACTAGACATTAGGGAAGCAACTACAAAGCAGTAGAGAGGCAGGAGAGGAGAACTGAGAAACAGAGAACCTGAGAACCTAGGGACCCCTGAAACAAAGAGCAAAGAATTGAGGTGGCAGCATTAGAGAGGAGAGGAAAGAAAAGTACTGGTTGTGCTCAGACAATAATATGGTACCTCACTACAACAGCACAGACTGAGAGTGCAATGAGATTTCTCTCTCCTTTGCCTCCAAAACATCATTCACTTTTTGCCTGGCAAAAGTTGCAACAGGTTAGCGATGACAATACAATTAGGGAGATGGCTTCTTCTCCAAGCAACCCATCTTCAGGGGATGAAAATAGGGAGGAAAATAACTCAAGAGAATTAGTAAGCAATGGAAAACAGCAAAGACAACCCACTGCTCATAATATGAAAAAGAAAAAAAATCACTATTGCTGTGTTCACTGTGTGAAACGAGAAAGCTTCCTGCAGCACTGAGAGCAGCCTTTTGAAAATCAGCCACACTCAGCTCTTTGATTTTGTGTATAATTCTATATCCCCACTTTGAGAAAAATGCCACAGTCCTAAGCACTACATGAGGCAGCTTGAAGCCAATTCTCCCTATCAAAGGCACAGCCTGGCTGAAGAAGCCAGCTTGAGCTCAGTGCTTTGAAACACTGTGGTAAATTTAGCTATCCTCTGAGCAGCTTTGCCACAGAGCAACTGGGAGGCATGACTTAAGTTGAAGAGGGTCACATCACCCAGACTGAGAGGCACAGAAAGCGTCCTGGCTAACCCAACATGCTCTCCTTTCCCAGCCCACCCCAAGTAAGAAAAAGAAGAGAGGCAGTAATTCGACCTTTGGTTCTAATGCTCTAGCACAAATAGTATAATCATTCAGAACGAGAGGGATGCATTCAGACTGAAAGCAGCCTTTCTGTCATAATGGCAGCAATGATTTTAAGGAACTTGGTCCCCCATGTGTCACCTCCAGCAGCTCCATTTAAAAATCAGCCTGAGCCTGATTGTGGGCCTTATGCAACAACAGCCTTAAGAGCAAGCGTAAGGGGGTGATTAGCTGGGCATAAAAAGCATCTCAGGGTTCCCTGTCAGTGCTAATATACCACACCCACCCACTCCAGCAACAAGAAGCCTCAAATGATTGATGGCTTAGAGAGAAATGCAACACTCCCTTCCTTCAGCTTCTAGACATGACATTTTACTTAATCCTCTAAAGCAAAAGCATCCGTACTGTGAATGTGAGTAATCAGAGATGTTCTGCAGCTTGAGATTCAATTCAAACCCCAGGGTAACAGAACCTGAACCAGCAGCTTGTGCTAGCGACCCCACTGAATGCACAGACCCTTAGGATCAGAGACCCCACATCTCCAGCACTCTGCTTGGAAAGTGATATTTCTGCAGAAGGGTGCATGCAGGGATTCAATTATAATTCAAAAACATCAAGAACTGAAGTAACAGAGGGATCTTTACTCTAACATTATGGAAAAATATGTATCCAGTGTCCAATCTGAATTTGCACATAGAAGATCTTTAATGCTAGTCTTTCTCTACCAAACCAAAGTAGTGCCATGTCTCTGCATTTTTGCTCTATAATACAAATCCATTCAATAACCAAATTTTAAGGGTGTTGCAGAAGTCCTTCTGACCAAACCCTTGAAATTTCTTCACAGAACATCCAAGACATTAACAGACATGAGCCCCTACCTTTCAGTGTTGTGCTCTATACATTTTGACATGAGCAGCTAAGGCTGAAATTTCTGTAAGCTGGCAGGGAGCATTAGGCACAGGCCTTGCTAAAGTAGGGGGAAGAGTTGGGTTTCCTTTCCCTTATCTCCTGTCTTGGAGGACCAGACTCAGAGCAAAGCATCTCTGGAGACAACAACATGGCAAGGAGCCGGGCCAGCACACGAACCACAGCTATGCATGGTGCAGATCTGCACGCATACAAGCTAGAGTGCTCTCTGCATCATCCCCGATGCAGTCCCTACAGCCGACCAGCAAAGCTTAACCTTTTAATTCAAAACCTGATCATACTTTACGTGAGTCACCATTCAACTCCACCCAAGGCTAGCAAACTCCTGCTGCATCACGCAGCAATAAAGTGACAGAAATGGACAGGGTTTGTGCAGCTGATGCATCACTGTACCTTGTGCCTAACTATTCCTTTCCTGCTGCAATTCCCCAGTTGCTGCGTTCTTTGCCTTCCTCGTGGCCACCCAGGCACATCTCCATGTGATCATGTGCTCCTGAATCTATCTATCCCTTACAGAATATCTACTGCTGGGGAAGGGTTATCCATGCTTACAACTGGCAGAGGGGTTGCCCTTATGAGCTTAGTGATATCTTCAGTCTCCTCCAGTTCTGTCCAGGTAGGTGCCCCGAGTAGTAAAGCACCTACAGCTGGGTAAATTCCCTCTGCTCTTTTGCCTATGAACTACTTGACATTATCAGGTAATCAGGCCAAGTTCAGCTCAGAACAGCTCAACATACTTCTCAGTCAGACACATGCATATACCTACTAGGGACTGCAAAGATGGCTGTGCCAAGACCCCACACAGCAAGCAGCTGCTGCATTTGCATCAGAGGGTCTTGCAGCATGTTTTCCTTCTCTGCAGCTCATGGTGACCATGTGGTCATTTCAACCACATGGATGCAATCTCATGTTCACTGCTGATGAAGAGTGCCTAACAGGTGTTCAGGCATCTCTTTTTAAGGGCAAACCCGAAGGGCAGAGGGACCCCTTGGTACATAATAAATCCATCCATGCAGGAAGGAGATCAGAACACAGCCCTTCACATACCTGGAATGATGTCTACAGTAGGGCTTCAGTGATTTTCAGACATTGCCAGACTACCTTTTCAGTATATTTTCCCCCACCCAGGGTATGCATCTTCAGCACAATTTCATTTAAACAGAATTTGGATGTATGATGAAGGACAAGGATGGTTACAGCAAAAGCAATTGCACAGGGTCACTTCTATCAGGATCAGCTTTATACTGTGGTTCTGTTATCTCTGGTGACACCATGCTTGTGTGCTGCTGTGACCTGCCAGTTGCAAAGTATAAGATCCACTGAAGTTGGACAAATAAGTCAGCTCTTGAATAAGCCAGGCTTCAGCCATCACCAAAGCAATGCACCAGACTGAAGGTGCCAAACTGTGTTTCTGGGTTCCCTTGCTGCCACCAGGCCACCCAATGTGAGCATAAGCTTGGCATAGCTAGCACTAGGAATAAGCAGTCTATCCCGAGAGAGCAGGTGGAAAGGGTCTATTTGAAAGAAAAACAAGTCAGATATGACAGAGACTAGCTGTACAACTTCACAGAAGACTGGAAATACTCAGACACTGCAGCAACAGAAAAAGCAATAGACCTTTATATACAGACTTCTCCTTCCTTACGTAGTTCATTCACAAGCCCATTTGCCACATGATGGAATTAGTTTCAGCACATTTGCATCTTTAAATTTTTTCTTTATTATTTTTCCCCATCGCAGTACTCTCAGCTTTCCCCCGTGCCTCCCAGGAGGCTTGTTCCTGATCTGGACTAACTACCAGTTGACTAAACCAGCACCAAACTGCTGACTCCATCACAACCCTCCTTGACTAGTAATTTTCTGAATTCATGGTAGAAAATTCATTAATTTGGGGAACTCTGCTCATTTATGAGATTGATCAGGCTTGTCTACTACAGTCAGGAGTTACTGGGAGTGGAAGAAAGACCAGACAGACAATGATCAAGCAAACCTTATTTCTTTAAGTAGCCAGTCTCGTAGTACTGCTAGCACCAGAGAGCTGTGCTAATTTACACCAGCCTATTAATCCTCATAGCCCCTCCAGGCCGCTGCTGGAAAGCACTAGCAATGTGCTGGCATGGGTACCTGTGGGTACCTGATTCAGTTGTCCTTCACCTAGCATGTAAATTATAGAACAATCAGTCAATTTATTCAAGGAGGGAGAGCAGTGAAATACCTCTTACACCTCTGTGTGGTATTGATCTTGTCATGCTGCCAAGCAGACTCAAAATGACAGCTCTGCAATCAGGACACGCAATCAAGAACTGCTGCGTCAGACATTCCTTCCAGAAGCATATTTAGAGAAGGAAAAAAAAAAACCAAGACCAACCAGCACATCAGCTGGGAGGCTGCAGAGTGCTTTCACAGAACAGATAGAAGGAACCTGTACAAGGAATCTGTCCCCAGATTGTTGCTATCCTGTTGTTTTTCCTGGTCATCCCAATTAAAAGCGTTTCTAGACAGCAGAGATGAATTAGAGTTTTCATAAAGACGACATTTCCTTTTGTGTCCTCCTGAACTAGAAAAGACTTCAGAAAACTTTCAGATTTTCACTGAAAATTCAGTTCTGAACGCTTTTCCCTAAATTACTGGAGCACCTCCCCCTTCTCTGCAGAAACAACTGAAAAGCCAGAGGCCTTTTTGCCATAGCTGTAACTGGGGCAATGCTCTCCTCGGCCACACCAGGCATAATTAGAATTTTACTCATTATTGGAGAACAATGCCTTTTTTTGTTTTCATCCCCCAGAAAAGGAGAGGATATGTGCCTGGGAGAGAACTAGGCTGGGCTCCAGATCCATCTCCAGACAGAGCTTATTCAGAGATACTGGGAAATCAAGAAAGTTCAAGGTAGACCAGCATATTGCTTACTCCTCCAACCTCCTGCTGTGTCTCTTTGGTCTCTTTTCCCAGCCAGCCTCACTGAAACCAACAAGGCACCTAATGTTTTTTTTTTGTTCACAGAGCCGCAAAGCATCATGAGGCACAGCAGTGCCAATCCTGGCCATGACACTTAACCTAGGAAGACCTATGGCTGAGGCACACAACCTCCTCTTCTCCACCATTTTCCTCCTCCAGTCAGTGGCTCCATGCAGTGATCTTCTAGTCTAGCAGATGGCATCCAAAGCCTGCATGGCCCTACTTGAAGAGGTATGTTGTACCTTAGGGGGTGAGGGAATAATAATGATAACACATAAAAAAGCAATTCCTTTATCCAGAGCTGCAGCCCAGAAGTCAGACTGCTCCTGTGCTCTGAAAAATCCTTCTACACTTAACAGAAGTTCATTTGTCCTTTTTAACTATTGCAAGGGGGCAGCCACTTAGTTTGGGCTGGAAACCTCAGTTTTCATCTTAAGCAATCTCACACAATTCCACCAAACATGAGAAGGGATCTCTTTGTCCTAGAAAGCAGTAAAACCGCTTCTGACAAGTTTTTTGCAATACCAGGCAAACTATCATTGGGAATACCAATAGCATATATAGGGAAAAGTTGACTCACCCAGCTGGAGACAATGTTTCTGGGCCAACCATCCCCTTCACCAGATGCTCAATCATCAATTCAGGCCATGACAGAAGAGTTCCCCAACAGGGTCCAAGCCTAATTCTTATGCACAAATTCCACAGAAATTCTGCTTCTCCATCATTCATTCCTATTACACAACTAGACTGGAATGCCCACCATTTCTACTTCCACTGGTTTGTAAAATGTTTTCCATCACATCGGAAAAATTGGAAGATAGTTGGATCAGCAGAGTTCAACAGGGGGGCAAGATGTGATCTTCTTCCAGCTTTTAAACTCTTGATGTTGCAGAAATTGCTATTTTTTAAACCAGGATTATTTTATTATTATTTTTAATATTTCATATCACTACAATGCCCCGCAGTTGAAATGAATATTATGTACTCTGATACATGCAAGGCTTGCACAGCTCACTGTGAAATGATAAAATTCTTGTTAAGAAATTATCTACATTCTGGAAGAGTGCCTAGAAGGATAGTTTCATATGAATATGTTAAGTGCCATACCTCAGTACCTGCTTTGTGTTTTTGTGGGTTTTTTTAACCCTGCTCAGACCACATCAGTCAGGAAGTCAAACATGCTTCTTACCATCAGCTGTATTTGAGAAAGAAGGGCAGCAACCAGAAATTGAAATCAAATTAGAACTCAAATCACATGTGACACTGTGATGAGAAATCTCATTGCACAACGTCAGAGGTTTGCCAGACTCATGCTAGGCACCTGGGAAGAAGCGAGCACCAAGGAGCAGGTGGCTGAGGTGGGAATAAGCAGACTTCTAGGGTTGTTCTAACAGAATTGGTGAGTTGGTAGCATTACCTGAGACTAATACAAATCTTCCAGAAAGCATTTTCTGGAATTTGGGTGGTTCGGTCTGGAGAAGAAGAGGCTCAGGAGAGACCTTATCACTCTCTAGTACTGCCAGAAAGGAGGTTGTGTCGAGGTGGGGGGTTGGCCTCTTCCCCCAGGGAACAGCAATAGGATGACAGAGAATGGCCTCAAGTTGCACCAGAGGAGGTTCAGGCTGGGTATCAGGAAAGATTTCTTCTCATAAGGAGTGGTGATGCACTGGCACAGGCTGCCCAGGGTGGTGGTGCAGTCACCATCCCTGGGGGGGCTCAAGGAAAGGGTAGATGTGGCACTGAGGGACATGGTTAGTGGGCATGAGGGGGATGGGTTCATGGTTTGTCATGATGATCTTAGTGGTCCTTCCAACTTTAACGATTCTATGATAATGCTGAAGGCAACTTTAGTCACAAGCCTTGGACAAGATACATCCCCTAACAACTCTGCTTTAACTCTAAAATAATGCACTCTCTCCATTTGCATTCATGCTCAACAAATCTGGTAATTAAAAGCAAGCTCATCCTCTGAGGCATGGGTTAAGTACCATTATAGTTCACACTTACTTATCAATAATTAGGATCAAAAGCATAAAGACATCCACTCATATCTGAAATACGTGATTTGGCAGCAGAGCAATAAGCAAATTAAATCAGACAGAAACATCCTTCAATTAATCTGGAGATTATCAAAACATTAGCAGTTTTGGATGTGAAAACACAACCTGTGCTTTTAAAAGTCTCTTAGGGCACTTAAAATTGCAGTTCCACTTTTCCTCAAGAGCAGATTTTGCCAACGTGAGCTTTCTGAAGAGCTGCTAGAAAGCTCCCTACTCCTGCACACCACAGCCTGCCCTTGCTCTGCTGCGCTGCTCCTTGTGGGAGGGGATCCTTGCCAAGGATGAGACATCAATCAGAGGTGCAGGAGGTGCTTCTCCTCTAAGAGAACATCATGGCCTGTGTCTCACTGCACAAATGGGGTAAGAAGGCTCATTGGGGAGAGCTGAGCCATGGGGATCCTGTTAATCTCAACCTCTGATTATTTTGCAGTACTGCCTCCCTCTTCAATGGTACTAGAGCACATACTAGGATATCTAAAGATTCAGGAACAACTGATATCTCTTTGCAATGCATTGGCAAGCAATGCTTTAGAAAGGTGAGGCGCTGCTGTGCCCATCAACAGTTTCTCTGGAGCACTGGGCTTCTGGTCAGTACAGAGTCAAGCCTTCTCCTCAGTCCAGATAGCTGATAGATGCTCTCTACTCAGTCACTCCTGCTTAGTGGGTACTTCTCTGTACTTTCACCAGCAAACATTTGGGTACTGGATGAATGGTTGTGAGACATGTAGAGTCTTGGTTTTCCCCTGGAGAAGCACCTGGCGGCCACAGATTGTTAGCAGACCAACCTTGAGTTCCTAGATTGCTCAAAGCCCAGTCACAGTGTCATTACCACTATATTCCTCATTAAAAACCTGATGACTGTTTCACTTGAACCTGAAAATAAAGACTGGAGCTTAAAGGAAAAAAAAATAATCTGCATCTTCACAAAGACATGTCTCTAAGCAAGGAATGTGTCTAAATTTACTTTTATTTATACCCTTCTGGGGACAAGTAGAGAAGAGCCTTTAATCAGGCTTGGCTGCATGATACACAAGCAGCTTAGTTACATGCTAAGTGAAAGCATTAGGGGTCTGAGTTGTCTCACTAGCATAAGAGAACAAATCTAGCATGCACAATATTACTGCATTGACAGCACTGTCTCTACAGTATAATTAGGCTTACTAAAGACCTTTTGGCTTGTTTTTAGTCGTGGATATATGTGGATTTAGCAGCTGCCTAGGCTCAGTTTTAGTAAAATTATACCACAGAACTCAGAATGAAAATAAGGCAGAGTATGCAACATCAGCCTCTGGACTAGGCTGCTACAAATGTATGGAGCTCAGTCTAGGCAATTCTCCCTTTTGCATAGCAGGAAAACTGGCTTCTGAGAGAGACGCTGCCTGCAGAGATGCTGTATGGCTGACACACTGGCTGCAGCACACAAAGCTGTCTTAGAGTTGAACCCCATCAGAAGGAAAAGCAGCAAGTCTGCAGTTCTTCTCACCCTCTCCAGCTTGCCCCATAGGGCTGGGGTGAGTCACTTGGATACAATGACTGGAATGGGAATGCAACTTCCTCTGCAAGGCTGCTTGTCCCCCCTCTGAGCTTCACCTGCATGCTGAAATAAAAGAGCAGACCCTACCCTCCCTACCAGGCCTCAAAGAAAAAGCTCTCATTACCAGGGACTTGAATCAGGCTCCCACTACTTGAGAGAGAACAGGCACTTCTCTTCCTAATGCATCCTCAGCCAGGTACTTCCCCAGCCTTAACCCCATCCTCCCCAACACATCCTCCAGATTTACCAACATAACTTAAGGTAGGATTGCTCTTTTGCATCATTCTCAGGTGCACTGGTTGTTAAATCCCTCAGGTTGGACACCCCTGCTGCAATATTTAGCTGAATGGTGCTGATTAAGATAGCTAAGATGAAGCATGATAGCATTGTAGAAATTAGCTGGGCTTCTTATCTCAACAGCTAGTAATACCTCAGTCATTCCTGAGAAACTGTGAGGCACAGAGATCAAAGCATGGTCCGGATAAGAACATTTCTGGGAAACACAAGGATTTTTGAAGGACGGATTCTAGCTTGAGCAGGCATTCCACACTGTCCAAAGCTGGACGCTTTCCTTTAAACGTTTCTGAATCCTCATCCTTTAAAATACTCTCAGAAATACAAAGTGTGCCTAACATTTCTTTGATTGGTCTGCAATATTTTAGATATATTTAATGGATCAAGATACATACTCAACCTCTGTAGAATTCCAGAAGTCCTGTCTGTAACATTTTTACACTAGAGAAATCTGTGTCAGCATTCAGTGCACATCACTATATTTAATTTTCAGGAAAACCAACATTCATTCTGTAGAAAGACATGGAAAGAAACAGAAGAACAGCCTATTTCTATATAATAATCTCATTGATCTTCCTCTGCATGATGTATTTCTAAAGAACTGTTAGACTAAATTTAGGATCCAAAGTAAGTGGTTTTTTTTGTTTTTTGTTTTTTTTTTTTTTCCTAGCAAACCTGAGCTTGGTCAGTCAATCATTAGGAAGAAAACAAAAGGATTCATCTGGTACATCATCTTACCAGCCTGATGCAATGATGTGCTGAAGTTCCTCAGAGCTATGTAGGCCACCTGCAGATTAAACAAAATTCATCAGAGAGGCCTGAGAGTGGCTTATTAAGAAGTGAAAACAGTAAGACACAAAGCATTCGTGACGCCTACCACAATTTCATATAATCATTTAGATTGAAAAAAGACCTTTAAGATCACCACGTCCAACCATCACCAAGTCCACACATCTTTTAAACACCTCCTGTTGGTAAATACCACTTCTCCAGGCAGGCTGCCTGGGCAGGTTAGAGCACTGCTTTAAGTCCTCCCTTCCATTTCACTATGCAGCACCAATGCTCTCCCAGCTTACATTTGCAGGTGCAATACAGCACCAGGAATCAGTATTCTCAAACTCTGCTAGCTGCTTCCTTTTATTCTGTTCCCTTCAGGGGCCATATCAAAAAGATACACCTACAACCATTTCCAAATCAATCACATATCATTTTTAAAATAGGTAAGTCACCTACTCTGTTTGAAAACATTCAAAAGGTTAAAAACAAAGTAAAGCCTAACTGAATTTTACTTGGAGGAGATTTATTACAGCTACTACAAGGCAACAGAGATCCTCGTTAATACTGTTTACAGTGCCCAGCCATAACGTGACAGAAGAAAGACATGAAATTATTTATTCCCCCACAGCTGAGTAAAAATACCTACACCTGAGACTTCAGCACAAAATTCTGACCTATTCACTTGCTTTTAATTACCTGGAAGCTGTGCACTCACAATTCATGTGACCCTGCTAAGTAACTCAGCTTTAAGGCACCTTGTTAAGAGCTGGTCTCCTTCTAGCTGTGCTCTATAAATCAACAGGCTCTATACTAGAGACAATAAAACACCTGAGCATGGGTTAGATCTTTGCACCTGGCTCAAGTCCACCGCTATTACGGCAAACTGGTATCTTTAAAGTGAGTAACTGCAGAATTAGCCTTTGGTGAGAAGGGAAACTTAAATCTTAAAGAAGTGTTCCTAATTTTACCAAGCTCAGCATCTGCCTTCCCAGAAAAGTGAGTCTCTTGTTCCCAGAAATACCTCAGAGCAGAGGTACCTTTTGATGGTGTTTTCTGGTTCTCCCTTTTCTACCAAAGATCGGAAGACATGCTGGGCTGCACTAACTTAACTGGACATTTTCTTTGAACAAAGCCTAGTTGTCATTGCAGTGGTAAAATAATGGCGGCAGTTGAAAGGAGTCCATCTCTCTCAGGCGTGGGCACTTGGCTTTTTTAACATATACATGGTAACCTGGAGCTTGTTCCCTCAAAGAATGCACGCTTGGCTGTGCTAACATAAGGATAAATTTTTCTTTACCTCTTTGAATCTGTGTTAAGCAGGGTCTGCACGATCCCTTGGCAGAGAACAGGGGAGTAGAGGGAAAAAGGCTGCCAGGGCATCTTCTCGCTATGATCATAGTTAATGATGTTTCTCCCTGACCTGTCTTAAACCACGCTTACACTTTTATGCACTTGGAGTCCTAAAGTTCTCCAACACCATCAAGCCTGAAAACCTGGCAACATGTTGCAGATGGCCTTGGAAGGAAATGTTTTTTCTTTGCTTGGCTATGAGTAGAAAGCTCTGGTAGCAGGCACAGCACAGCTGAGTCTAATAAACAGCAAAGCCATCTTGCTGGCTTTTGTTGCAGGGCTCTATTAACACTGTAAGACTGCAAGAACTCAAACTCTATCCCCAGCCCTCCTCTTCTAGATAACAACAAACTGGAAAACACACCCCACCCACAGCCATCTTCCTTGTGCCACTCACTGTTTGCAGTGTCTTAGCAGGGCTGCCTCCAACCTCTAGAATATACAGTAATCAAGGATGTTTCAGCCATCTCTTCCCAGACTAAAACCTCCAAAGCCTGGCTGTCTTATCCTAGCAAGCACTTCTCTTTTCAATTCTCAAGATTCCTCTGTTTACTCCAGAGTATCGGGTCATTGAGTGACTTGAAGCCCAGGATAGCTGCAGCAATCAACACCGGGATGTTTAAACTCTGCCAAAAATCATCATTACTTATTTGTGCTCAAAAGTCAATTTATTCTCAACTGAACAGAACAGTACCAATGTCAGTCATATTATTAATGAATGAAGCCTTAAGCTCTATGACAAGCTTGGGACTCTTTCGAGACACCACCTGATGCTAATAACCCAGGAAACAATCCTGCAAGGTCCCACTGGAGCCACTGCACACACTGCCTGTGCATGCAGGTCTGCCCAACAGACTGCCTGTCAGCCTTATCTCATTTTATAAGAATCACTTACTAAATGGCCAGTGAGTTACCTGTTATTTTTCATCTGCACAGCACTACCCTCTGGAATAAAAAAAACCACCAGGACCAGAGCAATATTGGTCCAATAGAGAGACACAGTTAGAACCAATGGCTCTGAGCTTCAAATTCCAATGAATGTAGGATTGCTTGTCCCAAGAGCTTTCCTTCTAGCCAAAAACAGCTCAGGGTCCCAAGGGAATAGCCTGAACAAATGGTGATATATGGACAGCCAGTGTAGGTGATCTGAAAAATCTCTCTAGGCTTTGAATGCTGTGGCTCAAGGAAAGCTTCCTCCAACCAGCAGGTGGTCATAAATCAATGGGCAGGTTTCTGACTCAGCAGAGACAGCATCCCCTTAAGTGACACTGACAAACGAGTCTGTTAGATGTGCTTGTGCTACAATGCCTTTTGTTTAGCTTTCCCTGAAATTTAAATGCATAAAATACTATTAATATAAAGAGGAAGACAGGCATGAAATGAAATAATTCAGATGCAGTACTTGATCACAAAGTCATTAATATAATACAGAGGAAAGCTTATTCAAACAAAAAGCTCCAAAGTCCTATTGCAAAGCAATAGCTGGGTGTTATGTAGGTCAGTTTACCCTGAGCCCATACTGTGTCTGCTGCAACAAAAAGCTTAGCTGTATTCTTTGTCTGCTTCCAGGAAAGGCTCAGGAATTGTTCTGCACCACAAGCCCATCCCAGACCCTGCTTTTAGCACAGTTGACCCAGAAAATCACAGCTACTGGCGCCTCCTAGCAAAGTCCTCACCCTAGATGCTTTGTTTTATGGCTGTTAGCACACACAGCTGGTGTGTTTATCACAGTGAATCCTGCTCATTGACTTCATCCACTGCCCAAGGCTTTGTATTTGTTACTTGATGGTGGACAAATGGGGAAGAGTCATCCTGTTGCCACAAAATACCAGAGATCATGATGCCTCCTTCCCCAAGGTGTTCTCTGTTGTTGATGCCCTTTGTCTGGCAGTCCTTGGAGGTCCCTGCCACAAGGTCTTAATATTTCTCCTTTCACCAGCTCAAGTATCACTCTGTTTCTTGTTTCCCCTCTCGAATACAGCACAGTCTGCTGACTTCCTCCTGCAGCTCCTCCACCCACTGCCTGAGTGACTCCATCTGAGCACACCTGGCACAGGTGAGACTCCCACCATCCTGCACAAGGAAGGGTGAGCTGCAGGGGTTATGGCCCTCTGCTGCACAGCAGCCTCACCCAAGGGAAGCTCCGTCTGGGTGGCTGCCTTGACTTCTTCCAGACTGGCTTTGTAAGCTGTTCTTTTGGACAGCAAAAATCCAGCTCTACTTGCCTTGCTGTGTTAGAGCTGTTGTGTTTTGTTGTGGGTTTTTTTCTCCTTCTTCTTCTCACCCAGTAAATCAACAATATGATTGCAGAAGAAAGTTACAGGCTTATTGCTGGAGTTACACCAATTTGTCAGTTCTTCATTATCTCAGTGGTGTCTATTTGGAGAGAGCAAGCAACTATTTTAATACTCTCGGCGTTCTCAGAAATCATTTCTGGAGAGAATTTCTATTTGCATTAGTGTTACTACTCTGCATGGTTACTTCCCACAAGAAATATGGACTGTTTTAACAATGAGCCAGCCACCATTTTTCCATCCAAAAAGCGGCATGCAGTCATTCAAGGCTCATTTCTTTGGACCCATTTATTAACTATGTTCTTTGGTTTGTAACAGTGTTTCATTTTTCTTCTATCTACGCTCTGTGTTCCTATGTGAAACTTTTAAACATCTTTTTAAATATCTTGTCACTGCACATACTAAATCAGTTTTTAAAGCAAAGATGTGGAAAAATCTACCGTGGCCACTTTTGTCCCAAAGGTCCATGACAGTCCTCAGCTCCTTCTGTCTTCTACAGTTGGACTCAATGGATCCCCTCTATAAGTTGGACTTGATGATCCAACTTGGGATATTCTATGTTTCAGTAGGTCCAGGAAGATTCCTAAAGCAGTTTAGAGGGTCTTGAGATGAGAGAAGGATGGCATTTTGAGGGCCCAACCTCTGAGGGATCAGAGCATTGGCTTGACCATGTCACATCCTTACCACATTCCACGCCTACCCTGGGCTACAGCTGTCAGCCTCTCTGCCCATTTCTGCTCCTGCCTGTGTGTCCATACTGCCATGCACCTTGCCCTGGGAGGCCCTCCTACACCTGCTGACTTGGTATGTGCTTCCAGAGGGTAAGGGATGCTTATCCTAGCCTTCTCCATGACACAGTCAAAGCTCACATCTCTGTCTGACAGCACTTAATGAGGTCTTGTTCCTTAATACATCTCAGCAGAAGTGCTCAGAGGACAGATAGTTTGGGGTGGGAGACCACGCCTCCAAAACCTGGAGGTATGTGAATGGCAAAGTACTGGAGTTTTTTTCTGATTATTTGTCCTTGCAGACCAAAGAAATCAGAGTTCTTTTTTCTTGTCATATTCCATAGCTTAGGATAGAGACACTGTCTGGAAGGACTCATTGTGGAAGACACGAGGCAGTGACAGAAGACAGGCAAGGGAAACATTCTCAGTCCCAGTTCTCTGCCCTGTGCTCTTCTATGTAAACATAATAAAACCCCTAAACTAAGAAAATTAAATCAACACCCCTCCCCACACACACACACACACCTCCAAAACAATCAAAAAGATGGAAAAACATAGAAGTGAGTCCACAGATCAGAGCCATTATGGGACTTCCAGCAAGCTGATTGTTATTGTAAAATCACCTCCCTGACGATACAGGAGAAATACATCTTTCTCTCATTCTGTGTGCTATCTTTAATTTGCTGTTACAAGTCACAATGGTCCATCTCCAATAGAGAAAATTGCTGTGCGTTCTGCAAACTACCATGAACAATAAGAAGCAGTTTAGTCTCGCTTATTCATCATATCCCCATGACCTTGAGATATTTAGAAAGATAATGAAAACACCTGAGACCTCCAAGTCTGAGAAGCTCTATGTACATACAAATGGCCTTTTTTTCATGAGGGGTATAGTTCAAAATTAACAAGATATCTATGATGCATACTAAAAAGTGAGAGCAACAAATAGCCAATAAAGAGCATTTCCTAGCATAGAAAACTAGGTCATATCTAAAGCCATGTTTTTTTCCAAACTTGAAGTCCTTCTGTTCAATTTCTCATCCAGCCCTTTCCATAAATAATTTTCTAGAGAAAGCAAAGAGCTCTGTTTCCCCTCCAAATGAGCAAAACACCTTCCTCAGCTTGCTCTTCACCCCTGCAGTTTGTTTGAACTCCCCACTGACTCCCACGTATTTGACACTCCAATGCCCAGGACGCCCTGCAGGAAGCCAGAGTGGCTGTGGTCCATGCAGCAGCCATCCTTCCGCAAAGGGAGCAGAATCCTTACGTGCACAGAAATTCCAGCCTGTGGGAATTGTGTATGTATATAATGAATCTTTAGGGATTGAGTAACATCTATTTGTTGTTTGTCTGTGCCACCAACAGCTTTCTCAGAGCCCTTGCTGGGAGCAGGAACAGACTCTGAAGGGATGCTCAGGGTTTGCATGCCGCACGTGCCCAGCCTCTGAGTGCATGCTTCTCACCAGTACAGTGAGCTTCTGTGGCAATTTCCTTAGCTTGAATATCAATAAATTGACAAAATACCAGATTATGGAGTTTGACAAAGTGGAAAAAAAAAGAAAGTGAAAGGATATACTGAATTTTCAAGTAGGATCTGATCATCTCATCTGCCTGCATTTAAGATTGTTTTTACATACCAGTACTTTTCCATCTCTGACATTTAAAAAAAAATCTCTCATCAGTCTGGTTTGCTGAAAACAAAATGTTTGGCTAAGCATCTCCTTTTCCAGCTATATGAGATTTTAGAGAAAAATACTCATTCCTTTGTGTGTCGGGATGCAAAAATAATTGTTTACTATTTCCACTTCTAAAAGATTGGCTGATTTTCATTTTAGAGTACAGCATTGCCTATTGCCTTTGAAGTGAATTAACCTTCTCCCCAGTAGAGCGCTGGTTCTGACTGGGTTGCAGGGAAGTGGTTTAAGGAAAGGGTAGATGCAGTGCTGAGGGACATGGGTTAGTGGGCAATGTTGGTGGGAGGTGAATGGCCGGACTAGATGATCTTAGAGGTCTTTTCCAACCATAATGATTCTGTAATTCTAAGTTCCCATGACAGAGTGGTAATACTTTTAGAATCTTGTATGTTTTGTCCTTTCTATAGACATAAAAAGATGAAAGTTGATTTTTCTTTGTACAAAGTCTGTGGAGTTTGCTGGCAAGCAAAAACCAGGGCTTTTGGTTCAGGTCTTTTGGGAGCATCTGAAACACAGGGGCTGCGCCTGTGAACTGCTGCTGTAGAGCAACAACAGTTTCTTGCTAGTGACTGAGATGGATGGAAAAGCCTGTCATTTATAAGGTTATGTTAATTTAGCTCCACTAAACCTCTCTTGGGACCAATAATATTGATTTAGGATTTTGTTCTAATGACAGCTGAAAGGTGTGAGCCAGAAGAATTGTCTGTGCCTTGCCAACTGCTTCCCCCAATTACTGCCTGCAATAGCAGCCTGGAGTAATCACTCCTTTTTCACCTTGAGTCTCAGGACAGGATACTGAAGGGAACTGAGCTGTCTCTCTGCTTCCTGCACCATGGCACCCAGTACCTCACTCCCATGTGGTGATATAAAGGGAAAATGCCTGCTGCATGTACCATGCTACAGTTCTTGACATCTTCTGAAGGTAAAATCTGAGCTGTATTTTCAAATGAAAATTCTGTCCTTAGTAAAACTGAATGTAAAATGACCACCTGGCTCATGCAAAGTGTTTACCTTTATGCAGTATAGAAGTTATGAAGGAAACAAACAAACAAACAAAAATGAAATATGCAAACTTGTCCCGTGGAGACAAATACCCAGAATATTCTATCTTTATCAGGTCAGCTTGAGGGATATCTGTTCATACCATACACAACTGCACACATTCCCTTTCTTCTCACAATTAAAGGAGCTGAAAGCTGTTTTCCTCCGATCTCTGAGTCCAATGGGCATTTTGGGTTCCCCACTGGCCTGAGGCAGCACTGCCCTGGCTCCTTCACAAGGCAATACCATTCCTGAGTGGTGTAAGTGGGAAGTCCCACTGGAATGTCCTCTGACTGAGTCCAAAATGCCTAAACATATTCCCTTTTGTGGACCAAGATGTCTTTACGTTTTGATAGTGGTATTTTTGTTTGTTTGCTTAATGCCGGAGTGTGTTCTCCTCTTGTGTTTTAGCTTAATGGTTTCATTTGCCACGTGAAATGGTTGCAGTGGGAGCACTGGACGTGGTACTCCAATCTTCTCTGATAAAAGAAACCATCAAAGCTCTTATATTTAATCCTTATCTTCATGGGGAGCTGGCTGAAAGCAAAAGCTCAGCAGGTCTTCAGTGAAACAAAGGATCACAGACAAGCTACAACCTTGTGTCCCAGTTGCTTTACACCAGTCCACTTTTCAAAGAACTCGTAAACCCCAAATATCTGCTCTCACAGCTGATATATCATCTGTGCAGCAGAAATAGCTGCTGCACATTTGTGTGGGGGGCCTGATGATATAAATAATTTCCTTAGGAAGTTTTCAATTTTACAGTATTTTTTTTCTTCTGAAACCCCTGCTAAGGTGTTTGATGCTGTCTGTGACTCTTTCCAAAGACACATCTCTTCTTTGACAATAAGAAGTATTAATCCCTTCTGCATAAGAAGAAAGTCTTGCAGACATTGAAATAAGTATAACTGGTGCAGAGCTGCTTGGCTGATACTGCAGAAAACCAGCGTCTGTGTCTTCCCTT
Organism: Tetrao urogallus; assembly: GCF_951394365.1. Lineage (NCBI taxonomy): Eukaryota > Metazoa > Chordata > Aves > Galliformes > Phasianidae > Tetrao > Tetrao urogallus. The sequence goes on from NC_136814.1 coordinate 15,743,498, forward strand.
TCATCTCTGCTCAGAGGTCTAATGCTGATCTCTTTAATGCCACCACTGCTGACTGCTTTCTTGCTAATGAAACCAGCTCATGGAAGAGAAAGGGAGAATTCCTTACATAGTTTGGCTGCTAGAAGCACAGGTGACCATCTGTGATCATATCTGGAAAATGTCCCTAAAAGTCATGGGCAGTCCCTCTGATTTTAACACAAAATATGCTCACTCCAATCTAGTTTGTCTTTGATTTTTACAAATAGGGAAGAACAAAAACTGGATTCGCTTTGCACAGCTGAGGATTGCAGGTTTACCCTGATGCTCAGATAGAATCATAGAATCACAGAGTCATTCAGGTTGGAAAATACTACCAAGATCAGAAAGTCTGTCCACCAACCCACTTCCACCATGCCCACTGACCATGTCCCTCAGTGCCACACTTCATGGTTCTTAAACACTTCCAGGGACAGTGACTCCACCACCCCCCTGGGCAGCCTGTGTCAGTGCCTCACCACTCTTTCAGAGAAGACATTATTCCTAATAAAGACTTATTTTTCCTACTAAGCAATTTTTTTTTTGCAATAAGAATTTTTTTCATAATCTTTCCTAGGTTTTATGCCACCAGATTTTCCCTATCAAATACATCCAAAACACACTGACAATCATTTAATCACCTGAATTAACTAGTGGAAACTCTATTTGCTCCAGAGACCTCCCCAGAATTGTATTGAAGTATGGAGGAAATGACTAGACTGTGATCATACTCCCCAAAGGGCTGTTAGGAAGAACTCTTATGTTCAGAAAATACAACACACCTCTTTTGTCTTGCAGGGTTTATTTATATATTTCACAGGCTATTAGCTGAGGAGCTCTAGGAAGCTCCAGATCAGGAGAAAAAAACAGTCAGTCATGTCTTTGTTAGATAAAAAGAGCTCTTCGGGACCTAAAACAAATGCTGCCCAAGGCCTGTCAAGGTTACTGACCCTGAAAGCCTAGAAATCAGGTGCTTAATAGAGGCAGTCTTACCTTCTTCAAACAAGGCTTTGCATGGTTCAGCTCAGTGGCATTGTGCAAAGACACAGCTCTGATCATGTTGGACTTCATCTCATATTGCAGGATTTAAGCTGTCAACAGAGATGCTTCACAAGCAGCACTTATTAAAGATAATCCATCTCTTCCCATGGAGGCACATTTGGTCTGATATTCACACTGCTGGCTTTCATCCCTCGTTTGTCCTTCGTTTCTCAGAATTGGTACCAAAACTGGCACAGTTGTGACAGTACTGCAAGTCTTACCACAATCTCTCTACACACAGATTTGGTAAAGCAGCAGAAAGGGATCTGAAAGCACTGACAAATGAAAGGGGGAGACAGCACTGCAAGAAGAGCTGGAGCATGGCAAGGAGGTTGTGCTGGCCCCAGGTGTTAAGAGAGAAATTTAGGGTAAGAGGTCTGAAATACAAATCAAACTCACAGCAGGCACAGGCAATGGCTCTCAGCTCCCTAGTTCTCTTCCCCAATCAAAATGTGGCCTGCAAGAACCCACAGTTTGGGACTGAAAACCAAAGGCAAGCTTCAGTTTTCTCTTGCAGTGCAGAAGGTTGCAGCAAAGCTCTGCAAGCACTCTGCTGAAGACTCCTTTCTTCTACCACCCTGACCTTCTCCTCACACTTGGAAAAAGAAACAAAATTTATCAAGGGGTTCCAAATTAGTACAAACTGAACAAGAACAAATACACTGAAAAATGTATTTTCAGAGTCTGTGCTCCATGGGGGGGGAGGGTAGGACTGTCTGACCAAGTGACTTTTCTCCTGTAGAAAAGCAAAGCATCACTAGTAGGGGATCAGTGAAGCTTAGGTCAACCTGATCCCAGTCTTGAAACAAAGCGAATAAAAAGGTTGAAGACAACCCTAGCCTGTTCCACCACCCTTCAGTCCTGTTGCTATGGAAATTCTCCTTTTTTTCCCCAGAAATTTTGATGTCCTTGGAAGACAGAATACTCCTAACATTTATTAAAACATAGTACCTTCACTGATGTATAGAGCTTTTTCTCTCTTTGCCCCTCAGCATCCTGAGCACCCCAGCACTCTCGACACTCTACACCTTTTTCTGTTTCACTGTCGCTCTCAGAAGAAACCTTGAATGCAGTTATTTGAGCTAATGTATTTTTAGGCATTTAGAAATCCTTTTGAAGCTGTGGACCTCAGTGTTTTCACTGTACTGTAGCAGAGATAGGATGGCCTATGCCAACATAGCCGTTAAAACAGCATGAGGTAAGAATGCCCAAGGCATCAGACACATATCAGGCAGGGCCAGGTTCTTTGCTGGTATGCAGTATCCTGCAGCCCTTCAATGCTTGCAATCCTTGCACTCCCATTCTGTGCGCAGTGTGCTTGCAATAAGATGGAGCTCCTTCCATGTCTTGCTAGGAGAGCAGCTCAGCGTCACAGCTAAGTTGAAAGCCTGCAACTACAAAGCTAGGAAATTATTATCTGGAATATTCCTCTAGGCTACTGAACAGTTTTGCTTATCACTGCCCTAAACGTGAGAAAAAAGGAGAGAATCTCAGCCTATATACTTGAAAAAGTTCTGAGTAATTTAGCTTAGTGTTGTGTTTTGATGAACAATGTGCCTGTCCTGGCACAGGAGACACAACCACACGTGGAGAGCATAGAGCAGGATTCAATCAGTGCATGTCGTGCCAGCAGGGAAATGAAGTACAAAAGATGCATTTTTCTTTGACAATCCCAGTAAACTCTTGTCTGTATCTTTCTGCCTGTCTAGCCTAAGAGCTCATTGTGCCAGGAAACAGGGGACAGTAGCAGCCTGAGGGGAAACATGGTAAAACTCAGAAAGCTCAGACCTAAGGGGGCTCCTGGCAGCATGGCCCAGCTACCTTTCCTAGGATTGTACCAAGAACATTTGGGATAGTGACATAAGTAATCTTTGTGCCATACCCAACTCTACATACCCTCCTCCACAGGAGGTCTGTTTTCTCCTCCTTCTCACACAAAGATATTCCCACCCTCATGCATGGCAGTGTGTGTTTTTTGAGTGCAGCTTGCACGGTCCCATGCTCTCCTGCTGTTGACAGCTGGCAGCTGCTCCATGTCGTGGCTGGAGTACATTGGAGCCCTGCAGAAGGAGCAGGTGAAACATTTAAGGGCCTTTATTCCTGGGAGCCTCGTCTTGGTTTACAGCCAGAGCTGACAAGACACTGCCGTCGATGCTTGACCTGACAAGCATCAGTGATTCTTGTCTGTGACTATTATTGCTTCAATATAAAACAGCGGGAAGATTAAATAACCTTTTGAAAATGCAGCCAGGTATGCTGCTAGGTTTTGGAACAGCTCTCATGGCATTCTGGCTGGCTCTGCTTTTATTCCATTTCCTCTGCTGGCAGACAGCACAGCTCATTGTGCATGCAAGCTCATTCAAAGCTGTGACATAAATGAAATGCACTCAGCTTTATGGGATGCACAAGAGCCCAGATGTGCCAGGACCTTCAGTCATTTCACCAGGTCCCAAGCTTTGGTTTCCTCTCTTTCTGTCTCTCATTTTCCCATTTTTTAGAGGTTTCTTGGGAAAATGAAGTAAGCAAAGCACCAAAATTCTCCATTGGATTGATGGTCAGCTCAAAATTTGTAAAGCCCCATATAGAGATCCTCCCTCTGACAACTTTTTCCCACTGGAGCCAGCCCCAAACCCCAGCACCAGCACATGGCCATCCCATGCCACCAGCCCTAGGCTCCATGGTTCTGAGGGGCAAGATGGCAGCACGTGCTCAGCTTCCTTGCCACTTGTCCACCACGTCAAACACCTAGGTCCTAGCTAGATAATGGAGGGGGAGGGCAAGCTGCCACAGTGATCTGTGTGGGAAATGCTTAAGCTAAGGCATGCTTTCCTAAAGACATCATACTTCCAGCAGTTTATTCCTTTTCTGCTATGATTTTATACTATATGATTTCTCTAAGACCCACTGTTTGGTGACAGGCATCTGTGGCCGTAAAAACAGTATGACCTAAATAAAGCAAGCAGATAAAAAGAGGAGCAGAAAAACTGCCAAATGGAACTGCCCAACCATTTATTCCCATTAGCAACTGTAAGTAGTCTCGTAACTGCCACCCAGCTCATTAGCCTATGCTGATTGTGCATGCTGTACATCAGCAGTACCCTCACTCAGGCACAGGACAGGACTTTTTTTACAGTAACTTCATTTGCTTGACATGTTCCAGAGGAGCTCACATATCTGGCAAGAGAGGGCATCCGTGTCAGGTCACATTTAGCAAGGGATGAAGTTCTGGATTCTGGACACAGAGCGCGTGAGATGATAGGCAGTTTCAGTTCTTCTTAGCTCTGTTGGAGACATTTTCCTAGTAACCATTTTCTAGATACAAATTTCAGCTTGGAAACAGCACAGCCAGGAGAAAATGGTCTGCATGAGAACAACAGCAAAGGGAGCCCATTTTTCTGTGTCCCTAAAGTGCAGAATAAGATCCAGTTTCCCAGTTGACCCCTCTGCCTTTCCTTATCCCAACTGCTGTTTCATTAAGGAGTCAACATTTTTTTCTATTAGAGTGCTTCCAGGATTTTGGTCATGAAAATATTTGTCAACAGGAAGGGGGTGACGATTTTGTTGCCTAGATATAAGAATAAAACATCTTCCCTTCACAATAGCTTCCTGTTCAAATTAAAAACTACTTCAAACATGCTTTCTCATGCCTTGATTCCAACTGATTCAGTGATTTCTTCACCTTAAAAATGTACCGTGAGGAAGAAATCTCTAACATCTTACCCCTAAGATATTACATAGACAATCATTTAGACATTGGTATCACCAGGAATTTAAATGAGGGACTATATGATAACTTAACAGAATCATAGAATCATTTGAGTTGGGAGGGGCCTTAAATGTTATCTAGTTCAACTCCCTGCAGTGAACAGGGATGCCCACAGCTACACCAGGGTGCTCAGAGCCCTGCCCAGCCTGACTGTGGGTTTCTCTAGGGACAGGTAACCCACCACCTCTCTGAGCAACCAGTTCAGGGCCTCACTACCCTGACTGCAAAAACATTCTTCCTTACATGCAATCTAAATGTCCCCACTTTTAGTTTGAAACCATTTCCCCCTATCCTATCACAACTGACTCTGCTTTCTTTCTGCCCACCTTTAGATACTGAAAGGCTGCTCTCAAATCTCCCCGGAGCCTTTTCTTCTCCAGGCTGAACAGCCCCAGCTCTCTCAGCCTGTCCCTATGGAGGAGGAGTTCCACCCCTTGGTCATTTCTGTGGCCCATCTTACAGTGGCACTTCCCAGAACAGCTACCACATTGCAGAATTTGATATATACCAGCAGCAGACAGGTAGAAATATATAGGCATGAAGTCGCTATTACACCCTCTTCAGGGATTACAGCAAATGTGTTTCTCTTTCTGTCTCTCCTTCTGGCTCTCTCCACGTTTTGTTTGTCAACATTATTTTTGCACTGTCCTTGTGATGATTCAACATTGCTGTAAGGCACAGTTATTTTACCTTTTAACTATGCAATAAAATTAAAATGTTAGAATTTAGGGTGTGGTAAACTGGAGAAGATGGGGGCATAATCTCTGGTCTACTCCACTTTCTCCTTGCTTCTTCATTTTCTCTGGCACTTCCTTCTAACACTTTAATCTCTCAAAAAAATATATGATTTTTTCTAAAACACCTGTGGCCTAAGTCTATCAGCATGGAACTTCTGTGGGAATTTCAGCAACTTTTTTTTCATGTGGCCATTCTCCATTCTTAGGACTAACAAGCTCTCCCATCAGACAGGACTGGAAACTTGTCTGCAGAAGAGAAAGAAGGAGGGTATCCAGACCTGACGTGCTATGAGTCACAGGAATAGTGCTTCCCAATCTTTCCATTTTCACAGCAGTTCTGGATTGCAAATATCATCCCAGAAGGGATCCTTTTAAGAGACATTTTCTCTCCTGATCAGTTCTGCAGAATCCAACTGATGAGCTGTTTAGCTCTGCATGAGTCATGCACATCTAAGGAGATTCTCTCCAAAGCCATGAGAAACGTGGCTGTGCTGTGTTGCTCTCAGTCACAAGTGAAGGTAAAACTGGAAGAGAAAGGCATTTTATAATTTGTCTCTATGGAGAGTATGTAGTATTTTGTAAAGGATAGAAAAATTTAAGAAGTAAGGTGCACCTTATATCATTATTTTAACTCTTAACAGGCACCAGGCAATACGAGTTGAGTATTATGGAGTTTTAAAGGCAGAATTATCAAGAACAGTGAGAATAGCAGTTAGTTCCCCTGTTCTGTAATGAGAAACAATGAAAAGAATCTAAGGGAAAGAAACTGAGTACCCGAGCTGGTTTTTAAAATGAGTTTCTACAAGGAACATTTAGCATATAAAGTAGAGGCATCTGCTTAGTGTGGTTTTATGTTTCAGCACCTGGGAAAGAGAAGGAAGAGAAATGAACTCAACCTTTTCCCATTGGTTTTTAAAGCAACCTCGTGCAAGCTGCACGAGAATGAACAGTTAGGGTGAGTTATCCATAATTCTCTGGGAAGCAGCTGTAGAGAAAACGTCCTAACTATCATTTAGGTTGGATGTTAGGAAAAATTTCTTCTCTGAAACAGTAGAGCAATATTGGAATAGGTGGCCCAGGGAGATGGTGGAGTCATCATCCCTGGATGTGTTCAAGAACTGTGGAGATGTGGCACTGAGGGATATGGTAGTGGGCATGGTTGGGAGGGGTTGGCCATTGGAATTGATGATCTTGGTGGTCTTTTCTAACCATAATGATTCTATGACTCTATGATCTGCAAAATTCTCTGGAGATGTTCAAGTCTCGCCTGGACGCCTACCTGTGCGACCTGGTGTAGGGAACCTGCTTTGGTAGGGGGTTGGTCTCGATGAACTCTAGAGGTCCTTTCCAACCCCTACAATTCTATGCTTCTGTGATTCTGTGAAACTGCCACAATATGTGTGAAGGAAAACAGTGCATTCCTTGGGATAGCATCGCTGCCACTGTGACATTGGACTGAGTGAAAGGCAATGGGAAGGATAAGTCACCTCAAGTATTTGAACAAGACCCTTGGGTTTGTCCAAATCAGAAGCACCTTGGAAAGCTGTAGCTTATTTAATTTGAAATTACCCAACCCAATTTGGGGAATTCAGGGTCTAGTTTCATGTCATATATGCCATGTTGTCCTGGCCAGTAGTGTCCCCGGGACCAAGCTTCTTTTTCCTTTGACATCTTGCTGGGGTTGGGCTGATCTTACATCGGTGCCATGATAAAGACTGCTCTATCTTTGCCCAATTTCACAAAATTTCAAAGGAATCAGTATCTGTGATACAACTGTCAAATTTGGCTAAGTTTGGTCGAGAGACTCAAGTGCTCCGAGGTGCAACTGAATGACAGAAAGCCTGATCATACAAAACTGGTTTCCTAGGAAACCATGCTAAAATCCAGCGTATTAAGGCACTGCCTTGGAAATGCATAGGCTGCGTCAGGAGCGGGACAGAGATTCCTTTGCCTACGACAATTTGCGTGTACCCCCCGAGCCTGATTTTCAGCACTCAAAAATCAAGCAGCATTGTCTTTCAAGTTATCAGACAGTGACTGTTGAGACTTACAGTGTTGCCCCAAACATTGTTAACAAGGAAGGTGTGTTCATAAAGACTGGCACTGGTATTGCAGAGAAGGGTGGAAAAAGCTGCTTAGCTGATCAGAGGTTTTCTCGGCCTCTGAAGGAGATTTGTAGACACTAGGGTTAGTAAGCGTGGTGTTCTCCCTTGCTGGAGGTTGAGTTCTCATGTATCTGAGGCACAAGCGCAGCACAACATGTTAGGAAACATGTCCTGTACTCTGTGATGCAGGGTAGGAAAGAGTCACGAAGACAGGTTGTATCTGCCAGAGGTGATTCTCCATGAGGCCTTTTTGATCCCAAAAACCGTGGGAAATGACACAGCCAGCGGGAACCCCAGTCCCCCTCCCCTGCCACAGCCCCACACAGCAGGCCCATAGGACAGCCCTTTGTAGGGGTATGCAAGAAAGAGCAGCTGTGCCGTTGCATTTGATGTATATGGAGCATGGCCAGAACTGTAAGGAGGCAAAGATTCAAGGCCTGCATGCAAGATTTAACAAGGCTGCAAAACTCCAGGGAAAAACTCTTGCTTTTTTTGAGGACTGACACAGCCATGAGTCCATGATGAGTTGTATGTTGAGTTGTAACTTGGAGGCTGCACCGTCACTCGCAGAGCAACGTCTTTGCTCTTACCATCATTAGACCGTGCAAAGAAAAAAGCAAAGGTTATCCAGACTGTGGTGCTGCAAACAGAACTTACTCTGAACAATGAATGCCACTGGGATGTGCAAGTTGCTGCAGACACTTGAAAAATAAGCACATAGACATTGATTTAGGAGCTCTTCTGTTTTTTGAACCTGTTTGAACCTGTTGTAGCTGAGGGGCAGCTATGCAAACAAACAGTAGTATATTTAATTTACTGCTGATTATACAGCCACATAAAGATGGCACTTCAACAGCTATGTGTGTAAATTGGGCCACTGGCCAGAGCTAAGATTCATGGATCTGTACACTTCTTGCTCACAGACATCTTTATGGAAACAAACTGTTGTATAAGGAAAGGTGGAAAGTAAATAGGGAAGATCAGGGTGAAATCACTGCGGGGCAGCAGGAAGTTAATTTTGCTGCTGCAGGTAGAAAATGTGATGCATACCTAAATATACATTAGGCTTAGTGTCAAAATGATATGGTTAATTCCCATTTCTAGCTTCCAGATGTATTAAAGTCCAAATAGTTTTTTGAAAGAGAAGGAAATGATAAGTTATTTCTTCTGGAATACAACAGTTTTAACTTGGAGATCTGTGTCAACATAAAGAGTGCAAACAACGCATTTTTAACCCCAAGCATCAAGAAGATATGAGGTATAGTGAGGGAATCAAGAATATTCCAAGTATTTCTCATTTCTAGTGAAATCTTATCCCCCAGCTCTTTTCCAACTCTTTCAGAACAAGAATGAAAGCAGAGCTGCGCACCTAACATCTTTTTCCTGCTCTTAAATCTCAGTCCAAATGCCATAACGTCTCGTATTTTCCCAGGCACACTGTAGGAAGAGTTGTCTGAAGACAACAAGATAGAATCGGAATCTGGTTAAATTGTTGTGACACTAATATAATTCCTTTGCGGGGAGGGGATTAGAGCCTTTTAATACCCTGACTTTATAGGTTTGTGCAAAATACAACATCAGTTTAGCCAGAGACATCTGGACTCTCCCTGATAAATGAATAAAGACTTTTTTTATGCAGAGGATTCTCAAAGGAAATCAGAAGTTCACTATTGGGTAAATGAAACATGGAATAAATATAATAAATATTCAGAGAAGAAAGAAGAATACCACATACAACTGAAAAGAAAAGGAAAAAAGATGTGAAGTTCTTCATAAAGAAAATTAAAAGAATGCAGCACATGTAAAAGGCTACGCAGCCATGAGAAATGACAAAAGGTGATATTCAGCATTGCAGAACCCTGATTAGTTTTGTAATAATGTATAAATCTAAGAATGCACAACTTCAGAAAGAAGATTTAAATGCCCTTCTCTAAGCAGCTTACCAAAGTCCCATTTTTAAATCTTTGTTATTGTTTCTTGCTAATTTGTTTTTACCAGATTCTGCTGCTATCTCTTGTGCACCCTGGTCATGAGGTGTTTGAAGGATTAGGAGCCCATGGATTTCAAGAGCAGTCCAATTTTTCTACAGGTTCTTCTTCCAGAGGAAAAAAAAAAAAGAAAAGAGAAAAAGAAAAAAGAAAAAAGCCTTGTTTCTGACGTAAGCTCAAACCCAGATAATGTAGGTAATCCTTTGCAAAACACCTGGGGAGAAAATGCATGCAAACAGCTCAGGCTGTAACTGCTGACCTATACCTGCTCTGGGGTGGATAAAAAAGAAATCAGAGGTCTGACTGATTCATCACTTCAGCAATAATGCTGCCCTCATTTCAGAATTGTTCTAATATCCACCAGAACTACACAGCTGTTTGACTGAGAGTATCAGGATGCAAAATGGTTCTATTCTGGAAAGGTAAAATTGAAATCCCAGATGCCCTTGCTCTGAAGTATGGACATCCCCTGTTGCTGTTATCCCAGTTAGGAACCAATTCTGATAGGTTTAATCTCTTCAACAAACTCTTCCTATGACTGTAAGGGCTTGTCCACCATATACAACATTAATATGTTAAGCAACACATTCATCAACTGCTCATAGACACAAAAATAACACAGGCTTGCAAATAACCACCCAATAGTCTTTTTCCTTTCCATCTAAAGGCTGTATGATGGAATCTGACAACTGCTTGCTGAATTGGAACATGTCACTTCACAAAGTCTCATCCAAGATTTCAAGTGATGGAAACAGTCCCCACTCCTAAGAAAGTCATTGTAATACCTACTTATCTACCCTAAAACCAATATTATGGATGACTGCAGCCCTCATTCTGCTGCAGCAGAATGTGTGAAAGGTGGTAGAAGAGCATGGATAGGGAAAAGGTATTTTGAGTTTGCCTTTAGATCTCACAGCACTAGTCTGCTATTAGTAGGCAATAAATAAATGTTCCCGAAGTCAAGTCTGTTCTCCTTGTGATCCCAATCCTAAGCTTAACCCCTGAACCTAGCTCTAAACCCTAATCCTAAAGCCTAACTCCAACTCCTAACAACTAACCCACCCCTGATCTCTAACACTAACCTTAATCCTGACTCCTAGCCCCTGACCCTTAAAACCTAATCCTAAACCTAATCAGAAGAAACATGCCCATCAGCAGGTCATACATACGCACACACAAGCATTTCTAGGATGCGCATACAAGCCATCTAAGTGGTCAGTGATGTATACTTCATGTCAGTGCACAGGGCTGCCTATTCTAACTGCAAGATCTGATAACAGCTTGGTGAGTGTGTGGAAGTATCTGCTCACCAGGATTAATGGGATTTAGCTGCTTGCTCGATACAGAGCTGAGCTGCAGTTAATAGAAATCAGAGGTGTTTTTATGGAGAAAGAAATGCTTCAGGAGTCTTATGTGTCTCAGAAAGGAGCTGGGGATGTGCTGGAGCCTATGGCTGTGTGCGCAGTGCTTCTTTAGGCAGTGCTAAGCCAAGGCTGCTGAAACTCCTTTCATGATGCTGAATTATTCAGGAGTCCTTCACAAATGACTGCAAATCGGGGCATATGAGAAGTCATGGAGGAACTTGAGGAGTAAATGCTCAGCTTTCAAGGAGAAAGTTAAGCATGAGGCAGATTTTTGCCAGACTTTCAGAAAGTTTTAGAGAGAATCCAGCAGAGGGCCATGAAGATGGCCTAGAGCAACTCTGGCAGGAGGACAGGTTGAGAGCTGGGGCTGTTCAGCGAGCAGAAGCGAAGACTGAGGGGAGATCTTATCAATGTTTATAAGTATCTAATGGGTAGAAGTCAAGTGGATGGGGCCTTTTTGGTGATGTGCAATGACAGGATAAGGGGCAACAGGCAACATAAGAAGTTCCATAGAGACTCAAGGAAGAGCTTTGCTGTGAACACTGAACAGGCTGCCCAGAGAAGGTGTGGAGACATTCAAGCCCACCTGGACACACTCCTGTGTATCTACTTTAGCAGGGGTTTGGGTTTGATGATCTCCAGAGATCCATTCCAACCCATGTGATTCTGTGATTCAGGCCAGAAAAGGATAACAGATTCTCCTGATGGACACATATGCTGCACAAAGAAGACGGCTTCATCCTGAAAATCTTTGCAACTGAAACTTTAGGGCAATGAAAGACCTTACCCATTGCTGTGGCTTAACCCAAGCAGGCAGCTCAGCACCACACAGCCACTTCCTCGCTGCTCCAATGAAGTGGGGGAAGGGAATTGGAAGGGTAAAAGTTAGAAACTTGTGGGTTGAACTCAAGACAGCTTAATATGTTAAAAAAAAATTAAAAAAAAAAAAAAGAGGAAGAAAAACAGATTAAGATTACCCATACTTCTTTTTTTTCTCCTAGAAGTATGAAAGAAGAAATGGCAAGAAGTAAATGCAATGTACTAAAGCAACGTTCAACTTATCTCCAGAGAAAGGTTTGGAGAAGAAGTCCCCAGGAGCTATTCAGAGATGCTTTCCTGTTCAGTCTCCCACAGCTGCCTGGACACAACAACTCTCAGAGCTGCTGGGAATGCTTGTGTAGAAACGATGAGGAGAAAATGTGGCACTGGAGCCTCCAAAAAACCTCTGTTTCTCAGCAGCAGCTCATTATCTTCCTCTCTGAGAGGAATCCAATGCAGGCAGTTGTATTTATTGCACTGTGGTGGTGAAGTTAGGCAGACCCACGCCAAAAGATCCCAAGAAGTACAGTTCAGGAAGTCGGATGGCTGCACTGAATAGACCAGATTATCTCAGTGGGAAGTTTCCTTACCTTCTGAAGTAACAGAGTTCTCTTCAAGGAGAGGCAGCAGGTATTTAATGATAAATCATATGTCAGAGACAACCTACAAACAGAGCGCACAATAGATAAAGGATGACCCCATCTTTTGTCTTGATGTCTGTTCTCTGCCAGAAGAGACCAAGGAATCAGGTTTGGTTTTTTCCTTTCCTCTCTCTAATGTTCTGCTAGGGTTTTTCTTCCCCTCCCTTTTTTTTTTTTTTTTTCTTCCCAGTTTCACTGCACTCAAGAGTGGCAAGGCTGAAGAAAAGCTGCTATGGGGATATTTTTGTCATCAGGGCAGCAAGTTGATGTTGGAGAAGGCAAAACATTTGCTGGAGATTTTCTCTGAGGTCTTCAGCAGCTCTGTGTTGCCAGGAGCAGAACTACAACCTCACTGTGCAAGCACAAGCAACGGCTGGCAGAGAGATGAGAACTTCAGCAAAGTCTTAGTTGGACTGTGCAAGGCATATTAATCATGATGAAAGTATCACTAAACGTGTTCACACAAAACATGGGTTTTGATGAACTGTAGCATTTGCAGGCAATAAACACACCATCTAAAAATCCTCAACTAGTGCTACACGCACACACATATATGTAACTTCTCTTTTTTGCTTAAACATCTGTTTTCTAAATGGAGCATCAGAGAAAGTCACGCTATGGCAGTGTTCCTGCAGTGGGTATAAATGCCCTTCTCATCTCCCAGATGACAAGAAGTGTCAGAAATGAGATCACGCTGTTGCTCAGCGAGCCACAGAACTGCCCTCTATGCTGCATTTTTCCCCTTGTCAAATTGAAGTTCAGAGTTCCCACTAGTTCTTATCTCAGCTATTGTTGGCTGTAAGCCACGGCTCATTTTGCTCAGCTTTCCATAAAATGTGAATAATGAACAATCCAATGCTTTAGAGCACTTTGTGTGAAAGGAACATGGATCTACAGACCAAAAAGGAAGAGCAAACTCACGGTCTACTAAGGTACTCAACCAGCTTTGAAAACTGTCTGCCATGTTGATCTACCCCCATGCCAGCCCATGAAGTGGGTCTGACATCAAGGAAAAATCTCCAGTAAGGTCAGCAGGTAACTGTAGGTTTTAGAGATGCCCCAGGTACAATGAGAATATATACACATATATATTCTCACATATACACTTATGTGCAAGGTGGATGTCTCCAGCAGCTGGACTCCCAGTCTGTCCAGTAACTGGCCCTCTGCTCCTGCATTCCAGTCTCACCAGATGCTGGTACCCTCACTAGATTCTATTGGGAGGGAAAATAGTTTGCTTCTTTGGACCTCTATTTTTTTATTATTATTTTTTTAATGGGGTTTGTTCTGTTTTTAAAAAGAGCTGAGCAAAGTTGTTGTTGGTTTAACTGGCTTTCTCATAACAAAAGCCTTGAGTAGCTGTAATTGTATACTAGGCTTTGTTTACAACAATTACATCAACTTCTCTTTTCTCTGCTATTTATTTCCCAGTGTTGTTATTCATCACACATTCATGTATTCTTTTTCTCCAAATGATCTGATTCTTCCACGAATGCCTGAATTGCTGCTGTGATAATTCCTTGACTCAACTTTCTATGTTCTGTATCCACCTCCCTCCCACCCTCCAAAAAAACCCAAAAAATAAAGAGAAGCAGAATTGTACCTTCTTCTGAGTAGCAGCTCAAGACCAGATTCCCAACACAAAAAATTGCAGAGGATGGATTTCCCAGAATGTGTAGCACTCTCCAGAAGCTATAATCCTTTTTGCAGTTGAGATGAAAACATATCTCATGCTCTGACAGGGTTTTCATATGTGCAATCCGCTGGGTACAACTTTGTGTTTGTGTTAGAAGACCAACATTGTGGCACTGCTTCTCACTTGCTGCAGTCTAGAAATATGAAGGCAGCACTGGCCTCTTTATCTTGCTGTTTCTCCTTTCTTGCATTTCCATGTTGATAGCTTCAGTTTGAATATTTGAGTGTTATTTGAATGCATAATTTAAAATATGATATTGTGCATATAGAGATAGGGACATCTGTAGATACAGATATTTAAATATAACATATGTTTTAGAAAGGAGATAGGGAACAAAGACATTTTATTTTCAATTTTCAATCAGAAGAAATCCATAAGCCCATATTTAAGCCTAGTGGTCTGGAGAGTGTCAGTTTGACTAGAGAAATTAAATTTGATGTGTGTATTTCTGTCTTGAGTTCAAGCCCTCAGGAACACTGCAGGTCTGAGCTCTGAATCAGCTCCTTGTACAATAGATGTCCTAAGAGCACAAATGACTTCTAAAGCATTAGAGAAGAAGAAAAAATCGTTGGGAATCAAGCAGTGGACCACCATTAATGGTCCAGATCAGAACTAGTAATTCAGTATTCAGCTGACTATAACTTCTGGGTTATCTCATGTCTCCGCTTCCCTCCTTCTCCTCTCGTCCAAGGCATGCTTTTCTCATAGATCATTTACTTCTCATTGATTGGATTTTGTGAACCCTTGTACTGAAAGAGACTTCCTCTGCCTTCCATCCATGTGTGAGCACCTTTCTGCTCACAGAAGCCCAGTTTCAGCCATTTTGATGGTGACTCAGAGCAGATCTTTCCCTCCCATCTTGTCTTGACACTGTGTGAGAGACTCCGTGTGAAAGATCCTCACACCTGCCAGATCCTGGACACAAAACCCATGGGCTGCTGAAGAGCTTTAATCACATCCAGTACTTTTCACTTTGAAGCCAAAATTGTTCTCAAGTGCCTTTGGCAAGTCCAGTACCAAAGTCAATCTGCCTCTCCATTTACCAGAGGCAAACTTAGCTGTCCTAATTGAACATCTAATCCTACATCTAATATTTGTTAGCATAAGCAATTAAACAATATTAAGATTTCATTATATCTAGACTCAATCAATGTCCCTTCCCACATCTGTGGAATGTTGTTCATATCTTGAGAAGACATGAACAATATTTAAGTCCCCTTCTATGGAGAAAGAGCAGCTGTTTTACTACCATGCCTCTCTTTGCTCTTTTCTAAATTGAAACATCCAGTTCTAGCATAGATTCTCCTCTTCAAGACCCTAAACCAGACTAGAGCCTTGGTATCTCCCTCAGAATTTAAGAAAGATGCATCTCACCAACTTTCAGTTCTGTATTCACTGCAACAGTGTTTGGAAGCAAGTATTTCTGTTTGCCTTCATTCTGCATCCTGTTCTCCCCAGACATGGGTTCCTACTCAGACCAGAAGAGCTCAATTAAGAATCAAATGGAAAGGTCCCCTGCCCTTGACAAGCTGAAGCCTCAGTCTCCTAGAGATAATTACTACCCATTTCTCAGTCTAAAATGTACTGCAAGCAATCTAATGGCCTTGTGGAGCTAGGAATGGGAGGAATGGGATATAAATCATTCCAGATGGCTAGGGACAAATGAGACTCTGATAGTCCTTAAGGAGCTGAAGAGCCTCTACGGAAATTGGGAAATCAGCTAATGTTCCTCTGGAGCATTGAATCCTCTCCTGAACCCCATTTTGCTTATGCCATTTATGTTCTTTTTCCTCTCCAACAGAGCATCTTTTGAGCTAACAACCTTCCTCATGTATTTAAACACTTCCAGATCTTTTCATGTAATTAGTTCATTTTCTCATGCAGGCACATGCATATGGTTTGGGTGATGAACAGACTCATCTCACAGTATATTTAATGGCAAGACCCAGACTTGATGCTTGATTTGTAGGCTTAGATAAAAATATCAGTCTGGAAAATGGATAAGAGACTTCACTGCTCTCTTGGAACTATTCAGCCTTTGAACCAAAGGATTAGGTAAGTGAATAAGTAAGAAAATTTTAGTTGAGAAAACTGATATTCCTGTGAAAGGTGAATGCATGTACAGATTGTCCCAGAAAATGTCTTCTGGCCTGAACTGGTAGGAAAAATTACAAATAATCCCTCATTTTCTGGAGAAAATGATCGGCTTAGAAATACTCCCAGGGCACACAGCGCACTATAAAAACTGACAGATAAAAAAATACACACTGTTAATATGTCAAGTGGCTAGTGTTACAGCAGAGAGAAAACATCAAGCACAGGAGCTAGTGCCTCCAGTACTCTGGGAGAAATGGCAAGCATGAAAAACAGCATCCTCAATTGTTCTGCAGCTTGCATGAAATCTGGGAGACTGTCACACACTAAGCACAGCAAAGGAGCAAAGCTAGGCAGCTTAATTTAGCTCCAAAGTGTGTCTGAGCCTTAAGATATTTATGTAGTTTTACCTCTTTGTCTGGAAAACTCCTGTGAACAAGTTATCCAGCAGGATTTCCTGCTTTAATTTTCCTGGCGAGACTACAATAATAATAGAAATTTCCATGTCAGAAGGAATCCCAAAAGCAAACAGGGCTAGAAAACAGTAATTCATGAGTGTATTTTTTAAGTTCAAGAGTTCATTTTGACATTTTTTGGTAACAATTTTAACTATTCCCTATTTATCATATCTCAAAACAGATACGGTAGCAGAAATACTATCAGAGGAAAAAATCTGGATGGTTTTTAGGGAAAAACTTTGTCCTATAAGCCAAGGACAGCAAAGCAACACTAGTGATGGGTACCAAAACCACTGTTTGGAGAGGAAGCAGAGATCCAATCTGGCCGTTATATGAGTGACTGCTGCACTGACATCAGTGACTTGTACAGAGCACATGCCTCCCAGAGTACCTGAGCATTGCTAAGGGACTGAATAACCCACCTTGTCATGATCTGACACCATTTTAAGCTGCCTTGACAGCTTTTGGTGTAGGATTCTTTCTGTTTTCGTTTTGGAGCATGTTCTCCTGAATAACAGTGGCTGAGATATATGTTTTTGTTATGAATGAAAATCTGCTCTCCAAAAAACTAATCACACAGCACACTCTTGCCTGAAGCAGCATTTTAATGGAAGAAAAGCTTCATTAGATTATTATTAAGCGTTACCTCCTCCCAGTTTCATACTGCTTCCATTAGTAGACATTCCTAACACTCAGCCATACTTATAAATGTCATTTTTCACTTTAAGGGGAAAGCTTTGTTGGGGGGCTTCATTGCCCTTCACTGGACACACTCCAGGGCCTGAATGCCTTTCATGTACTGGGGGGCCCAACAGTGAACACAGCACTTGAGGTGAGGTCTCAGCAGAGCTGAGTGAGAGGCATAGTCCCCTCCCTGCTCCTGCTGGCTGCACTAGTGCTGATACAAGCCCAGGATGCTGTGCCACCTGGGCACACTGCTGGCTCATGTATAGCCAAGCATTGATCAACGCCCACTGGTCCATTTGTCCACACAGTCTTCCAACTACTCTGCCCCAAGCCTGTAGCAATGCATGGGGTCATTCTGACCAAAGTGCAGTTCCTGGCACTTGGTTATGTTGAGCTTCATCCTGTTGGCCTCAGCCCATCCATCCAGCCCATCCAGATCCCTCTGAAGGGCCTTCCTACCTTCAGGCAGATTGACACTTCCTCCCAACTTGGTGTCATCTGCAAACTTACTGAAGGTGCACTCAATCTCTTCAATCACATCATCAATAAAGATATTAAATAGGACAGTCCCCAGTACCAATCCCAGAAGAACACCGCTTGTGAACAGTCACCAGCTGGATTTAACTCCATTCACCACCAGTCTCCAGGCCTGGCATTCCAGGCAATTTTTTATCCAGATAAGAGTGTACCTGTCCTAGCCATGGGCTGCCAGCTTCTCCATGACAATACTGTGGGAGACAGTGTAAGCTGTGTTTAATTTAACTGTAGTGAAACCCTTTATCCCTCCCACAGCCTATCTGTGGCTATTCACTATACGTTCTGATTTTGCATGGCATGGCATAGGAAACCTCTTAGAGGACTGTGTGAGGGGAAGTATTTCATCACTTGTGGAAACTATTTTCTCAGACAAGACCACTTGTTAAATTCAGCCCACAAATAGTTTCCATCTCTCTGAAGTGCCTTTTCTCTGCTGGCCTGCTACTGATATAAGTCACTCTCCTACATTTTCCCAAGCTGTTCTATGAAGACACTAAAACCTAAGCAACTAGCTAGACCTTACATTTTAAAAGAAAAGTCTATATTCCAAACAACAGCAAGACAGGAAGGAAATTGTGCTTTGAACCTGCGCGCAACTAAAGTTTACCCTCTAACAGCTAAGACAACCCTCTAACAGAACAAAATCCACAAAGAATTCAAACTTTGCCCAAGAGAGGAGAATCCAAAGGCAGAGCCATAGCCCCCCAGGACCTGCAAACAGAAGCACTTGAATGGCAGGGACATGCATGCCAAATATTTTGGGCAGCCTTGATACAGATGCTGGCGAAGAGGAGATCTGATCAGGTAGAACCCATGCCATTGCCTGATCAATGCTTTGTAACCAGATTTTTTTTCACATCACTACTTCTTTGTGTGGAAAAAAAGAGAGAATTTGATAAAAATCAGGCTCGTGGTGAGAAATGCCCATGAGACACCACCACACAGTGCCAGCAGGCCTGGTACGACTCTCCTGGTATGTCTGTTTTCTTCATTTCCGAGAAACAACCCCTAATCCTGCATACTCAACTGAGACTGCTCAGGAGATAAGGCACTCCAGATTTTGGGTTTGTTTTCCTCTCAGGGAAATGAAATCAGCCAGAGGGGCAATGATGAGGTACCTCTCCATGTAAAATCTCTTTTCACGGTGTTTGTCAATACCGTGGTTTCACCTGCAGGCCACATGAAAGAAAATGATCCTCTGTGCAGCCAGAATTACCCAACAGACCATAAAAACTCATTCTGCAACATGTTTTTATCACTCCAGCCACAGCAGTTTATCTCCAGCAATACAAAGACAGGGAAATGTCACAGGCACCATGAGGTATTTATCTGAAGAACCAAGCGCTGCTGATGCTGCCGAATGCAGTGGGGAAAAACAAAAAGAAATATAAAACAAACCAGTAAAAAAAAAATGCTGAAAAAATGCAGAAGAAAATGAACACAGTCAATGGCCAATCCTTTCTAAGAAAAAAAGATCAGAAAAAAATACATCAGTGAAAGAACTCTGAACAAACTCTTTAAAAATTTTGAACTTTGAGAACAAGACTAAAATCAGTGTGTCGTCGTGGAAATGTTAATTTCAGTGTAGTTTATTTCCCATCTTTTAAAGGAAAGAGGTTGCGTGAGCAAATTAGTGATTCTGGGAGCAGAGGAACAATGGCAGAGTTTGCACAGGTTCTGCGATATCTAATACAGACTGGATCTGTTCTCCTGTCTACTCCTCAGCAGTATTAGGATTCCACCTTTCTACCCAGCCATCTATTTTCATTATATTTGCAGGGCCTTGTCATTTCACCTACTGCTCCAGTGCCAATGCCACTGAGGTAAGTTCAGATTCAAATTTTTCTCCCTTTCCTGCTTGGAAAGTATTTACAAGCTCTTCCCCGGAGTATTTAGCAACCCTTCAAAAAGATTGTTAAAATGTATAATGCTATTGTAGTGATCGTCCCCTTCCTTCCGATGTCTTAGTGCCATTTTTTGACGTTTCATTTTCATGCAGTTTCAATTTTCTTTCAATTTCTTTTTCAATTTTCAATTGAATTGTTTTCAATTTTCTCAATTTCCTTTCTATTTTCATGCGCGGGAACAGCATGTCCTTGACTGTATAAGCAACAGCCTTCCCACAAAGAAATGCTGTTGCATGGTCATTTATACATGTTCCTTTTCTGAAATAGATTGCAGGTACATGCTGCTGAGTTTAGTATATTAATAGTGCCGGATTAGACATTGTGCAGTAGTAGGTGTGCTGCTGCCAAAAATGAAGAACAGAAAAGCCAAGACACCAATTAAACTGTCGGTTGCTATTAGGAGTATTTTTCTGATTTAAAGCACGCCCATCAGAATGTGTCTGCTATCATGACCAAAGCAAAACAAAAGAAGAAACACGGCTAACTATCGGGCTCCCGGTTCAGTTTGCTGCGCCAAAGTGCTTTTGAGCACTTGGAAACATCATTCACTGGAGTCCAAGGAGAAAGCTGAAGTCCAAATAAGCAAATGTAGAGTTCATCTATGGGAGGAAAAAATGACCTATTTTGCTGATTTCCATCAAGTATGAAACCTGATGTGATGTTGCATTGTTATTGGCAAATGACCTTTGAAAATAAAACACAAGTGACTTTTCCAAGTCGTTTGTAGTCTCTATGAAGTGGAAGGATTTGAGATAAATGACTGGTAACAGGAGATTGATTTGGGCACTAAGTAAACGTAAGTGGATGGAAGAAAACAGCAAAATGAAAAGAAAAATGGATTATCAGAGGGCCTGACAGGAACAAGACAATGCCAAGAAAGCAAATGAAATGTAATAATGAAATCAAGTTTTGCCTGTGATGCTTCAGCCTATACCAAAACAAGGCTTATTGCACTTGGCAGTGAGCTGCAAGAAAAGGGAAGTACAGCAGATAAGTGGAGCTTTTTCTTTTTTGTCTGTTCTCCTGTGGATTTGCCTTTAGCAGAGCATGACAAGGAAGATACGTTTCCTAGAAGTACCATGTGCACCTTTTCCACTAAAGAGAAACGCTGGAGATTTTCAAGCAAGTTTCCCATCTAAGTTCATTCACTGTCTCTCCCCCCACCACCATTCCCTTCTAGGCATGGCAGCTTGCCTTGCAGGAGTGTGTTGGCCACTCTATGGTAGCTGACTTGACACCTCTCAGCCTCAAGACATTGCTGGGTTATGGCTATTTTTGCCAGGAGACACAGGAGGGTCAGACAGATTTGACCATACCAATCTGCATTACAGCTAGCTCCCAGGGAAAGGCTTAGCGGGAGTTATGCAGTGGGATTTCCGAGCTGAGAGACAGAGTTGCAACACAGACAACTGAGAACAGCCACAGCTCACTGGCTGGAGATAAGGAGCATATTTTAAGTGCTGTGGTGAAATGGTGTGACCTTGCTATTCTGGGGAAGCAAGGATCTCAAAGTCAGTGGAATGATCTCACATGTAAGCAAATCTTCAAACCCAGCAAAACTACAAGATTTAGCTGTATCCTTCCCATGTTCCGCCACGTGGAAATGTGCAGAGGCTGTGACAAGCCACCCACTCTCAGAAGTTTGTAATCCTCACATTGTACATGTGATTACTTCTATATAATATGTATGGTTGTCTAATCCCTAGGGGACATGCCAATTCCATCTAAACCAGGCTGAGCAGGCACACTGTCTTCACTGTCTTTCACTTTTTTTTTCCCCTGTAAAAAGCAACCTATTGCCTTGGCAAATCAAATGCAGAAAGCTGCATGCCTCTAATTTTGTTCAAAGAAATATTTTTGTATTTTTTTCTCCTTCTCAAAAATCAGGCTTGAAGTTCTTACAGTGCACACCGAGACATCTGTCTTGCGTAGGTTCAGCTGCCACCTTTTCAAAGTACTTGTCATGTGTATCTGTTCTATAAGATACATCATTAGATATTTTTTGCTTAATGCTATATTTATCAGCGCAGAAGGGAATCTCCCAGCTCTGTGAAAACTTCGTCATAAAGCGAATCTGAGCAGCAGCACTGAAGAATGTCTTTCTTTCCTCTATTGAGGCAATGTCGACATCCTGAACACAGAGCTTCCCAGCCCCACTACAGGTGCTGGCACAGTAATTCAGAATTGCAAGAGGCTTTTTTCCTTCTCTGCACCTTGGATCATGCAATACAAAGCTCATGAGCTTCTTCTTACCAAGGCTTGCCTATGATACTTATTGGTCAACAGTTCTAGATGCTTACATTACAGGAAGTTTTGCTTTGTCATTTGAAATAATTCAGTAGAAACAGCGGTTGTTTTAACACTAGAAAGATACATATGTTGCATTCCTCCTTAAGAAGTGTAAATCTGCTCATCTCCTCCCTGTTCACATCCTCTAGCTTCTTACCACATGTACATTAGAGGATCTTGCATTATCCTTTTTCTGTTGTCAAAATAACAAGATTTTTACCTATTGTGTTCCAATTAGGTACTAACAGCACTTCAGGGACTGATGCACTTAGTTCTTCATAATTATAGCCATTCCTGCTTTCATCCCAAGGGCATTCCGTAAGACAACCACTGATATTTATATAGTCTCATAAGACTGTAGCCAGGTGAAATGAAGGAGCAGGAATATCTATCAAAGCAAATTTAGAGAATAAAGCTGCTAATTTCAAATTTTATGCTTTGGTGACAAATGAAAGTACTGATGCTATGGTTACAGCTGAACTTGCTGTTTTTATTAGAGACATTGATAATGAATATAATGTCACTGATGAAATGGCTTCTGTGGTGCCATTAAAACACACAACTAAATCTCTTGATTTGTACAAAGCTGTAAAAGTTACATTCAAGTGATTTTCTTTAACCTTTGTCAACATCTCTGGTAATAGCTACAGATGGTGTCCTGGTGATGGTTGGTAAAAAAGTGGGGCTAATAACATTAATAGAAGACAATGCGTACGCGCCAGCAGCTCGCGTTTGAGGAAATAGTATTGCGTTGTACATCAGGAGAATGTATGTATGAAAGCTTTAAAAATAGAGAGTGTCGTGCAAACCATCACCAAAGCTGTGAATTCCATAAAGACCAAGGGCCTGAATCATCATCAGTTCCAGGAGTTCCTTCAAAGTATGGATGCTGATAATGGAGACATCTTGTACATATCCGATGGGAAGTGGCCAAGTCAGGGTGAAGTGCTAAAAATGTTTTATGGTTTGCAAAATAAAATCAAACCATTTAAGGAATCAAAAGGAAAAATTGTGCCAGAACTTGAAGATGAAAAATGGCTCAGATGTAGCATTTTTGGTGGATTTGACTGCTCATTTGAATGAGCTAAACATGCATCTTCAAGGTGAAAATCAGCTTATCTGTGCTGTGTTTCATACCATAACAGTGTTCAAAATGAAACTTACGTTATGGCAGAGTGGAGTAACGACAAGTAACATTGGCTGAACACAGTCCTGTGAACAGTGAAAAATATGCAGCTGTGCTTTCCATTGTGATAAAGGAATTTGAGAATAAGTTTCAAAATTGCAAAAAAATTAATTACTTGATATATTTGTGAATCTATTTTCAGTTGACATAAATACATTACCTGCAAAACTGCAAATGGAATCAGATGCACAACTCAAACAAAAATGTGATGTATCTCTTTATCAGACTTTCATAAGTCCTCTCCTCCCAAACAAAAACATCCATCCCTTCACAATCATCCTTATTCATGTCAATGCTTTTTGGCAGTACATAATGAACAACTGTTTTCAAGGACAAAGCACAGGACGAGTAAAATGTCATTAGAAACCTCTGAGGAGCACCTGAGAACTCACTAAGAATTGCAGTCAGTGCTACTGAACCATCCTGATGCATTAGTTTCACAAAAACAAGGTCAAATATCCGACTGATTTTATGGTTTTGCTACTCTCTTTTTAAATGTTTCAATAAAATAAATATTTTTAAACTTCTCTTATATGTTAATTATTTTAGATATTTTAAATAGGCCCAAGAAAATTCCTCTTTACTCAGCATGGCCCAGGCAAGCCAAAAGATTGGACATCCTTGGTCTAGACTTTGTAGTCAATAAAATAACAATAAAAGCAATAAAAACAGCATCCTTTGATACTTCAAAGAAGACATTGCTGTTCCGACAAAATAATTTATGTTAACGTACTTAAATTGTGTACTTAAAGTACACCATTTTTGCAGAACATGCATTTAATATATTTTCTGCAGGAGCAATAAGCAAAAGCACTGAGTTAGATTCTGATCTTTTAAATTCTTTAAGCTGTTTAACAACAGGTCTTTTGCAGAGAGACAAAAAAGAGATAAAGACACAAGTAATCAGTCCTGATTGTACATATAATATATGCTGCTCTTACTTTTTGGCCTGATTCTGCACATCCACGTTGTTTAAGAGATCACATTTCTCATGTACCTTTCAATATTCATGTAATCATTTTAACTCACCAATCGGTGTCACTGAGCAGTTGATGTTTCCAGGATGTTGCACTGCTACAAGTTTTATGAAAACTGGCATCTAGTTATAGGATAGCAGTCCAGGAAGTGTTTCTGCTGTCTGTTGTAAGTTGTGCTTGGCAGCAGCTAGCGACCCATCAGCACAAATGCGCTGGCTGGCTGACGAGCAGGGATGCAGCTCATCATTACCTGCAGGCATCATAGACAACAGAGGCGAAGCTGCCTACAAAGGAAATAGGACATGAACCAGGCTTATTTAGGCTGCAAGGTTTAGTTAGTTCTGCTGTTTGTTAAGAACTTTGTTTTATAGGACATTAAAATGTTTCTGGTGTATCCCTTCATAACCCTTCTAACATAAGGCTAACATAAGAGGAAAGTAAGCAGCAATAAGAGACATGGAGTGCAAGTGTTATACCCAGATCCAGTGACCAGTTCCTGCAGGATGGGGAGTGACACTTTGGTGAGGAAATAAGGAAAGAGCTAGAAGCTGTTTTTCAACAAACTGGTTTTCCTTCTATAAACAAAGGTATATCATTTAATATGAGGACTGTACAAAAGCCAAATTTTACTTGGTTGTCATTATTTTTTTCCCTCAAGCAATCTGTTAACAACATGTACAGTGGAATTGCCAGGTCACAGTCTGAACCAATAGATGAGCACCTTTTTTAAGGGTTAGCAGCTAGCAGAGGAGTATCTCTCTGGAAGGGGGCTGTACTTCTCTTGAGCAGCTAACAGAGCAGTATCTCTCTGGATGGAGATTGTACTCCTCTTGAGCTGTCACTGGTCATTGGAAGTGGTGAGCAAATTTTCCTTCTTTTTTATCTGCTATTGCTCTAGGGAATTTGTGTTCTACTAGAAAGCACTATTATTGCCTTCTTTTGCCATATAAATATGACTTTTTAGTAGTTTATTTATCACAATAAATGCCTTGATGGCCAGCTATTTCTATGGGTAGGCATTCGTATGCCTTCCTCAATTGAAGCAGGCTACAGGACTGTCATGGTAAGTAACTGCCCTTGCAGGGTACAGGTTTCATCCATTATCTTTATTTCCACAATCTCAGTGACAAAAGTTAAAAAAAAAAACAAAAAAACAAAAAAACAAAAAAACAAAAAAACAACTATACAATAAATAAAGAACTTGTACTCGTACCAGCCATGGGTCAAAACGGGAGGAATTACATTCATTGGAGCACATGAAATAACTAATGGTGATAGGATTTTCTCTGTGTGAGTATATCCTATTTAAAACAAAACAAAACAAAACAAAACACAAATTGACTCACTGGAACACTTCTAACAGAAGCCTTCATGTGGGTGGTTCAAATCTCTACCCATACTTAGTTTGTAGAATCATTAAGGTTGCAAAGGCCTCTAAGATCATCTAGTCCAACCATCAGCCCATGCCTGTTACTGCTCTAGACCATGTACCACATCTGCCCTTTTCTGGAACACCTCCAGGGATGCTGAATCTACCACCTCCCTGGGCAGCCTGTTCCAATCCCTCATTGTTTTTACAGAGAATAACTGTTTCTGAATATTTGACCTGAACCTCCCCTGGTACAACATAACTTAGGACAAGAGGTAGTGGCCTTCTAATACACTTCACCATCTGACAGAAAACTTAACGTGCCTTGTGTCTCTGCTCTCTTTAAAGCAGCCTCAGTCAGAGATTTCTAGCTCTGTGACACATGCCATGTTGTAAAAAGAAAAGAGACAAAGCTCTGCCTCAGCTGGCAAACCAAACTTGCCCTGATGCAGAAGCCAGGTGTAGATAAAACATCTACGTGTGTATCATGATATCCTATCTTCCAAAAGTGATAAGCTACATCTAAGTTTTGAGATGGCAAATCAGTCTTTACCAGTACTTACTGCTGTATCATGCAGCCAGGAGCACTCGTTCCTTTGCAGGGCGTCAGAGGACAGCAACTGCTCGTGAAGAGAGGGAAACTTGGGGGCCTGCTGGAGGAAGCAGGCCTTGGTCACATCAATAGTGATGGCTCGGCCTACACAGCAGCAAGCGACCAGTCTGTCAATAGTAGGGCTTCTCTGGGAAGTCTTCACAGCTTTCCTTCCACAATTTCTTTGTTTTTTCACATAGGTGGAGCAGAGAGGTATTAGAAAAATCTGCTGAGTTTCATTTGTGCCAGAACATTCGTTTATTTTGTGTGGGTTGAGTAAGATTGGCTCGATGTCTCTTAGGGAGAAAGGCAGTCTCCCATTGCTGTAAGGCTTTTTTGCCCAAAGAGGCCCAGCAAGCAAATACTGGTTTAATAACCCATAGTGACCTAGAATCCTTCCTGAGGAACAAAGGATGCTGCTGTCCTAACCCACTGACCAAGGACTGGAATTAAATTCCTGAGGGGTTGGGCCGAAGCTCCTGCTAGAAACATCATCCCATGCAATCTGGTCTGTGTGGTGTGCAAAGCAAGGCCTCCCCTCTGGGCTGCAGGAATATCACACTGCTAGCAGCCAGAGCAGCCTCTGGCAGGGACAAGGCAGTGAGGAGCTTGGTGGAAGATGGTACAGCAACACAGCCAAATAGCCGAGCTGTAACAGAGGCACCTGGGCATCTCACTAACCTCACAGGGTTGCTTTTCAATCTTTTTAATGGAAAAACAAATGCCAACCATCTGTTAGCAACTCCTCCAGTGAGGCAGAGCAGAGAGGTTCATTAAATCAGAGAAGAGCTTAAAAACATAAATCCACAAACAGGCTAAACAGACTAATACTGTACCAGAACAAAATAAAATAATGATTTCAAAATGCCCAGCTGAATGCTAGTGGGCTGCATGTAAAATAAGCAAGGAACCAGGGAGGAGGTACAGGAGATAAATGCCAGCAAAGATACAGGTATCGATCTCAGTGGAGTGCAAATAGCTCAGAGACATGCTTCGTTGTACCCAGATGAAAGGACTAAAGTGACCCACGTGAACTCTGGCTTTGAAAAATCAAAAAGAAATGAGCAAATTGCAGTAAGCACCTGCCAGCCCTGGGCAAACAAGGTGTTCCTGCTGTATGGCCATCCAAAATGCTCCCACGCATACCCACTCTGTAGTCTTGGGGCAGCAAATGACAATTGGGGAGCAGTCAGTTCCAGAACCAGATGGAGAGAAGGCAGCTGTCTATGCTCTTACAACTTGCTCAGCACAATAATGCTCTGCTCTGCACAGGGCATCTGTTCCACAGCACAGGGAAAAGACCTTCAAAGTCATTCCTCCCATCTTCTGCTTGGAGCAGGACTATCCCTAAACACTGCATCATGAAGGCAGTCACTTTATCAGCTAGGTCATGACAACTGACACATGACAAGTGTGGAGAACTCTATAGCTCTTTGGCCACCTCTTGAAGTGAAATTGCCCTTTCTGTTGCTGAAGCCCAAATCCATTCCATGTAACAGGGTTTTAGATTCAGTCCCTGCAGGAATTATCACAGTGGGCCCCACAGTTCAAAATTAACCTCTGTAAATCATACAACTCAAGCCAGTCTATGATTCTAATAGACAATAAAGCTTTCCCAGCCCCAACCCCAAGCCATGGACAGGGCTGCCCTCCACCAGCTCAGGCTGCCCAGGGCCCCATCCAATCTGGCCTGGAGCCCCTTCAGTGATGGGGCACCACAGCTGTTATGGACAGCAGAGCCAGGGCCTCACTGCCCTGTGAGTAAAGAATTTCTTCCTCACATCTGACCTAAATCTCCCCTCTTTTAGTTTAAAGCCATTCCTATTGTCCTATCACTACCAGATCACGTAAAAAGTTGCTCTTTCTCATGCTTGTAAGCTCCCTTCAAGTACTGGAAGGTCCAGTGAGGTCTCCCCTTCTCCAGGCTGAATGAGCCTAATTCTTTCAGCTTGTCTTCATAGGAGAAGTGGTCCAGTCCTCTGAGAATCTTTTGGCCCTTCTCTGGACCTGCTCCAACAGCTGCACATCCCTCCTGTGCAGAACACCACAGGCCTTTACACTGTAAAGTGTATTCAGAGTATCATAAAATGATGCAAGTAAAGTTTGTCAATAGAACAAAAGTACAAACTATTCTGGACTGGGAAGCCACCAAATTGGAGAGCTGGAAGGAGAAAGACCTTGAAGAGGAAAGGTAGGAAAGGATTTGTTGTAGCAAAATAAGACAATAGGAGAAACTGTTCAAATTTTATATTTATGTGAAAGTCTCTGTGCACTGATCGTAGAATCACAGCTATCATAGAATCACAGAACTGTCTAGATTGGAGGATTCCTTCAATATCATCAAGTCCAACCATCAAACTGACTTAATGAGTCCCATCACACAGAATCATAGAATCATTTAGGTTAGTTTGGTGGCTCAAACGAAGCTACTTTGTAGTGAAAAGGAGTGCGTGGCACCCAGTCATTCAAACCCACAAATTAATGCTGAAGAGAAAAGACTGGAGGCACTCGGCATAACAGACACATAGACAGCCTGCCCTCTCGCCCTTCCTTCTCAGCTGGGAAAGAGGGAAAATGAAACAGGCTGTGAGATGACATTTTGCTTTATTGTTTTCCGTGTGCCTGCACCCACCACAACAAGATATGAATGCATGCTTAAGATCTCCAGGCACAACTGCAATGTAAATAATGACTTAGCGTAACAATAGCAATTACAGACACTGCTGTAGGCTCTAGTCAGCTAATAGGGAAAATGTGAATTTTTCATAAGATCATAACAATACTGCCAATCTACAACATGCTTTTCTCAGGCTGGTTTTTTGTTTGTTTGTTTGTTTTTTGTTTTTTTTTTCTGAAAATATATGAACATCTACAACCCGTTTTCAGTCATCACCACATTCTGAAGGAGTTTTTGTTACCTCTAGTCATGACTCATGAGAGTGGGAAACAATGTTGCTACTTCTGCTCCAAGTATAAAAAGTAATGACTTTAAAAGCTTCTCATTTAGGTGATCTGAATTTTCTGATTCTCAATCAACTGGAGGGTATCAGAACATATTTTCTCTGAAGAATACCAAATGTTTTCATCTTAAGTTAAATTTAAACTCAACAGCAGTCTCCCAGAGAGAAATGAGGTAACACAGAATCTCTTTCAGTCTGTCAGGTATGCAAAACTATCCCTGAGAAAAAAAGAAAACAGTTCAGAGCTGAGCAACAGTAACGCCTTACCAGTTCAACTAAATCCATTTCACTGTGGGATTAGCAGCTGTGTGTAGGCAAGCCCTGAAACATCTTTTTTTTCTTCTAAACCATGTATTCCCAGACAGATGTAGCACTGATCAGCTCGAATCATAAATGAATTAATAAGCTGTACTGATTGTGGCAACATCTGCTCACATAAACCCCTTCCATGGCTTTTTTTCTCCCATGTTTCATTGAATTTTGTTGTAAGAACTGTAAGAGAGAAAACCATCTGAGCACAGAAACTGCCTTTAAAAAATTATGTTCTTGGATTCACATCTAGCAGGTTTTAAATTTCACAGTACTTTGCAGAAGTACTTTGCAATAATGCTATCCCTACCATGAGGGAAACAAAAGAACAAGCAGCCAAACACTACCTAGACAGGACTTTCTGCTCCAGGGTGTTTTACAACACTAACACAGTAAAACCAAATGGTGAGGAGTGTGTGTGGTGGCATGGTAGATATGGGAGAACAGAAACAAGGTCATCCCACCTGGCTGAGGAAGAGGCAAATCTTGGTACAGAACTGGGTAGGCTTTAGGGTCCCTTCCAACCCAA
Source organism: Tetrao urogallus (assembly GCF_951394365.1). Lineage (NCBI taxonomy): Eukaryota > Metazoa > Chordata > Aves > Galliformes > Phasianidae > Tetrao > Tetrao urogallus. Next base: position 15,773,564 of record NC_136814.1, read on the forward strand.
GCCATTCTATGATACTGCAGATCTGTAAGATGATGTTTTGGGACACGTCAGGTAGTAGATTAATTGCAGGACTGCATTGCTACCCAGCAGGTTTCATTGACAGGTGCATGGTTTTGCGAATATCCCTTTTCTCATCCAGTCACACTTCTGAGTTTTAGCCAGTGTTCAGCAAACTTCTGGTACTTGAGGCAAGAATTTCCCTGGATTAAATCTGGCAACACACAGCTGGTGACACAGCAAGCCATTCATTTCTGAGCTGAGCTGGCTGCTATCCCACCACCCACTCCAGATCCCCTCACCTCTTCCACTTTCTTGAGATGATGGCTAATAGGCTGGAGAGTGAATCTGCTGAGCACCAAGTGAGTTACTCATGTGAAACAGCCTGGCACGTGATGCAGAAGGCCCAGCAAAGACCAACATACAAAATTTTTGCTTCTGTCCTCACAGACAAAATCTCTAATAAATTACAAAGAGTGAGGATGTCAACCCCCCTGGCCATGCCAGCCACAGTCTGTCTGTTATCCAGATGTTCATCATCCTGAATAAAACCCAGGTATCTCCTTCTACACCAACAAGAAGAGACTTTGGAGCTCTAGGAAGCTGCTGAAAGGTGATAAGTTCCTAAAGCTGCATCCAAGGGTCCATTACCTGCTATTTGTGAGACAAGATCTCAAAACAAAACATCATATAAAGTGATAAGCATATCTTTGTTCAAAGCAGGTTTTGCAGGGACCACAGCAATTTTGAAAACAGGGTATCTGAAGACCATCTACTGCAGAAATACTGTGAGGACAAGGCCAGTTTATGACCTGTACTTCCATTCACTTCTCAAAGAATTCCAACATCTAGCAACCTTTCAGTATCTAAAGTAGGGCTATAAGAAGGTAGGGGACAAACTCTTTAGTAGGGTATGTTGTGATAGGACAAGGGGAAATTATTTCAAACTAAAAGAGAGGAGACAGATTGGATAGAAAGAGTAAGTTTTTTTAAAGTAATGGTGGTGAGGCACTGGCACAGGTTGTTCAGAGAGGTGGTGGATGCCCCATCCCTGGAGACACTCAAGATCAGGCTGAATGGGGCTCTGAGCGCCTGTTTGAGGTGTTCACTGCAGGGGAGTTGGAGCAGATGGTCTTTGAGGGTCCCTTCCAATTCAAATAATTTATGATTCTATTCTGCATAGCAAATGTGCCACAACCTTCTTCTGAAATCCCTCACAGCCTTTGCACTCAGACCCTGTGGCTCTGAATCTAGGGGTGCTTTCACATGCAACCAGTTTAAGTGAACAAATTGGCTTGGCTGCTTGTGAGCAACCTAGCTCAACTCCATACTTCTCCCCCATTTCCAACAGGGCTGGGAAATGACCGGTTTCATTTTGAAAGTGGAATGAATCACAAAGAGGAAGCACGGTTCCTGTTGTAACATACTGGATTCGCTCCCATCCGTCACAGGCTGGGTTTCTTTGAGCACAAGGGCTCCCACAAAGAGACACGTGAACATCTCGAGGGCTCATCTCCAGAAAAACAGTGGGTGCGCTTCTGTGAGACAGGGTACATAGGGTACATAGCACCTTCAGCAGCACTGAAAATTTCTGTGCCCCAGTGAGGATTTGCGAGGAATTTGTGGACTGACATGCTTCTGAAAATCTTGTCAGTTCCACCGAGGGCTTGGTTACATAATTCAGATAAATGCCAAGCTCCTTTCCCTGCACTTTCAGGATTAAGTGCATTTCTTCAGTCACGGCACTTTTTCTTGCTTTTCCTGCAAGCTAATTGTTTCAAGTAAAGAAATCGCTTACTATCAAAGCAAAAATGGTGTCACAAGCATGATTTCAAGTTTTCCATTTGCCAAATATTTTCCTTTTTTTAATGGCTTTATAATCTCCATGTTTGGAGGAAAAAAATAAGAAATATCCCCACAGCCCTACAAGGAATGACTGTGATTTCCTAATTTCACTTAACCACTCTAGGCAAGGTGAAAATGTTCATCAACAGAAATCTTTCTTCTTGCAATGCATGCTGGAAATGTTCTGTGCTAAATCAAGTATCTGGGAAGAGAATGAATGTATAACTGGTAGAGCTTTATTGCAGTGGCTGTGCAGCTACAGAGAGCATCGTAGGTCCTCTTGCAAAACCAGAGTGCAATAATACCTGTGAATAATGCATTCTGGGCTGTTTTCAGCATGAAACCTAATGGCCATCCTCCTGATGAACCAGCTCCTCCTGGTGCACAGTGCACAAGGCTTCATCATGCTGCTTGGTGAGCATGTGTGACTGCTGCTCTCCTGGCAGGCTGCTACGGCAAAGCAAACTCCAAATTGATAGATAAAAATAATGCATTAAGAAATGAGCATGACTAACGTTTTTGGTGTTGTTTTTTTTTTAATGTCTTTGGAAATCATGAGAAAGTTGCCCTAGCAACATTACTTCCATTCTCTTTTTTGCTCACTCTGTGCCTGTTTCCTGGTTTTTGACGCACTCCGTGAGCACAGGTCTTGAAAGGGAAGAAAGTCAGGACTCCCCTGAATAAAGGCTTTTATTTCCCCTCACACCACCATAATGGAGTAGTCCCATCTATGATTAATACCAATGAATAGCAAAAGCTAGCCCAGAAATTTTCATGAACTGGAAAACAGTTATTAATATTAAAATAATAATAATATTTGGGCTGACTTCTGTAGGACAAATGACCCAGCTCGTATGGGAGGGGCAAGTGCTGCTCTTGGCCTTTTTTCAAGGGAACTCAAGCCCAAAATGGAGCTATTATCTCCATGTAAATGCCAATTTTCATTAAGCATACAGAATGTAATGCAGCAGCTAGAACTAACTGGAATATAATTTAAGTTGACAGCTCTGAAATCTCTTCCCTTTGGTCAGATCTCATTGAATTTGGCAAATGGACTCAAGAGATATGAGCTTATAGGTAATATAAGAAAAAAATGACATTATGTCCACTTGCTATCACTACCAGAAACTAAGCTAAAAATATAAATTATCTTTTAGAAAGGCCAAAACTGCCACCCCCAAATATTCTTGGACTTTGTGTATCATGAAAAAAGTGGGATCTGATCCATGTTTGTGGGGAACTGATCCATGTTTATGGGGACTTGATCACTGTTTATAAGTATGTGATCACTGTTTATGGGAAACTGATCACTGTTTTGAGGGATTTTGTCTACGTTTATGGCAACCTGATTCATTCAAGACCTATCAGGACACTGACCTACTACTATACCAACTACTACAGAGAACTGCTTTAGGTGGGGATTGGATTCAATGATCTCCACAAGTCCCTTCCAACCGTACAACTCCATGATTCTATGATATAAAAACACAAAAATGGGTCTTGAACCTGACTAAGGTACTTCCCCAAACACCCACCTCTGCACTGTGCCATCTCCTTGGCTTCATCTCACACAGTGCCCAGGCTTCCATCTAGTTTGAGATGAATATTTATGGTCACACAACTACATTACTGCATTTACACAGGCTTTTTAGTTACAGTTTTACTTTGTCTTCTAAACGCTTCTCTCAATTCCCTGTTTTACCCTGTTTGCTGTAAGGTGAGACAAAGAAGGACACATTTCAGCAGCATCCCAGCTACAGAGTCCCTTGCACAACTCCGGCCAAGCTCCTAAGGTTTTGCAACACAGAGGTGAGCTGTTTGCACGATGCTTGGAACTTCTTGGATTCTCTGTGCTAGTCAGTGACCAGGCAGCAGAGGTGTCTGCCAGAATCACATCCAAGCTGGGAGGTGGATTGCCTTTAATCCTTTTAAACCTTCTCCCCTTGATATAGCCCACATCTAGGAGTTCAAAAACATTTATTGTTCTCTGTAATTATCTACCAGGAGGTAACTGACAGCGTGTTGACATCGCTTTATCAGAATTAAAGCCTCTATGTTTTCAGAGAAAGCATTTAAAACCTTAGTTATTGCTTAGAGATTAGTCAGACTGCCAAATATCCTGGGGTTTTACATACGTAAAACTCTATTTTATATAAAGTTTCACGTGTTGAGTTTCCTTGCTTTGATATTTTTTAGTACCTTCCTGTGACTTTGCCTCAGGGAAATTAAAGAAAGTCAGTTCAAAACAGTTCCAGAGATACAGATACATTTATTTCTTTGCTTCCTTTAGCACTGCCTAACTGGAGAGGTTCTCCATAGGAGTAAATAGAGCCATCACAGCATCTCATCCGTAATGTAAAGGTCCAGACCTGCTGTAGTAGTTATCAGAAGCAGATCATCTGGCTGTTGCTGTCAAAAAGCAGGAAGCTCATTCCTTTTTTGTGATGGATGAGACTCCTACAGCAGCAAGTGGCAGGACTGAAGGCAGGCAGGGACTGCAGGAGTTCTCAAACCTGATTCCCACCTGATGCCAGCAGTATCCTCTTGCACTAGCTGGATCCTGCTGACAGCTGACCACTACACATGAGCACACTTATTCCTTTACCTCACCACCTGTGCTGCTCAAATTGGTCTTCTTGCAGTTTTTTTATCGTGAGTCTTTTGTTCTCCTGCTCCACTCTTAGTGTGTCCTCCTTACATCTTCAAATTACAACTCAAAAAATCCATAATGGATGGCATGAACACATCCCTTGACCCTGAGCAGTGTTCTTGCTTTCCACGAACATTCCTCACTACCCAAAAGCTGGCAGGGAGATCCCTGATCTGTTACAGAGCGTCTTTGGTCTCCTTGGCACGGATTTATAGGTTTTACAAGGTGTTCTCTGAAAGTAATGCCTCCTAATTTATTATGTTGTCCACAATGTTACAGGCAGATGTTGGTGGTACAGTCGTAGAGGCTGACAAAGTGGCATATGATATGGAAACGCCTGTGTAAAACTGAATTCCTCTGTGTGAAAAAAATTGTAGCAGCAGGGGGAGGAGCAGAGCCAGACAGCTGGTCTGAATTGGGCAATGGGTTGTTCCCTGCCTCGTGACATCATGCAGAGGATGGTAAAGCTTTGGGGAGTTGGCTGGAGGAGAGGGTCAGCCTACTGCTGGAGGATTGGCTGAATGTTAGACAGAGGATGATGACGTGTTGTGCTAGCAAGGCTGGTGCATCAGTGGGCAGTTGTACTGTTAGCTAGGTGTTGGGCAGCAAGTGGCAAGTCATCACATTGTGGATATACATAGATATATAAAAAGCAACTATGTGGAAGCATCATCTCTTCTAGATCATCAGACCCTAAAGCTGCATGCGCTGTGTGTCTGGTTACACGGTCTGAGATTTTGAGCTGAACCTCATCATCCGCTCTGGGGCTGACCCTTCTGAGTAGGAGCCTGAAATTCAACAATTGCAGGAAAGGGGCAAAACAACTGGAGGAAGCAATACTCACCACCCTATTCTTAGCAGTGACCAAGCAGCACATAATTTGGAAAAAGCGCTGCAAAGCTATGATGGCACACTCAGTGAAAAGGAGGTTGAAGAGACACCAGAAAGCAGGCCACAACTGTGTGAAGGGAGATGGAATAACAAGGAGCCATGTTCCTGGGAGATGATGCATCAGAGAGCAGCAGTGTGAAGCTGCAGCCTGGTAGTTCAGGATGGACATCGGAGAAATTTCTTCCCCTGGATCCAGGTCACCAGGCTGTTGGATGGGGACAATCTCTGTCACTGAGTGTTTTCTGGCTGAGCTCTGACCGAAGTGCAGGGGTAGGTGGCAACACTGCCACGAGTCCATAAAGCATGAGAAAAATGCCTTCCTTAGCACTCAGCACTCTTCCCAGAAGCCAGCAATTTTATCTCATTCTGAATCACAGGGCAGATTTCTAGGTGTACAATGTACCCCGAACCACATCCGGAAATCAGAGATGGCAAGCTGAAGATAAACTGACTTATTCAAGATAGCATTATAGAAAAAAATCAGTTAAAAGAACAGAGAGGGTTATTGGGAGCAAGTATCAAAATTATTTTAAACAGTGAGATTTTGTATTTTTCTTATTTCCAATTAAACAGAGCTTTTTTTTTTTTTTTTTAGAAAAGCCTTTAAGAAAGACAAAGGTCACCCTTAAATATTTTTAAAAGCTTTGTAAATGGATTAGCTGAGCACAGCGGGCATCATACTTTCGGTAAGTGCAGGATGATATAAGCCTCAGGGAACTTTTGAAGATAGTTCATTCAATAATTCATTCACTTCCCTCTAATACTGTGTTGAAGAAATGTTAAACACTGCCTCTGCTTTAATAAGTGAATGGAGGTTCCAAATGTAGATTCCTCACAGGATGAATTCAATTTGCCATCATCCTCAAAGTAATCCTTTGTAAGGCAGTATAAGGAAAAAAGCTCAGGAGCAAAGTCCCACGTATGCACCCACAGATAACTTATCACCAACGTAGCACTAGTCCTGTCTGAAATACAGATCATGAATTTGAAGTGCAGATACCACAGGTAGTGACTCAGTTTCTTGTTTTGAATCAGGTTGAGATGGTTTCCTGCATATGAGGAAAGCCTTTCAAGGAATTTTCATCAAGATTTTATTCTGAGAATTGCTTGATTCCAAGCAACATTTGAGAAAACAATGCTGGATTTGAGTAAAGGACACCGTATTGTCCTCTCATAGCTCTGGGAGATAGCATGGAATACACATAAGGGATCTGAAACGTATGTGGAAATCACCTGAGAACTAACATAAGAAGTCAGCAGTAGTGTTTAGTAGGTAAGTATTTCCAGAATAGCTGCTGAACGCCAAGATAAAAATCCACAATGCTGCTTTGAGCCCTTTGAAGTGGCAGCAGTAAATAAACGAACCAGTCCAGAATATTCAGTAATTTGGAAATCTTTTTTCCTTCACCACAGACAAGATCCAGTTTTCAAGCAAATCAACAGTCGTGCTCATTTTTACATAGAGTGACTTGGAACCTGACTTTATTTGGGATGAACTGCTTTGAAGAAGTTGTGCTTTTGGATATTTTATGCCTCTTCTTTTTCAACATCTGGAATTAAGGAGAGAAGCCACGTGGAAAAAAAAAAATCAGAAAAGGAGGAAATGGTAAGTGTGAAGTGTCAGAAGATGTAGCAGGAGGAAAAATGATTCCATGATGCTCTGAGGTTGATCATTTTGTGAGGGCTCAGTCATGGCTCAGTTTTCATTTGCACTCCACAAGCATCTCAGCCCTTGCCCACTCTTGAAAACATTAACAGAGAACTGCTGCCATTCAGTATACCCTGGCTTAAAATGGGCGGATGTATCTCAGTTGTTAGTCTGATATAAATACATCCTTAGGCCTGGAAATCTCCCCAGCCAGACTGTGCTTTGTTCCATAACCCCTTATGCTTTCCTGGGTCCAAGTAGTAGGCTCTAAATCACATTCTGCTTAGCTTAGTGGAATGTAGATGGCCCAATGCTGACTTCAGTGAACACTCACTGCTTTTAATCACTGGAGCACATCCTACATTTCATGGTCCAATGTGAGATTTTCAACAGTTGGTTTTATTTGAATGCAATAATCTTGCATTTCACCCCTTAAAAATGCATGTAAATGCGCTTTGAAGTGTGGTGAACTTCTATACCTACTGCTGATGTAAGTCCATTAAGGTTGCACAGCAACAAAATGGAATGTGATATTGTAGGAAGGCTCCAGCTCTGTTGTCATATCATCAACATCTGCCTCTGACATCATGAAAGAACATCACAAAAGAAGAGGCACTACTTTCAGAGCCGCCCTCATATAAGAGGATATTTACATGTTCATTTATTTTCCTAGGTAGGAAAGCCCAGAATTAATTTTCTCTTAATTTTGATTTGGCTTCAACATCTCCATTACTGGATGTAACTCTGCTGACATACAGCAGGATAACATTGAAATGACAAGATTACGTGCACTGTGTGTTTAGATAGAAGTAGACTGTAGCTTGAGAAATTATTCAGGAAAATTTGCAGAACTGTTGAGTAATCCAGGAATCCCTGGTTTGACTCTGTGCTTGTGGCAGGGCAAATCAGAGCTCAGGCTCACACCCTTGCCCAGTCACACTTCAAAAATCCAGTGATGACTTTTTTCTTCTCCTCCTATTTTCCCTTTTCTTCTGTTTGAATGCAACAATTTTTCAGGTAATTCTTCACTCTAATGCAGTGAGAACAGCAGAACAGGAAATCAGAGGGTTCTTGCAATTCCCAGCCATTCTACTGACCCTGTTAAATATGCTGATTCATTTGTCATTAGTCACATACTTCCAAAGGCAGCTCTCATTTCTCAATTTCAAAGACTGTTTAAGATTATCAAAATGAATGTTAAGAAAAAGAAAAGTGTCCTATCCAGCGTTCAGCGAAGTAATGGCAATATTCCAATATAATTTAATATGTGTCAGGCTAGTTTCCAGCACCAGAAAGCCAATATGGGTTAAAGAAATGCCTTAATAAATATTTCAGTGCTGCAGATTTTTTACAGTGTAGTAAGGAAAGCTCCAGGATGTCTCAATGTTGGGCTGCTGCACGTCACCCTGGTGGGAAGCAACCATTTTCCTAGTTCTGTGTCTGTCCTTTCTAATACCTAAACTCAAGAGAGGTGATGCAAGGATGATAGATTCCAGCACAATGTGTTTTCTGAATGTGGCATGCTATCCATGAGAGTACCATCACTGAAGTAAAGCAAATAGTTAGAACTGTACCAACAAAAGAATTGAGAGAATTAAGGCCGTGTTCTCCTGGCTCAGTCTTCAGTGACAAATCCCAAATACACTGACTATCATACTGGGGCTTTTCCTTTTATCTCATAGGGAAGAGTGAGATCTTTCTGGCCAGTCAGAGCAATGGACAAGTCTACAGCACTCAGCACTCCCCTGATTCCCAGATGTGCCTTGCTGGAGTCAGACAGACCTGTTGGGAGTGCCATATTTGGTAACAGAGAAAGTTTGGGTTGCCCAGGTTGCATCACTTTTTTCTGATGTTTGATTTTCTTGAAGAAAAAAAGACCTCATTGTGGCCTTTTAATACTTAAAGGGAGATTATAAATAGGAGGGAAATCAACTTTTTACACTGGTAAATAGTGATAGGACAAGGGGGGATAATTTTGAACTAAAAGAGGGCAGATTTAAATTAGATGTAAGGAGGAATTTCTTTACTCAGAGGGCAGTGAGGCTCTGGCACAGCTGCCCAGAGAAGCTGTGGTACCCCATCACTGGAGGGGCTCCAGGCCAGGTTGAATGGGCCCTGGGCAGCCTGAACTGGGGGGGGGCAGCCCTGCCCATGGGAGGTGGTTGGAACTGGGTGGGCTTTAAGGTCCCTTCCAATCCAATCCATCCTGTGATTCTATGAAAAGAAGTACTCCTATTTCACGAGTATGCTTCCATCTTTGTCAATGCTGTTTCATGCTAGTGTTAAGTCCTAGAGCACTCCAACTCCAAACATATCCAGACATGCTGAGAAGATGGAAATCTTTATATCTTCCTGTCATGATTTAGATTAAAGTATCATAATACATACTAGTAAGAAAAATCTAGTAAGGTTATTAAAGGGCATAGATCTGGGAAATACTGCAGCAATCTCACTAAAGATATCTGCTCATTGTTCAGAGACGGCAGCATGACAAAGCATCAGGTTAAATATAGTGTTTGAGAGAGAAACATCTCATAGTGACAAGAGTAAGCAATCCATGTCAGCAAAATGCAGTCGTTAAGCCGCGTGCGTGCACCGCCAGGGACAGGACGCAGCATCTCCAGTCTCTCCCAGAGCCTCTCAGCATGCAACGCAAGGAAAAGGCTCCCTCTCTGAGCAAGAGCACGGTTTCTGTGTTCTGTGGCAAGGTGAGCCCCGAGATCCCTCCAGCAGAGGGGAGTGCAGCCTGTGCAGCAGGAGAAGGGGAGAGCTTGGCATCTGCACCATGTCTGGGACAAGATTCCATCTTGAACAAGTATCGGTGAAAAACACCACGTTCCTTCTTGAGTCTCTTGGAAAAGCAGGCTGAGGTCAGCAGGCTTTCAGAGAAGGAAATTTGGAAAGAAGCTGCTGCTAGATGAGATTATTGCTAAAGGTCAGTTCCCTGCTTAGAAAGATTTGCAAAGAACTCGATGTGTGTTTCTGTTCTCATCTGCTTGTTTGTGGAGCCAAGTGAATGCTTGGGGAATGTGTTTGCAAACTCCTTTGCTAGGTCTGATGCATGGCTCAGTCTAACTCCTTTCCTCCTGCTTTCTGCAGAGCATCTGCACCATATACTTTCGCACACACAAAACGAGCTTTTATCTTTGTCTCTGTGATAGATTCATATTTTCCTTCCACTAGCTCTGCGCATATTTCAGAACGTCCCTCTGAAAAGATAAGAGATAGCAACGTACATTTTTAACTTCCAACCTTTAGATGTAAGCAGGTGAGAATCTCAGTCACAGCACAGCCTTCCCAGAGAGCAATAATCGATGTCAGCGTGGCCGAGGTCACCGCTACAAATTTTGCAGATTGAAAGCCAGACGAATGAGAGAGCCAGGCACAAATGCACACACTTGCACCATTTTCTTTGCCAGTCATTTCAAAAACTGATTTTCAAAATGCATTTGCTTTAATATTGAGCTGTATTGTCTTATTATTACTCTTTCAAGATCACATTTATCCATATCAATCACCATAACTGCTACACCATAAAGAAACTCCATCGGAGTTATGGCTGCCTAGATTTCACAATTCACTGCTAGAAAGAGTCTTTAACAAGGTATAAGAGTTTGCCTAAAATCCAAATGTGTTTAGGAAAAAGTGTCTTTATCCTTGGGTTCATTTCCATTGGAAACTTGAAAGGGAACCTAAAGAAACTTTCCCTCCTTCAGGCTCTTCTTTAAACTGCGCCAGGAGAGAATTGAGTTGGATATTAGGAACAATTTCTTCTCTGAGAGAGTGGTGATGCACTGGGACAGGCTGCCCAGGGAGGTGATGGAGTGACTGTCCCTGGAGGTGTTCAAGAGCTGTGGAGATGTGGCACTGAGGGACGTGGTTAGTGAGCAATGTTGGTGATAGGTGGGCAGTTGAGCATGATGATCTTAGAGGTCTTTTCCAACCTTAATGATTTGCAATTCTACAATCCTATTCTGTATCCAGCACCATGTCTCAGGCCTGCTTTGTCCATCTTCCTGACTTGGGCTCAGCTCGGCTCTTTGCAAGGCTCCACACAGGCTTTCTGATTCAGTAAACCAGGTCGTTCCCAGGGGAATGCAGTGTCAGCAGATTTGCACACCAGCTGCTGTAACTTTGGTTTCATTTTGCTCTGGAGGAACTGGCATCTGATCCAGCACATAAACATATTTGCCAGACTTGTTCACTAGTGAGGGTATGAGGAATTAACAGCTCTCACAAGAAATACCCATCAGGAAAGCAAGGATGCTATTAATATGAAAAAGGTAATAAAAGTAATAAGCCATATAGAAGAGCTACCAGAGAGAAATCAGGGTCCATCAGCAGAAAAGCAGAAGCAGCACAATTTGTTCCTCCCTCTCCAGACACAGGCTTTGATTACTAAATTATTGCACCACAAAGAGTTATGTGGCTATTCCAAAGGTGTTCTGCCATCCTTAAATTCAGAGAACATTTTAAGTTATATTTTGAACACAACTATGGATTGGAATGCTATGACTCTTGGAGTCAGTGCTAGCTCAGATAATATTAAAAAAGGCCCCAGAAATGCATTTGCAGGTCTGTCCATTACATAGCTGCCAGCTTGTGTGTTCATTAGGTGGGTTTTGTTGTGGGTTCAAATATTTTCCTTTTTTTAATAAAATGTCTTATCTTGTCCAAAGATATCTGTTTTCTTCAGACCAGATGGATAGATGAAGGTCTCTCCTCTAGTTTAAAATTCAGCATTCTGCATCACGTGCAGTTTTGGATGCTGCTTGCCACACAGTACAAAGCCTGTGTTGCAGGCAGATGCTCTCATTCCCCCAGCCCTAGGCAGGTAGCCTGGAGAAAATGAGGTGAGATTCCTGAAGCCACCAGCAGATAGGGACAGCCTTCCCTCCAGGAAGCTTTGGGCAACCTGATTTCAACAACTGCTATCCTAGAGATTAAAAGGGCCTTTGTTTTCTTCCAAGGTACAAATTCTCATCTTTTGAAAGTCCTCCTCCAAAAGTGGCTTCTCATGAGGACAGGCCATGAGACATACAGAATCACAGAATCATTAAGATTGGAAAAGACCTTGAAGATCATCTAGTCCAGCCATCAACCCATCACCACCATGCCCACTAACCCACATCAAACATTACCTTGGGACAAAGAACAGTGTGCCGAGCATATCCTGCCAGAGTCCTTCCTCAACCATGCTTTCGAAGCAGCTGGTGCTGGATGCTGACAAGAGGCATATCAAGATACAACAACTGCTTTGTTGTTCATTTGTGAGCCTATCAGCCAGCAACATCCTTCTTCCAATTTCCTGTCTGAGCAGCCATATAATTCATCTGGTCTGTGTGCACACTCTTGGCTCGTCTGCCATCTACTAACAGAGCAGGGACAATTTGGAGGACATCTGCTCTGAGCACATTGGCCTGATGCTGAATGATGGAACTAGTTTGTACTGACAAAGACTGACTCTTAAAGCTTCCCAGGTTGAAGACTAGCATAAATACAAGAAGCAAAATTGTCCATGTCAAGCAAGGGGATAAAATAACTGTTACTCCTTTGCACCAAATTGGCAGCAAGCAAATACTCACCAGGTTTTCTCTACAAGTGAAGCACTTCATAAAGCAAATCAAAGCCCTTCCCAAATCTCAACAATAGTACGGCTCATTTCTGAGTAACACATTACTTGGAGAGGTCCCCTTGCAGGCACTGCACCAGCCAAAACAGGATTAGCAAGTGGTGGAAATAAGCAGGAATTTTCACACTTCTGAAAGCAATATCTGCTAGAGTAACTCATAATGTGCAAAGTGTCTTCACTTGGAAGATTCCTAAGCTCAGAAAAAAAGGTTTGCACACTGCCAAAATACCACCTCTTTTAAGGACAGCCTTTGAACCTGTTAAATCACATTTCACATTCTTGTTCCAACTCATTCAGAGGCACATGGAAAAGAAGCTGACTTCAAGACACCTTGTACTTGGTCTCTTGGGATTGTATAGAATGAAATAGACTTTATTGACTCAAATATACTGCAAATATCTCACTGAAGTCTGTCCTTGTATGCTGTTGTCATTATCCTTTTAAGAAACTACAGTGGAGATTCCAACCAAGAGGGTCCAAGAGGGTCTGTTGGTCATATGACTCAGCCCCTCTCTGAACAGCTTGAATCTCAATAGCAGAACAGAAAATGCACAGGGAGAAAAGCTATTTTTTCATAGGTATACAGACCAGACAGAATCATTATAGACCTGCCTGCATTTTGCATCATTACATGCTGTCAGTGACAAAGTCTAGGAGAGAATTAAGTAAACACCTCTTTCTCACCGTATTTGCCTGCTATCTTAGCCACAGTGATGGCCATGGTGCCTATTACCATGTTAAATAACCTTTGATAGAGATAGTTTATGAGATTTCTAATTTAATGATTGATTGAATGATTGATTTATTGAAGCATCTTCTGGAAGGGAGCTCTGCAGCTTCGTTATGCAATGCATGAGAAAGGATCTTTCCTTTGGAATGTTGTGATATATTCTTTTTGATGTTTGAATGTTTTTATTTATAAGAGGTGTCATCTACTCATTCCTCCTATTTGTTAACATACGGGGTAAAAAGAAGAGGCTCAGGAGAGACTTTATCTTTCTCTGTCTATAACTCCCTGAAAGGAGGTTGTGGTGAGGTGGGGATCGGCCTCTTATCCCAGGTAACAGTGATAGGATGAGAGAGAATGGCCTCAAGTTGTGCCAGGGGAGGTTCAGGTTGGATATTAGCAAAATTTTCTTTCCAGAAAGAGTGGTGAGGCATTGGCACAGGCTGCCCAGGGGTGTGGTGGAGTCTCTGGAGGTGTTTAAGAAAAGGGTAGATGTGGCTCTGAGGGATGTGGGTTATTGGGGAATACTGGTGCTAGGTAGATGGTTGACATGATGATCTTAGAGGTCTTTCCCAATCTTAATGACTCTCTGAATTGATCTCAGTGCTTTTAGCTGTTTTATTCTCAGTCATGTCTGAATGCTACTTAGAGGAGTACTTGCCCAAACCTCTGCTCCCAGATCTCCTCTTTCCATTTGTGCATTCATTGCTCCCATGATGTTTTCTAAGACGGAGTGCACAAAGGCTTATGCCATGTGTAAGTCTGAGGCACAAGTGGGATTTACACAGTGGTATAGCAATGTCATATTTTTTCTCCGTATCTTTCATAACAATTACATCTCACTTTGAACATGCTGAGATGTGAATTGATGTTTTCAGGAAGCTATACACAATTCTTCACAAATCCTCGAATCATAGAATCATAGAATAATTTGAGATGGATGGGGCACTAAGAGGCCATTTGGTCCAACTGCCCTGCAATAAATCTACATCTACACCTTGATCAGGTGCTCAGAGTCCCATCAGCCTGACCTTGAGTGTCTTCAGGGATAAGAAGCATCCAACACTTCTCTGGGCAACCTGTGCTAGTGCCTCACCACTCTGACTGTAAAAACCTTCTTCCATATATGCAGTCTAAATGTCCCCTCTTTTAGTTTGAAGCCATTTCCCTTTGTCCTACCACAGCAGACTCTGCTAAAGAGTCTGTCCTCTTCTTTCTTACTGCCCACCTTCAGATACTGAAAGGCCACTCTCAGGTCTCCCTGGAGCTTTCTCTTCTCCAGGCTGAACAGCCCCAGCTCTCTCAGCCTGCCCTAGCGTAGGAGAGATATTCCATCCCTTCAGCAATTTTTGTGATCCTCCTCTGGACGCGTTCCAGCAAGTTAATATCTCTTGCATCATCACTGTGAGTGGTGGTACACAGTGATTTAGAGACCATCAGCACACATGCACTCTGGAGGATCCCCCTCTCCTCCTACCTCCCCTAAGCACAGACATCATTATACACTTAAATAGTGGATTTTATTTGCAAGAGTCTTCTGCAGCTCTTCAATTGGTTCGGTCTGTCCAGAACAGGTCTGTATCAGCAGCAGCAATTTTGACCACCTTCTCCATCATTTTCAAAGACATGCGGGAGCTTCCGTAGCCAACATCTCCCCATGGAAAAAAATAAGCAATATTTCACCTTTCAAGACATT
Organism: Tetrao urogallus; assembly: GCF_951394365.1. Taxonomy (NCBI): domain Eukaryota; kingdom Metazoa; phylum Chordata; class Aves; order Galliformes; family Phasianidae; genus Tetrao; species Tetrao urogallus. Next base: position 15,788,650 of record NC_136814.1, read on the forward strand.
TATTGTTAAGCAAAGGACTTTTATTCTAGCTTCATCACAACTCTACTTCTTATCCTCATGCTCCCACTAATTCTGGTCATTATTATGATTTCTGCTAATGTGCCCATTAGATATCATCCTCTGCCACAGCCATCAAGTTTGCAGAACGTTTCTGAGCCAAACTGAAGGCTCTGGAGTCTTTAGAGTTTACCAGCCCAGGTGTAACTCCATCTAATTTTTCTCCCTCTTTATCAGTGATGCAGTTTTAACAAACAGCCAAACACGGTGATTTTTCAGAACATTGCTCAAATTACTGATGTCTTTATTCCAATTCCTTCTTTGATAGGAAGGAATTACCTGATTACTTTCATTAAAATCTGATTAGTTTCATCAACAAAAGCTTCTGTCCTTTCGCATCTGTCCTTGCTCACATACACAGATGTGGGAAAATAAAAAAAAGAATCCCAATAATTCAAAGCTCTTAATTAAGGGGGAAAAAAAAGCATACAGTAAAAGTTAAAAAGGGAAGAGCGAAAGAAGTGGCTGAACTGGGAAACATATGTTCAATCTGAGGAGATGCTCAGGCTGACGCCAACAGCACACCGGCTGCTCCCATACTTGTCGCAGCACCATTTGACTCAGTTCCAGGCAGATAGGAAGCTTTAGCAGGATCACAGTGCAGTTCAGCTCTGCAAATGGAGTTGAAATTATTGAGAATCTGTCATTGCTTCCAGATGAACTTGAAGAACAGACATAAAATCTCTTGGATGTTTTAAAACTGGAATCCTTACACTTCTGGCAACCTTAAGAATTTAGGCTGCTAAGAATAAGTATATGAGTTTGAAATTATAAGTTTAATCCAGAAAACCTACGTATACTTAAAGCTAAGGCTAGAATTTAGCTAAAAACATGGCTCCATTGCAAAAACTGTAGGGTTTTATACATATCTTTGATTATCTTGCTAAACTCAGGTCTGAAGAGATCACATCTTCTCATCTGAACTGGCAAGGATAATGCTGTGGGAAAAAAACTATCTATGTAGTTGCTCAGCTTTCCAGTAGGACAAGCTTATGGCCATAAATGTGCTGGGCACCTCTTGTGTTTATTTGGTACTTGTACGCTTGTGTTCATTTGTCTAAAACAATCTGCCTATGTGGCACTAAATGAGGAGGTCTCCTTAGGAGGTGACTGATAACTGCCAGAAATGTGCTGTGCTTTGCATACGTGGTCAAACTCACCACCAAAGCCCCTAGTAGACAAGAAGCAGCACAGGTACCTTCCCAGCAGCACAGCCAGGTGACAACCAGGACCAACACTGGATGCTACACAGCAGGGTAGCCAACTACTCCAGCTGACAGAACAACAAGAACTAAAAGGCGCCCACTGAAACCTTCAAAAAGATGGCCTTAAAATGACTGAAGTTATCGAAAAGCCAGCTGCTCCAGCCTTTCTAGCAGGCCTTAATATGTCACTATACTCAATAAACCATAAAAACTAATTCTTTCGACTTTCATTCTTTGGCATCCATCCATGTATTCTCAGCTGCTTGTGCTATTTAATCTCAACTAAGGAGGCTGTGGCACAGCAGAACTGTTAACCGAGGATAATTGTGGGTAATGGAAAGGCAGGGACGCAAATATAAAAGCTGCAATGGCTCTGGCAGCACAGGGCAGGGATATGAGCAATGGTGCCGGCTCAGCCAGCCTGCTTTTCCAGGCTGCAAGTGATCATAGGATTCCACAGGTTGTAAGGGACAAACAGGAATCACTGAGCCCAACCCAAGGCTCCGCACAGTACAACCTCAAATGAAATCCAATGTGTCAGAGCAATGCCCAAACACCTCTTGATCTCCAGCAAGTTGGGGCCATGCCCACTGCCCCAGGGAGCCTGTTCCACCCTCTGCTGGAGGAGCAGCCCAAACAAAGCACCTGCTTTCTGGCTCTTATTTTCTCTTGGCTCTCCTCATATAGCTGTCCTGCCGTATCTTACTCTTTTTCCCCTCTGCTCTTCAGATCCAGCAACACCATCCCACAACACTTCTCGCTGTTTATCTTCCTTTTTAACCTCTCATCCAACTCTCCTACCCTAACAGCTGTACCACCCATGTCCTTGCCATCTCTTTTTCTTGATCAAAACATCAAAACCACAAGAAGTTAATGTGTCATAGGCCTGCAAAATTACTGGCTGTATTTCATTGTGTCCTTTCCTTCCTGCAGTGGGATTCCCAGCTCCAATATAATTCAGTATGAGCTGCACAGCAGTGGGCACAATTGGTCAGAGTGCACGAGTACCTGTCTTAGTGCAGTGCGTGTCAGACTTCATGAGTGCTATCTGGAAGCAGCCACAAGCCTGATCACAACAGCAGACCCCAGTAACATCTGCCTAATACAGCATTTAATGTCAAATGATGTCAAAGAGCAACAATTTGAATAAGGCCTACTGTGTGCCACAGGGGCTATGCAATTCTTCAGCAGCTCCAAGTGGACTTCAATGAGATGCTTTACGCTCTTACAACCCTCTACAAGAAAAGTGAAAAAAATTCTGGCAAAAATCCTGCTCTGTCTCAGACCAATAATAATCACAGAATCACAGAATAGTTGAGGTGGGAAGAAACCTCTGGAGGTCACCTGGCTCTGCTCTCAAGCAGGGCCACCTAGACAGCTCCAGTTGTGCTCTGAGTGCAGAGTCAGCAGGCAGCTCAGAAGCTCAGGGGAGCTCTGGAAAAACAAGTGTTACCCTGGTGACTGGCAGAAGGTATTGTCCTTGACAATAGCATTTAGGGGAGGCTCTTGCACATCTAAAGCCCAGGCTGTCCTACTTAACTGTCAGAAAAGGCATGGGGGATTTTTTAATTTCCAACTTTCCAAGCTGTTATTTCAGTGAATAACCTGGCTAGGAAGGTGCACCAGCTTCTTGCGCTGTTATGCAGACCTCAGCAGGGCCCAAAGATCCATCCTCAAACTGCCTAAACTTAGCAGTAAGACCACTCATAATGTCAGCAAGCCTGGGAAAAGAAAGACCCACTTCTACACTTTTCTGCTTTCTTGGAAACGTCTGTCTTCCCCACACATCATCTCCTGGGGATGATGCCAGGATGAGAATAAGCATTCCCTGTGCAAGGATGGAGTCGTGGCCTGGGGCTGTACCACACTTTTTTCTCATGCCACTCATTTGAATTCATGCTTGATGTAATATTTTTCATGTATTTGTAAGCCTGTCACCACCAGCTCGTTCCAGCCACAGCTTATACACATCTCCTTGGAGAGAATGAGGACTTCCATGCTATTCTGCCAGTGTTAACCAATTTTCCCTGCCACAGGAGGAGGGGAAGGGAAAATGTGCCTCTGGCTGCCCTCTGCACTCTCCCTCCCAAAATACAGCATCTGAAGTCCCCCTCGGGCGGAGGCTCAGCATGGAAAATTCTAGCTCTGTAGGTGATTGTCTCAGAAACTTACAGGGAAATGAAAACAAAAGGCTTTGACTAAAAAGTGGTTTATGACCTCAGTGCCAGTGAACGCTGTTGAAGCCCAGAGCAGGGATCACTTGTCACAGGTTGAAAGCAATCTTTCTTACGCCACTCACAAAGATTAATCAAAGATGTTGGAAAAGTCTGATTTATAGATTATGTATTCCTAACAAGCATGTTTTTATTATTATACATCAGAAAACTTCCATTCAGATGACACATAGAAAAACTAGGGGTGTCAGATATTTATTTTTGCAGTCACTAGTTGTAATGTTACTAAACTATCCAAAGACTGCCTTCAAGAACAGGAAAAAATCCAAATTAGTTAAAATGAATGAATGAATGAATTCATCCGGAGTACTGCTCCAGGCCCCCAGCACAAGAAAGACATGGAAGCTGTTGGAGCAGGCTCAGAAGAGGACCATGAAGATGCTCAGAGGGCTGGAGCACCTTTGCTATGAAGCAAGGTTGAAGGAGTTGGGCGTCTTCAGCCTGGAAAAGGCTCTGAAGAGAACTCATTGCGGCCTTCTAGTACTTAAGAGGAGCTTACAAGCAAAAGGGGGAGTGATTTTTACATGGGCAGATAGTGATAGGACAAGGAGGATGGTTCTGAACTAAAAGAGGGGAGATTTAAATTAGATGCCAGAGGGAAATTTTCACTCATAAAGCGCTGAGGCACTGGCACTGCTACCCAGAGAAGCTGTAGATGCTCCATCCCTGGAGGTGCTCCAGACCAGGTTGAATGGAGCCCTGGGCATCCAGGGTGGGGCAGCCCTGCCTATGGCAGGGTTGAAATCAGGTGATCAGATGATCCCTTCCAACTCAATTCTATGAATCTACGGTTCTATGGTTCTACAAATTCATAATAATCACTGCTAAGGTATCAGATAATCAATCTCTGTCTACTTTGCCTTTCAACCTGGAATATTAAATCAGCAGAAAAAACACAGTGCACAAGATTAAGGTGTCTGTAACAACGGCATCTCTGGAAACAGCTCATTCCAATGATAGAAATACCCATCTCTGTGCCTCTGCTATGGGCCCACCTCATGCAATAGGTATTAGTTTCATAGAAGAATATATATCAAATTTGTGATCTTGAAAATATAGAGAATTACTTAAAAATTTAGGTAGGAAAGGGGTTGTGTTCCAGCTTGTGTGAGGTTGTTCCAGGCTGCATCCTTATGGAATTTGAGTGATTCCAAGGATGGAGATACCACAGCCCCTACATTTCTCTGTTCCCATGGAGGAATCACCCCTAAGGGGAATAAGGATTTCCTAGCATAATTTCTTACTTCCCTCTGCAGCATTCCCTTTTTTTATGCCTTGAGAAAAGCATGAGGATGTTTGGGTCACTTGTTGGCATGATGAAGGCTGGTGCTGAACCTCCTCCCATGATGAGGATCTTTGGGTATCAGTATTGATTAGCAGTATTGGGAAGATAACAGCTGTCTATGAAGGCTGAGATGCTTTGAGATGTTGTCTCTTGAATATCATCTCCCCACTCACAAACGCATGGTTGATTTTGGGTGCACATGGTTCACTTCTTGACCTAGGATCAGGCAACTCATTCAGTACTGAGGGTCCAGAAGCCACCATTTCATCAACTCACCATAAAAGAAGTGGCTAGGGCATGGTCAGCCAGTACACAAAGAAACAGCAGGCAAAATCAGCTCCCTCCTTCCCCTTTCTGCCTTTCAACTAGGAGTGGATAAAGCATTTTGAGCAGCTATTCTTGAGAAAGGAAAAAAAAGTAAGAAACGACACCATTGATCAGACATGCTGTGTGGGACTTCTACCCTGGCAGCCCAAGGCTTGGCTTTGGACCTCTGAGAGCAAGAAGGAAATTATTAATGATTTCATAATTTGTCTAGTGACAATACTAACTGTATACTGCTCCATCCTGCATGGTATGAACTGTATTAACAATATTAATTAGCAATGCATGAACTATAAGCAGTAGTATCCAAAAGTAAGAAATTCTTTTTTATCCCCCATTTTGCTCACTCAACTGGTGAAGTGGGAAAGCAGAGGCTCAGGGTGCCCTCGAGCTGTGCACTTGCAGCTTTATGGCCCTGGTATTTGTGCCAGCAGCTATATTTAATGCTTTTCAGGGGCAGCAATATGCTTAGGAGTTGCACTTCAGTTTTATAGGCCGTGGGATCTTTCTGAAATGCTTCACCTTTGTCAGGCTTATCAACAAATAGTTCTCTTCCTCTAATATCTAGCCACATTCACACACGAATTACCTAATCCCAGCTACGCTAGCAGTTATGTTATATTCTTGCACCACTCCCTGGATTGGAGATCTTTGCAGCCTCAGAAAGGAAAATATTAAGCGGGGATTTCAATTTTGCCACTTGCCTTCAAGCTCATGCATCATCTCATCATGTTTAAACATATGCTAGAACTCACCAGCAGGCCATTTTTAGACATATTTTTGGACTGAGGTAAATGATAGAAATGTTTAATCTTTTCAACGTGCAGCAGGGTCTGGGATGAAGAACTTCCAGAACCAAAGTGGGGCCAGGTTTTCTGGCCTCTGGGAGCCAATGCTGCTTGCTACGAGTCTGTGCCAGCTGATAGAGCAGGAGAGAGTCATAGAATCATAGACTCATAAAGGTTGGAAAAGACCTCTAAGATCACTGTGTCCAACCGTTGATCCTTCCCCACCATGCCCACTAATCATGTCCCTCAGTGCCACGTTTTCTTGAACACCTCCTAATATCCAACCTGAACCTTCCCTTGTGCAATTTGAGGCCATTGCAGTTACCTGGGAGGAGAGGCCAATCTGCCCCTCACCACAACCTCCTTTCAGGCTGATATAGAGTGATAAGATCTCCCTGAGCCTTCTCTTTTCCAGACTGAACCATCCCAGTTCCCTCTGCCAACTGGCACACGGGGAAAATGTGAGCTGTAAGAATATCTCTGTGGGGCTCCTCCAGAGATGCCACACCTTCCTACAAGGATCATGCCTCATGTTATCAAGATAGCATGGATCTAGTGGGTAACACTGGCTATAGATAAACATACTTTTTCCCAGTGAAAGCAATTTTGCTGGATTTAGACTCTTTAATTTTAGCAACACTCATTCAGTGTCTCTTCATTCTGATTACAATGTTCATTTCTGAAAGCACTGTTTCCACAGTGCTGATTAATGTTATCAGACCAACAAGCTGATGAACAGAAACGAAAACACTCGGGAGAAAGGTTGTCAAAATCCCATCATCCAGACAAGACTGCAGAAGCAGGGGAGCCCCTCAGCCACACTTCTCCCACAGTGTGGAAAACTCCTTTCGTAATCCTAGAGGGGTAAGGGATTCCCAGGACATTTGCTGAGACAGGGACATTTGGGCAGCTCTGGGTGGTCCTGCTGGAGCAAGGGTTGATGCAGATAGCATCCAAAGATGCTTTCCCACCCCAGTGATTCCACAATTCTGTGATAAAACTGGACTTTTTGCACCTAGTGCAGGTATCTGTGGAGCAATGTGTGGGTTTCCATAGGAAACTGTCAGCATCACCACAGAGAAATAATTTCCCTGCACAGCCCTTCTGTGTTGACTGCAGAACTGGCAAAGACCTGAGGCTCAAAGTGGTTAGAGCAAAAATGAAAGTGTAGTGACTCTACATTTTGATGGTATGTTTGGAGATCTCCCTTGGCAATCAGGATGGGAAGACTGGAAATAAAGGGGCTGCCTGATGCAAAATGTTCCCTCACTGCTAAGCATGTGCTTCTGCTTGTGCTGCAGTACAGAGGTTTCTTGGCTTCCTTCACACAGTGCATCCGAGGCATACTGTGTTAAATGAAGAGGCTCATTCTAACATTGCATGAATTGTGCCCTTGCCTCCCTGCCCTCCACTGTAGGCAGATATGATGTATATGGGAGATGGACTGCCGCGGGGAGCTCTCTGCAGACTCATATGGCATTTGTCAAGTGAATGGCAGTGCTATCAGCGCTGGGACTGATCCTGACCAGGTGTAAATTGTTGGAGCTGCTTACACCAAGATGTTTCCAGGAAAAGAAATAAATCAAGAAAGAATGGCAGCAGGGTGGGTTTTTTCTTTTTTTCTTGGCAACCAGCAGCCTATTTTTTTCCAGCTGTGGTTTTCTAGTTCTAGATGACAACCCAAATATTTTCACTGAAAACAAAATTTTCAGGGAAACCCTCCATCACTTTTACTTTGTTTCCAAAAGCAAAACTTTCCTTCAACAACACCGTAACCAGCCTAAAGACTCTTCTGGTTCCTCAAGTTGCAGCAGGGGAGGTTCAGGTTGGATATTAGGAAGAATTTCCTCTCAGAAAGAGTGGGGATGCATTGGAACAGGCTGCCCAGGGAAGTGGTGGAGTCAGCATCTCTGGAGGTGTTTAAGGAAAAGGACATGGTTAGTCTGCAATATTGGAGGTAGGCGAATGATTGGACTGGATGACCTTGGAGTCCAACCATCTCCAACCTTAATGATTCTATGGTTCACTTGCTTCTGCTGGATGGCAGTCTGGCCTGGTGGGATGTGGGGTTTCTAGCAGAGGAGCTCAAAACCGTCATATCTCCAATGCTTTAAATAAATGAAGGCAGCTGTCTAAGCTACACATCTATTCTAGCTGAAATATTGCTCATTCCAAGTGGATTTGCTCCCGTTATAAATCGTCTACAAATAATTTAAAGAGCAACAGTATTTCTTAAATTATGTTATCAAGCTCTTTAAATATTGAAATGCATCAAATATTAATGTTTGGCAATTCAGGATATCCTCAGTCCTGGTTGCTGCAGTACTCTGATCAGCATTTGAGCCATCTTCTGTCAGTCTGAGGATCCATAGGATCCCATTTAGCCCTTCTTTTGTGCTCAGCTCCAGGGGCATGCTCTGTGGGAGGAAAACATGGAAACTCAGAGCACTGGGAGGGCTTTAGCAGGAGTGGAGTAAGGAGTCAGGCATGAGCAGAGCCAACATGCAATGCTACATACACCACCTAAGCATGCTGCTGGTTGCAGGTGTGATCTCCAAGTCCCTCAACACAAGAGCCAGCAATATTCAGGGTTCATTTGCCAGCACTCTGTGGGGCAGACTGCCCCAAATTGCGGGTCTTCCTGCTGCCACAAGGCTTGCAGTCAGGCAGATAATTTGGCAAGTTGTCAACACAACGGTTTTGATGGAGTCCCTCTTTCCCTACTCCCATCCCACTACAGTCCGCTGTGTTGGTTCAGCAAAACCAACACATTCTTCTGGAAAGTTCAATTTAAACTAATCAGGGGAGTTTCTGACAGAAAAATGTTCCACTGGAAAATTTCTGACCAGCACTAATTAGCATTTTTTTCTATTAGTTTGTCCTGAAGGCATGGTAATATATGTCTTAACAATGGTTAATTTATCACTTAATGATGGCTAAGAATTGGACACTCCCCAGGTTTTAAGCATCTTTGCTTATCCTGAACGAAAAAGACTTGCTCACTTGCAGTGCTTTACATACTTAACACAGGAAAAGAATGGCTGCCCAACTTTCTTGCACTTTACCTGGGCATGGGCCCAACTGCATTTTAATCAGTTTGCTTTAAGAAAAAAAAAAAGAGGGGATTGTGGGTTTTCACTTGCAGTGAAGTAAGGTCCAAGTTACTTTGGAGACAAGCCCTGTGTATGATGAGACATGGACCGTGCTTGAAGGGTTTGTAAGATAAATAGTAAGACAGAAAATGACCCAGAAATTCAGATTTCCTTTCTGTTCCTCTGCCATATGACTGTATCCTAAGTTGAGTTGAGGATAATTTCAGTGGTGAGAGACCTCTGGAGGTCCAGCCCCTGCCTGGAGCTGGGCTGGCTTCCATGTTAGATCAGGTTGCTCAGAGCTGCATCCAGCTCTCGCAGCTCGTAACACTGCATAAGCGCACCTGAGCAGCACATCTGAATGTGTGAAAGACGTCAGCTGCAGCCTGTTCCTCCAGCCTTCCTCCCCAGCAAGCCTTTCATTTCGAACGGCATGCAAGCCAAATGCAGAATAACAACTCCCTGGCGGTCTTTGGGAAACGGCTGTGAATGCTGGGCATATGGTGCAGCTTTTGCTGCAGCGAGAATACTGCTACAGGGTCTCCCAGGAAAGCAAGCAGCTATATTTAAACCATGCTTGTGAAACTCACATTGATATTCAGAAGAGAGGCTTCAATGCCTCTTTGGTCGCTTCAAACTGCAGCACAGGCAGGGTTGGCACTGGGGACTGAAGGTGTCCATAGGGGGATCAGGCTCAGTAGATGAGGTCTGACCACCCTGCTCTGGCACAGGCACCAGCCCTGCTCCCAGCCCTGAGTTCCTGCCGTTCTGCCCGATGCTGTGCCAGGCACAGCCTCAGATGTCATTTGCTGTCTCACCCCCAAGATGGGTTTTCGCCTCCTCTTCTGTTTGTTTTAGGGAAGACAAGAGGAGTCAATGGGCATGAAGGGCTGAGGTGTTTATTTCCATTTCCTTGTGACCTGCTGGGTAGCTCAAGCATGTTCTAGCCATGGGCCAGATGAGGCCCAGCCCTCCCTCTGCCCTGCACCATCATGGCGGCCGCTCTTCATAAACTAGTGGGATATTTCTCCTTGTTTTGCCACGCTGATGCATCAGTCAGGTTCAGTGGCAGTGGTTGCAATTCTAAGTGAACTCCCAGGTGTTTGTCAGAGATTTCTGATGATGTTTTACTCTTCCTGAGCTTAGGCCTTGAAAACAGTTGTTCACAAATGTACATGCTGCCCAAAAGTGGTGACACGGATAAGGCATGTCTGCGAAGGCGTGGGTATTTCTCTCTCTGGTAGGAGAGGGCTTATCAAGGCATGGTAGAGAGACAGAGTCAGATTTTTGAGATGAATATCTGATTGCACCTCTATGCATTCCACTTGGAAATTCACAGGTAATGTATTCATGTTGACTGAAAATGGAGCCGAGATATACAAAAAAGTTCATCATTTATTTCAGCAATCTTGAAATCCGTTCTCAAATCCCTGTATCAAAAAGCAAGGCATGGCTGCATATTTTTTGCTGTTGACAGGCCAGTGTTTAGCAAACACATCACAATGCACACAACCATTTGCCATAACCGACTCAGCCCCGCACTCTGCCCTCCCTGTGGTTTCAGCCCGTGCCGATCGCACACTGCTGTGTGGTTGCTGGGAGGAGGTTGGGTTGGGTTGGGTCACTTGGTGTGGCAGAGCTGCCATGATGGTGTGGGGCAGGGGACAGCCACAGGGCGGGCTGGGCCAGGCTGCATGCAGGTCATGGGCAATTGGTCAGACTTGCCTGGACTAGATGGTGACTCTATTATCTATCTTTTTTATTTTGCTCTAGAAAAATACCTTTCCTCTTACCATCCGCATGCCCTGACACCAACTTCACCTCTCTCACCGGGGACAAATGGAAAAGCTCTTGATGGAAAATATGAGCAGCTCTTTGGCCAGTCAGCGTAGAGAGCTGAGTTCAAAGCAGGTGGTGTCACTCATACCGGGGATGACACACAGCGGCTGTGCTGAAGAGCAGGACATAGCCAGAAAATTGCCTGCTCCTTTCACCTTTCAGTTCCCCAAACCCTGAGGGCTGTGTCATCATCTTATTTGCAGGAACCCGAAGCAACGTACATTTTTCTTAAGTTATGTGCACATCTGGGTTTCAACATTTCCTTTACAGAAAAGAGGACACTTCTGAAATGAGTTGAAGCCAAAAGTCTTGCTTTTCTTAGCCCATTCTGGTAAACTCTACAGCTTCTTTGGAGCAATACAGTCACAGCCAAGAGACCTGGGAAACTCAGATAATGTCAGTTCTTGTTTGGGTCCTTTTTTTTTCTTTTTTTTTTGTGCCACTTTGTGACAGCTTCATTTCCACTTCTATACAACCAAATTAAGCACAGAATGATGACATGGCTAACACCAGGGAAGTCAAAAGTATTATTTGCATATTTTAAATTAAGCAGGAGCTCAAAGGCTTTACTGATGCATGCAGTATAGGACAAGAGGTTCTCTCCTGAGTCACCAGGTTTGTCTGACAGGCATCAGTGGCATGGATTCCCACCTGAGCACCCTCCTGAGATGAGCTTGGCTCTTCTTGAAAGGCTGAAGAAATCCTGGGAAGGATTTCCAGATTCCCACTGCTCCATACAACAGGCACTAATCATTTGGCTGGCATGCCAGAAACAGGAGGGTCTCCTTCACTGAATCATAGAACCGTTATCTAGTTTGGCAAAGGCCTTCAAGATTACCAAGTTTGTACTCATTCATTGTCTGCAAACGAATTCTTTTGCTGCCTGTTTTGTATATCCAACCCACACAGGACTTCTGCTCAATGTGGGACACGGCAGTGTGCTCTCAGGGCACAGGATGCCGGGTAGATGCTAGAAACCTCCCAGAAGCCGCATCAAAATATACACCTTCCCCCAGTTTCTTATGCACCAAAGAGCAGGAGATAATAAGTTGTTTGAAGAAGCATCTCTTGACTGGATAATTTGTAATAACAAAATTACAGTTTGTCACTAATTGTAGGGCTGGAGCTGGTGAGATCTTAAAAAACTTTTATTCTGCCATGCGTTTAACAGATATTTAGGAAAAATCTCAAGCAAGCGTTGATGAATGTCAGTGGGTGCTGTTTTTTTTACACTGAGGAATTCAGTTCCACACCTTTGCTCCAGACACACTTCCATGTCAGATGCCATTGTGTCAGACTGCCCCTCTGCTGCCATCTGTCACATGGCAACAAAATGTAATGGGATATTGGTGGGAAGGTTCAGCCCCTACTGCCATGCCACCAACTGCCATCTGCCTTTGATGCTGTGGGCCAACATAATGAAATTAGAAGCATTACTTTCAGAGCAGCCCTTCTATAATTGGTTTTCCGACCTGTGGCATGGTATTCCCCATGTTAAAAAAAAAAAAAACAATTGTTTTGTCCAGTATCAGCTCTTCTTGAAACAAAAACCTGGTGAGATTGGAGGGGTGGGAAGGAGGACGAGGAGTAATTTAATCATAACACATCTGCAAGAAGCTTTCAAACAACAGCTTCCACTCTTTGGTGCTTCAGGCATGTCCCATGGTAGTTACTGTATTATCAGAGGAATGCTTCCTCCTGCTACTGCTGCTAATCTGGGAGCAGTCACGTGGCTCTTCTATAATCCCTCTCTCCAAAAAATTTGACTCTTAACCTTCCCTTGCTGCAGACATGATGTATATTGCATTGAAATGCTTCCAAGTAATAAACATTCAAAACCCTGACCTACAAGCAAAGCAAAAAAACAACAGCAACAAAAAGATATTTCTGAGAATAAAGTGCATGAGCTTGCAGGAAAGGGGGAAGAAAAATCTGTTTTGGTCGTTTCTACTTGCCCCCACTTAAGGATCACTTTGGAAATAATAGCAAAAAAAAATTTAATCTGGGGAGAAAAAAAAGAGAGAAAAAAGGAAAAGGGGAGAGAAAAGAGAGGAAGGAAGGAAGGGAGGAAGGGAGGTAAAGGAAGGGAGGGAGGGAGGAAGAAAGAAGGAATAAACAAAGAGGGGTACAAATCAAATAGGGGATCTAGCAGAAAAGATTGTTATTTATTTATTTCTGCTCATTGATGTGCCAGGTGAAACTGAAAGCTGCCAGATAGCTTCTTTTCGACAGCTCGAAGTTACTGTTGGGAACAGATCCATGTATGGAAGCAAAAGCAGAAAAGCATAGATAAGCTGAGATCCAGCTATGCAAACCATCTTTAGAGACACTTAAAGGACAAGTACCCCCGCTCCTTTCTTTCTGGTAAATTTAGAGACACTATCATATGAGGGCTTTTTTCCATTCTGCTGTATCCACAACTGCTGAGACTCAGCTGGGGTAAGTGAAAATGGATTCGAGCATTTCTCGGGAATAATTAGGGTTTTGGTTAACGCGGCATCCTGAGAAAACCCGTAAATCTGGTGCTGTGGGCTGGCTCCTGTAGCAGCATAGACAGTTAAGCTCCGAGCGCGGAACGCGACGTGTAGCAGCTTTCCTGTTGGAGGGACAGAAACTTTCCAAGTGTCTGAAAGAGGCAAGAAAAAAAATTCTTGGAAAACAAGCATTTTAACACTCCTGATGTGGTCTTTCAGGACACCCCATGCTAGAGCTTCAGTGAAGGGGTAGGAGGGATCAGAGGTGGCTCCCAGTGCCTGAGCCCTGCAGTGTTACTGCTTAGAAAATTCTTCACAATAGTCAAGGGGCTTTTCTCCTCTGGTCTGCCCTACTTTCGCTTTGAGACGTCCAGTTTGACGTGTGGGTTGAGCTGAGTGGACATTAGGAAAAGCATGTTGTAAACGGCTGCTGTTTTTCTTGGCACTCAGAGGCAGTTTCTCAATGTTTCTCTCCAGATTTGAGGTTGATTACATCCTGTGCGAGGATTTTTGGTATGGCTTGAACTGTCATTACAGCGTGGTGGAAGTCGACCCCAGTGAAAACAGCTGTGCACTATTGTGACTATTTCCAAAGCACAGAAGTAATTGCTCTCCTTCAAACTCACGGGGAAACATGTTAGCTCTTTGAGCTGGGCACTGGCAAAAAAAAAAGCAAAGCATACCCTTGGCAGAAAGGCTTTCTCCACTTCAGTGTTTTGTTAAACAGAACGCACACACACCAAAAAAAAAAAAAAACACACCGCACAATCATCCTCTTGTAGCCTTGGCTTGAAATCTTGCTGGTTTGGGGCCGTACAGTTTAACATGAGATTTTTCTTTAAACGCTAGAGAATCGCATCTGTACATCGGTTCATGTGCTTTCAGGTGTTAAAACGTGGTATTCATGCTCACACTGTAAAGTGCCAGGTAAAGCTTTCTCATTTTTCAGATGGTTGATAGACTGGAAAAAACAGCAGAGCAGGTGAAGTGAAATTATACAGAAAGAGCTGAACATAATATCAGGAATATGACTGAAATTGTCAGATTTCCAGAGATACAATGACAGATGATCATAAAGGGAAATTACTAGACCACAAATGTCATAAGCATTTCCATTCATGAATGAAAATGCTTTCCCTTGTTGTTACATAAGGAGAATATAATGGGAGCGTTCACTTGAAACTCCGTAGTAAAGTCTGCTGCCGAGAGGGTCTGTGAGTGCAGCCCTGGTTTCCCCTTATTTAGCAAGCATTTCTATGGACATTCCCACAAGCCTGGCTTTCACACTCACTGAGCTGCTTATCTTCCCTTTGCCTGGTTTCTTCCCATGTGCTGGAAATGTTCACAATTAGGCTGCAGCTGAGATTTGTCTGTGCCAGACAAACTTCTATTTTTTATGACAAGTACCTTTCAAGCACTTATCGCCTCTCTATAGAAACGCAAGCACGGAAATTAATCCTAAACTAAACGGGGCCAATAGCTTTTTAATTACTATCAAGCCGCTAGTAAACAACCCTTTATGCTGCTATTACAATGAAAGGACACTCCTACACTCCTCGCTTACTGGGATTGCTTCCACTGCCATTGGGTAGAGCTGCACTGAGACCTTGCAAATGACCTCTCCTTTGTGTCCTCCTCCATCAGCAGCAATACCATACAGATTGTTTCATCCCTAAAGTTTATTATTATTATCAGCATACTAGCTGTTATAAATATTTACTGTCAATTAGTCCTGGGTATTGCTGGTGTTTGTTTGGTCTCTTTTGCAAAGCTGGCAGGATCTCACTCTGAGACCCTGGGCATGAAAATAAATAGTCAAATCACCTTTGTAGTCATATTGCTAGGGAGCCTTTTACCAGCAACAAGTCACAACAAGTGGTCCCTGAACACCCACTGCGAGGTGCTCACACTCACTGCTCCTCTTCCTCACCAGCAGCCCACTGGACGCTGAGCTGAGCTTGGGCACAAAACTCACTGAGTGAGGCATCAAAGGCAAAGCCACACTTGGAGGCTGTCCTTGCTGGTGCTGTGGAAGAGAAAGCTGTCTCAACTCTGGTGGCACCTGGAGCAAGTGAGATTGTGTTGGCCTGGTCCTGAATGCAGAGTTTCTTGTGGGAAGGGACATTTGTGCTGTTTAGTATGCCCAAGAAGAGACAGTCCTCAAAATAAATCACATGGAGGAGGGCTATGCCATGATGTCATTCAGCAAGGATTTTGCAAACTGGCTCTGGCTTGTATCAGTCCAAGTGTACATCCTCCTCCCTTCAATGACTTCAATATTTTATGGTGATTCCTGAATGATGGAGTCTTAATGAGTCAGAAGATTGGAGCAGATTCTGGGGACACACTAACAGACTGATTTGCTTATCCAGCCAAGTACTTTTTATTGCCTTTCTTCTAGGGAAAACAGTTTGTAGGATGTGTCACATCCAGCTTGTAAGGAGATGGAAGGAGTGACCATTCCCCATTCAAGACATACCACAGAAAGTCAGAAGGTGTTTTATGACGGCCCTTTACAGGATGGCCCTGCCTCTGATTTTACCAAAAAGCTGATGTCTGAGGAATGTAAGGCTTCAACAATCTTGTGAAAAAGTGCCGCTGTCTTCTTTGGTTTTCTTGTGCCCAGAACATGCTCTCTTTTTCTCTTCTCTGCATATTCAGGATGTGGGACAGCGATTGACCTGGGGAAGGTTTCACTAGGGGACTCAAACACAGCACGGGCAGTTTTCCAAAATGAATGGTATTTGGGGAAAAGTCTGGCTTTGCAGGCTGTGAACACCACATGAAGGCACTACAGTATGTCCTGCAATTGCCACCTGGTGCAGCTGTCTGCACAAAGCCACTCAACATCTTTCATGCACTTGGCCACCAATCTTTCAAATAAGCGTAGCATTTCAAATGGGACTTAAAAATACACTTATATGCCTTTGCTTTGGAGAAACTGCTGCCATTTTTGTGTCATGGTGCTAAACTGTGTGCTATCCAGCTTCACAAGCTTTTTGTTCTTTATAAAACTTTGATGTATAATAACTAACTGCACATTTTGGTGAGATGAGTAAATAACGTTCCGCTGGTCTAAATCCAGTTGTCCTTTTTAGTCACTTTACAGACACAAAATACTTCCAAACTTCTGTCCCATGACACAAGTTGCCTTTAATGCAGACTCAAGTCAGTTCTTTGTGGTACTCGGTTTTCAGGACTTGGGATTTTGTTAGCGTACTGAGCCATGGTGCTGCTGAATTGTGCTCATACAAGGGAAACCCAGGGACAAAGATTTGTAGGCAAGGTATCCAGTGCACAGAGGAAGCCTCTTTACAAGTGTAGAGGGAAAAAAATGGCATGAATGCAGAGTTGCATTACCTAAAAAGTTCAGTTTTGATGTGAAGACATTCAAGGTCAGAGTGCAGTCGTTCCCCTAAGATGCACAGAGGTATTTTTCCAGAAAGGAATGGGAGACCTCTCAGTTATGCATGAGGAAGAAGAGCACAGAAAAGTACAAAGGAAACATGCTCAGACACCCAGGTGGTGGAAGGGGTTTGCTTGGAGGTGGTCCAAGCCATATGTGCTGAAGAGGACATTGTTGTCACCAAACATTTAATCCTACAAACAGAGGGAGATTTTGTTATCATCCCCCCCAGTCTTCCATGTGCTGCTATGGAGGGAGGCAGCAAAATGACAGCCTTAAGTAGTGGTGTTGTTTTCCACCAATTTACAAGTAAATCAGGCAATTTCTGAGTTGACACTCAGTTTTTAATCGATTCTTTAAGGAACTCTGTATTATTCTGGCACTACACTGGGAGAAAATATGGCAAATCAACGCAGTATGTCTGGAGGCCTTCAAAACTTGGTTTATTCTTATCTAGGGCTCCAACTGTTCCTGTGATCTAATCGTAATTGTATTCTTACTGCATGGGGTCACTGCAGGGCAAAGCTGAAGTTGTTTTAGTTTCCATACTTCAATATATTTGGATTTCTTTTGCATTTAGTGCTAAACTTCCTTCTGAGTTTGGGATGTTTGCTCTTAGGATCTTTCCCAAATCCCTGGAATGCAGAACTCTGACACTGCTAACATAAAATACAGGTTTCAGTTTCTGGTCTCTCCATCTGGGCCTTTTCCAGATTCTGGAGAACTCCACATCAGTTTATTTGTACAAAAATGTGGGCAGAGGTGGAAGGGAAAGCACTCACAGAACCGGGATTCCAGCAAATGCCAAAATTCCAGTAAAGCAGAAAGATACATGCCCCAAACTGGGTTGGGTTCAACTCTGCTTAATTATTCTTAATGACTTTTCTGTGAATATCCAAAGAAGACAAACATTCTAGAGCTTCTTCTGCCAAGGGGTTCTGTTTGAATACAGAATTTTCCCCACTGGACTGGGAGATACATGTTGGGACTGTTTTAATTCCCATGGGAATATGCTATATGGAATGAGGTGTAAAGCCCTTTTCCTCTCCTCAGTCTCCCAGTGCTTTCAAGCCCTTCCTTCATCCTGTCCAGGATGTTTCAGCAGAGGTTTTGTCTCTGGGATGTTTCCCAGGTTGTCCTGCAGACCACAGCATGCCCTGGAGGTTGCAGACTACTCCTGCATGACACCAGCACACATCATTTCCTGTCCTTTCAGAGAATTGTCCTTCCTCTCACTGGAACATTAACTTGGCTTGTTTTTCTTTTTCCTCTTACATAAGTAAAAGCAGTGAGCTAAATGAAAATGTGAAAATGGGTAAATAACAAAATACATTAAGTGCAGGAAAGCGTCCTGCAAAGCTGCTGCCTTTCTATCCTCCCACCAAAACTTCCTTGAGTCTGTCTTGGAAACTTCTGCACAACAGATGCTTCCCTTTTGCTTTCTTCTCTGCTTTGAGGTGCACTGGATACAAATTCTTCTACAAAATGATTGGAGTGGGGTTTGATGGACCAGTCTTATCTCTTGTCCTGCAACCTCTTCATCCTTCCAAACCAGCGTGCTTTGATGTCCACGTTCAAAATTAGCAACCTGCAGCAAGGTTGAATATTTATATGGGGACCACAGAGTCCATCTCTTTGGGACAGCCTGCTCTCATGCTGGTTCCCAGCTCCAGTGATCACCATATCCACACAGTGAAGAATGAAGAAAAGCAAAGGTGACGTCTCCTCTTCTGGTAACCAATTCTCAGCTCTTTGCTTTTGCTGCAGTTTGGCAAGCATAACATTAAAAATACTCCCATGCTTTCTTTTTGGCTTACAGAAAGGCTCCAAGCAGAGATCTTGTGCCTCTGCTCTAGATGCAGCAATAAACTTTTGGATTTGCTGTTAGTGTGCTGAAACTGCCAACATGTATACTGTAAAAGTAAAACCCTTCCTGTGGCCACAGACCACAACATGCTAGCAATTCGTGGTATTATCCTGTTATTCAGTGAGTCATTGTCGCTGCTGAGAAATACGCTCGGTCAAATAAGTTGCTAACAATAACACTGGATGTGAGAGACAAGTGTTTGTTTTACTGCAGCATAACTTATTCCATATGGTCCCTTACAGCATGCTAAGTCACTTTGGCCCGCCAAATATTGTTCTAAGATGACCTCCTGGATTTAGGCTGCTCTTTTGGAGCTTAGCTATTCAAGGAACAGCTCTGAAAGTATTTTCTGTTCAGGGTAAGTGGCCGATTCAGAAGCAAGACAGATGCTCTGGATTGCCCCAACTTGAGCTGGATAAGTAGGTCTTCATTTCTGTTGACCATCCAGAATGGTGGTGTTTACTGCTTTGCTGACTGCTAGGACAGCTTTCAAATGCTAGCCACATGTTATACCAGTGCTCTGGCACAAGGTGGAATCCCCATCCTGACTGAGCACCTAATATAGGTTTAATTTCTTAGCATTCACCTCCCCTGCATGTCTTTCAAAATTGCAGCCTAACCAAATATTTGTGGAAACATTCTAGCAGGTCTCCCAAATCTTATTGGTAGTGTTAATTTGTGGGCAAAATCCTGTACAAATACAGTTGTACACCTGTGAAAGGTGCCCTCCTTGCACTTTGGATATATTACTCAAAGATTAACATAAAAAAATAAAATAATCCCAGCACCACAGCAGACCCTGTGCTTGTGCTGCTGCCACATTGTGCACTGGACCCAGTCCACAGAAAGCTTGGGAAGCAAATGCATTCTCTCATTTTTAAAAACTTTTTGCCACTGATTGTGGAAAATACATGCTTTAGGAAGCATCTCTCTCCACAGCTGAGACATTTACCTTTTCTCTTGAGATGATATGGTTTGAAGTGAATTCTTAAGAACAACAGCAACCAATACTGGAGCACTTCAGAGCTGTGCTGATAACCTCATCGCTCCCCTGACGCATGACAGGTCTGCATCCTAACCTAAATGAAAGAGTTAATCTTGAAGGTTTGCTGCTGTGAGCATGAATGAAGCTGTCTGTTATGATATGGAGGAGTGAAGTGTATACAGACCTGTCATGTCTCCTTATCAAAAAGGAAAAACTTTGTACTAGCTATCAGTGAAAATCTGCTGAGTGAGCAATTGTTTGTTTAGCAACCAATCACTGGGTAAGATTCAGGACAAATCATGAGTACTTCATAACAGTTGATCATTCTTTTTGTAGCTGCTTGAAAATCTCCATTTTAAATCCCCAGAAACACACCTGAAGATCCATAATGTGGTCACAGTCCTTTCATTCTTAGAGGCCAGGGTAAGCCTCCTCCAAGTATGCCTGGTATGTGTTCAATATGCCTAAAGATGCACCTCTGTGATGGTACACTAGAAAATCTTTGGCCTTTAGCAATGTAAAGGTATCCAATTTAAGTGTTGGTACCTTAAAAATAGCCTGGCAGACTATTTTTAAAGCACGCTTTGATGCGCAAACCTAGAGGAATGCTACAAAACAGGGCAAGTTTGTAAGCATTTCAAGATGTGCCACTACTCATGTTTCCTAGACATTTTCTGTCCCTGTTGATAAAAACGTATCCAATTTTAACATTCTTCTCTTTGAAACAGACAGTTTGATTATCTTGAAATGTGCCTTGATGTATGCAGCCTACAGAAACTAACAAGACAAGTTTGAAGCCTTTAACCTTAATAAAGCTAATGTTTCACCATGCTAACTCCCCGCCTACATCCTGACTTGTAGCTGTCTTGCTTGTCTTCGGAGGGGATTTCATGTGACGTTTTTGACTGTGATTTGTGCAAACACTCCACTCGAGCCAGTTCTGTCCTCCTAGAGCCCTCGCCACAATGTGTTGGACCCTGCAATGAGCCAGGGAAAGGCCCGGCAGACCTCAGACCTGGCTGATACAGCTCATTCCTAGTGCTTTATTTTATGGTATTGTTTTTGCCCCTTTGAATCTCCCCAGGTTCTGCTTCTTTACCAAGTTCAGCTCCTCCCAGACAAGCCCTCCATTCATACATATTAATTCTTTCCTCACCGGCCCTGGGTTGCTGACTGTCTACACTTGTTTGTTATTCATGATATGGTTGCCTTGGTAATTTCTACTTCAGTCAACAGCTAAGCTGGTGGTCTGCTTTTGTTACACTTGATGTTTCTTTTCTGCCATTTTTCATGCTGCTGTCTATTTAGTGTAACTACTGGTCAGGGATACTCAGCTGCATAGACATTGTTCCTCTGTTTATTCCCAGTGGGGTCTGGTAGCTTCTCAAACCATTTCATTGTGACATGCCTTAAGTTAGTCTCCTGTATGGTGTATTACGTTGCTCTGGGGAACAGCCAGCCATTCCTCATGCTGCAGCTTGGGCAGGGAATTTGTCTGCCCACCTTACATATAGCTGTCAGGAGGGCAGGAGAGAGAGTGGAGGACTTGATAAGGATTTGAGGCAGGACAGATATTCACAAAACAAGTCTTTCCGTGTCACCTGCTTCTGAAAGCATCTGGGAAAGCTTCAAGCACAAAAATGATCAGAAGAGGTTGCTAAGAGAGGTAAATGATGCATGTCTCCTGATTGTTCATCTGCTTGTCACCTTCTTTATGAAACGATGCTGAGAGCTGGGCTGCTGACACCTGATCTGAGCACGCTAGAGGTTTGCACATTCGATCTTGAAAGCTTTCCATGACGCAGACTCCTCACTCTCTGCAGACAATCCAGCTACCCACACCATTGCTCTCATGGCTGGAAAGTTTTTCCGCGCATCAAACTTCAGTTTCCCCAGCTGATGATTAACCTCCTGACTTCTTATTTTATCAACAGTGGAGTGGGAAACATCTATTCCTTCAGATTTATGAGGTTATGTCTTCCGTAGACTTGACAGTCCACATTCCTTCAGTGTTTCCTCTTCACATCTTCTAGGCCTCTCACTTCTCCTATTTATTCCCACCTTCCTGATGTCACTGACCATGTAAATACAGCTATTAACTCTGCAGTGCACAAATGCCAGATACTGTTAACAGCTCTGGCACAAATACCAGAAATAACACACTGATATCTTGAAGTTGCAGGACCCAGAAGCTTTCTTAGTGTGTGTGTGAACCACGTGGAAGGGAGACAAATGAAGAAGAAAAGCTCAGGTGAGGCAGGAGGTGAAGCAGTGGTTTTGGTTCAGCGCCAAGGCGTGTGTGAATCCCCAAGTCTCTGTTCTATTCTGTCCCCCAGTGCTGCACATAAATAACAACATCGCAGCAACCTGTGTTCTCAGATTGACAGCTATGTGCAGGAAATTGTCTCACCTGTTGAAGAGATGGGAGCACCCGTGGGAGAGAAGGAGTTTGTCTGAATAAGCAGAAATGCAGAGAGAAGAAGCTGGGTCTTGCACAATCTGCATTAAGAAACATCTGCACGCATGCGTTCCTTCACAAACCCACCCACGTCTCTCCTGCATTTGCAAACCCAGGAATGCAGCCTCACAACCCAAACTGCTTTGCCAGAAGCACAGCTTCCCATAGGAGCAGATTTTCACAACGGACCTGGGGTCTTCTAACCTTGATATGGTTGGCAAAGTATCATCTCCCAGTGTTTTAAAGCACTGCACAATCTGGAAAGCTCTTCAACTCCAAGCAGTTCTGAAGAGGCTCTGTTTGAAATTCCAGCTGGAGAGCAGGTTGGCACGTGGCTTCACAAGGAATTTGAAACAGAGAATATAGCCTCACAAATAGTGTAGTTTCATTTCTCCAAAATCCCCCAGAAGAAAAAAAAAGTCACTAGGTTATCAGGAAGTTAAATCTGTTTTCTTCTTTGTTTGCAAGCTCTCTATGTGCAGGGCTTCAATTACTACATTTAGAACAAGATGCATAGCACAGAGAATTTCTGGTCCATGCATCTTCAGGGTTGCAAAAGAGAGAACGTTCCTCCAAAACAGCAAGATCACATTCCAGTAGAGGTCCCTATTCCCTGGACTTGCATCTCAGGACCCCCCTGCTAGTGCAGCATGAGTTAGAGCCCATTCATTCAGCTTCTCCTTTGAGAGAAGTCATTTCTCCTCCTCTTTTCTAATAGGCTTGAGTTTTGCGAGGTGTTCCAGCAGCTTTCTTGGCTTGGAATATATAAATAAAATATAGAGAAGGTGCCTCAATGCAGTTGAGGTCAGTCACTCTTCACTTCTAATGAAAAGGTCTCTTTTCCCTGGAGTACACAGCCTAGCTTAGGGCTGGCAAACAGATGGTGCTGAGGAGGCCAAATTACCTTCACAACCAGGGGCCACAGCCAGAGCTATGCACTACATCTAATTTGCCCTGGCACTCCTACTGATAGCCATCGCAGGAAGATCAAATGATGGATATGGCCTCATATGACACTGGAGCTGCTGAGGAAGCATCATACAGTCTTCAAGTGGCAATCCGTGGCTTTCCAGGTCTTGCCACATTATCTTGGTGCTTGCACTTTTGTTGTTTCTTGAAGTCCCAGCTGGCACACTGCAATTCTGCAGCCCCTTGATGTAGACTCCTCTGGAGGCAGAGTCCCTGGGCTGTTGCTTTCACTGAGAAACACTCTTTGATTGACCTTGCCTTGCATCTGCATTTCTAGTTCCTGTATTCTGCAGTTTTGCAACAGCACAACAAAGCTGCTTTTTTTTCCTTTTTTTTTTTTTTTTTTTTTTTCTTTTTTTGTGTGGTGGGAAAAGATGCTAAGGGACAGGCAGTCAAGAAGGGGACATCTGGTCCTTCATTTTACAGTGACTCAGGCTAGGAGGCGGTTTTGGCCTGTGGAACAGGGATGAGAGTGAGATGCTGGTGCTGTTGAGACAAATGACAGCTGCCAGAAGGCTTTAGAGCTTCTACCCCCAAAAAAGTGAGATTCTGAGGCTGTGTTCAAAGTGTGAATGTGGTTTTGCACGCTAGATGTTTGCGAAATATGTGCAGCCCCCAAATCTGTGCCCTACAAGTTCTGCTTTCTGCTCAGCCACATGGCAGGTTTCCACATCCAAGGGCTCAGTCAGGCCAATGAACCCCTGCCATGTGTTCAGACCTCCCCAGGACGATCAGGACTCAGACTGTGCCATATGCTGGGAAATAGCTAGGCAGGCACTGCCTGGAGGGCTCAAACAAAAGTGTACAAGGTACAGTGCAGAGGACTGCCCTTCCTGCTCTTTGCCATGCCCCATTCCATCCATCGTGTCTCTAAATGCCTGATTTATCCTCCAACCAGCAAAGGCAGGTGTGAAGGTGAGACTGAAAGCGAATGTTCATAATTTCTGGAAACTATGCCTGGGAAATATCTTTTCTGGAAACACAATTCATAGGGATCTCCAGGTCTCTGCCAAGAACAGACAGAGGAGAGCCAAGGGAAGGTTCAGTGGGCACACGCACAAGCTTGCTGCAGGGAGGAGCAACGACAGATGGATGGCAAGCCAGAGGTGACATCCCATCTGCTCCCACAGGATCTCCCTGGCACCTCCTGAGGGACTCAAGGAACACGTGGACAGAAATGACTAAGCATTAGCTGAGGGCTCACTGGTTATACTCCAACATTATTTGTACCCACAAAAGAGAGCCGAGACTAAAACATCCCATTGAGATGTTCCAGACATGGCTGGACAAGAGTGGTAGGGCAACTGCTCAGAAATATGTCTTTTATAGGGCATTTGGGGCAAGATTTTTAAATGCAAGAAATATCTAGATGTTTGTGTCTTCCTCCTCCAAAGCATGCAGGAACTCAGGTGTCTTCACAAAGTACTGAGTGGAGATTTGGCCTGCACCAATCTGTCCTGCAGACTCCACAGTCCACTAACTCCTTTATTTGCAGGGAGGAATCATCTTTCTGCTCTGCATATATAGCCAATATCCAAAAACCTCCTCCAGCAATTGCAGGGAGGTGCAGGCTGCTGTCGGAAGGAGCTGTGGGTGTGTGTGAATGAGTGAATGAATGAATGAACCATTCCTTAGCATCAGCACGAGAATCTCCATGATTTTGAGACCACTAATTAGTGGTTGTAAGTATGTTTGCAGTGGTAGATGTTCACTTGCATGGCTGCAAAGAGAGGCAGGGAAGAAAGATAGCTACCCCTTGGGTTATGCTTTTTCTTTCCCAACCCAGCTCCACATTTTAAATGGCAATTTTGGAAAGCAAAGGTCTGGATGTGCCTGGAAAGAGGTGTGTGAGGGAATGGAGAATGAAAGACATCTTCTCCCAGCCTATCAGCCTCATGGCCCTCCCAGCCAGGCACTTTTCACATAGATGAAGGAAACTCACTGATATGGGTGAGATAATTCTTGATTTCGCTTTTCCTGTCTCCATGCAGTTCAGGCTGGGTGTTGTGAAGGGCACATTTCTATGGGTTAATGAGCATCAACTGGCAGACTTTGGTTTTCTTCATTCCCCCATTCCTCCGATATCACAAAAGATCTTCCAGCTGGAGAAGCCTGGGGGTGAGGAAGGAGTCAGCTGAAAGGCAGGGAAAGGCAGGCTGGGGACATGCCTGGTTCTTGAGCAAGCAGCCCAGCAGTTAGCAGGGTGCACCAAGTTAATATCTCCCTGCTCCAGAGGAGTTGTGTACCATATCCAGTGATAAAGCTGGGAAGTAGGTCAGCAACATAACTGAGAGAAACGAGGAGCATTAGGGAGAATTTCACAGCTGACAGCTAATTAAAATCTGAGTTCTACTGCTTACTGTTGCACCGATTAGATTTCAGCATGCAGGGATTGTGTTTGCTGCAAGGGAGCCACTTGCCTCAGATCATACAGCTTGTGCCAGCTCGCACAGCGCCTTACACCCAGCAACTGCTGCCAAACCAGATCCAACTACTGGACACAAAAGGGTCTTCCCTAAACCAAAGTATTTGGAAATGCTTTTCATCCAGTGTGTAAGTAATAAGTTCTTAAAGTGAAACCAGAACTACATACAAATAACTGTGGCAACACTTGTAACAACTCATTGTTGTTCATCACAGCGAATTTTTCAAATGGGTTTTGTGATGTTATCCATGTCTTACACCAGATCCCAACCAGAGAAATGTGGTTTCCTATCCTCACTGGGGAAAATGGTGATGCAGGAATCTTATCCTCCCCGTCAGAAAATAAATAAATAAATAAATAAATAGGAAGGAGGGAGGGAGGGAGGAAGGAAGGTAGGAAGAGAGGAAGGAAGGTAGGAAGGAAGAAAGGAAGGAAGGAAGGAAGGATTCTGGCTTGCTATTGTGTCAGTGGCAACATAAATTGCACACATGGCTGACCAGGTAAGAGGAGAAAGTGTAGGAAGGTGCAAGAGCTGGGAGTGTGGCTCTGGCTCTGTGGGGTTCACACTGCACCTGAGGGCCTAAGTACAGAGGGCTGCTCAAGGTCACTGGGTACTTGCAGCTACCAGATTGTGGGTCATTAGCTTTGGTCCTACTTTAAGTAGTTAAAGTGATGGAGTTTTTTCTGGAGGGCAGGACAATGGGTTCATCTAGTCCTTGCTGGTGCCAGCAGAGGGTGGAGGAGTCATTCAGGCGTCGCAGGAGGTGAACTGCCCACTCTTGGGTCAGCCTGAGGTGCAGCACGTCTACGTTGGCTGAGTTCTCTGGAGCTGCTGGCTTCCCGCAGGATCTCCCATGGACAACTATCTAGTTAAGCAAGGGAAGCCAGCTGAAGGTATCTTTTTGGACTTCAGCAAAGCTTTTGATAGGAAGCACCTTCTTACACCTTCCCACGGTATCCTCCTGGACAAAATGCCCATCACAGAAGTAGACAAAAATATAATCGATGGGTGAGCAATTGGCTGATGAATCAGGCCCAAAGGGTTACGGTAAATGGAGTTATATCAGGCCGGTGCCTTGGTCACTAGTGGGATTCCCCAGGGCTCCATTTTAGGGCCAGTTCTCCTTTGTGTTTTCATAAATGACATGGGTGTAGGACTCGAAGGTGTTTTAAGCAAGTTTGTTGACAATACTAATTTTGGAGGAGATGTTGACTCCATCAAAGGTGGAGAGGCCTCAGAGAGAGATCTAGACAAATTGGAGAGCTGGGCAATCACCAGCCATAGAGTTTAACAGAAGTGCCCGATTCTGCACCTGGGGAGAAGAGCAGCCCTGGTTGTATGTATAGGCAGGGGGTGAGATGCTGAACAGCAGCCCTGCTGAAAGGGATGGGGGGTCTGGCTGACAGCAAGTTGCACAGGAGCCAGCAGTGTGCCCTGGCACCAGGAGGGCCAACCTGGGGGGCACCAGGCCCAGTGCTGCCACCGGCCAGCACGTCCCCTGTGCTCTGTGCTGTGTGGCCTCATCTCCGGCGCTGGGTGCAGTCTGGGTGTCACAGCACAAAACGGATATAAAACTATTAGAGAGCATCCAAAGGAGGGATGCAGAGATGGGAAAGGGTCCCAGATAGGACAAGGTGTATGAGGAGTGCAGAGGTCCCTGGGGTTGCTCAGCCAAGAGCAGAGGAACTGAGGGGAGGCCTCATGGCGGTTGCAGCTCCTCACAGGGAGCGGAGGGAAGTGCGGAGCTCTGCTCTCTGTGACAGCGACAGGCCTGAGGGAACGGCATGGAGCTGTCAGGGGAGGGGCAGCTGTGGATTAGGGACAGGGTCTGCTCCAGAGGGCAGTGGGCACAGAACAGGCTGCCCAGGGCAGTGGGCATGGCACTGAACATGGCAGAATTCAAGAAGGGTCTGGACAACACTCTCAGACATATGGCCTGATTTTTGGCTCCTGTGTGGAGCCAGGAGTTGGGCGTGATGATCCCTCGATGGTCGGGATGATGATCTTAGTGGTTGTTTCCAGCCTTAATGATTCAGTGATCTAATGGTTCTCTTCTTGGGTCCCTTCCAACTTGGGATATTCTATGATTCTACGATTCCCCCCAACTCCACTGAACCCCTGCAGGAAAGAAGGCTCTGAGGGTTCAGTGTCTGTCCTGGATGTGGCCAGATGCAGAAGAAATTCCCAAGGCACTAAATGACTGGAGCATCCCTTGATTGCCACCTCACAGCCCCATAACACCTACTGTCCTATGCAAACATCATGACACTGGGAATGTGATGGAGGGAGTGAACCCCAAACCCGGGCCCCTTGGGACTCTCCTGGCCTCTCTGCCTCCACACAGCAGCAAAGGGGACTGCGGCAGACACAACAGTATACTCCTTGCACCCCGCTGCCTATCTTTCCATTCCTCCCAGGGCTCCTAACCCAATGATAGAGGGAGTGGGGGGATGCGGGGGGAGCGCTGTGCCAGCTGCTCCCTTACTCTGCAGGGTGCAAATGGGGTCGTACTTGCTCCGGCAGGCTGCAGGGCAGCCGGGGCTGTGGGACCGGGAATTGGTAGAGCTGGGGGCAAGCAGGACAGGGCTGGGGGCTGCCCCGGGCAGGGCAGGGAAGGGCAGGGCGGGCAGGACGGCCGGGGGTGGGTCCGCAGCCAGCCCTGCCTTTCAAAGTCCCTCGCTCCGAGGAGGAAATCGGGAAATATTTCCAGCGGCAATAGCGGCAGCAGCAGCAGAAGGAGGAGGAGGGCTGGAGCCGCGGAGGGGGGACGGCGGCTTTCTCCGCGGGGGGATGTGGAGGGAGGGGAGGCTGCCTGCGGGGCGGGCCGGCTGAGCGCATCCCCGGGGCTGCGCGTGTGTGCGCTTCTCCATCCATCCTTCCATCTCTCCCTCCCTCCCCTCTCCCTCCCGCCCGCCCGCCCGCTGCCGCCGCAGCCGCGCACCGGGGCTCCGGCAGCCGCCCCGCGCCCCGCCGCGATGCCCCGCCGCTGCTGAACCGGCCCCGGCCGCACCCGCCGCCGTCCCCCAACCGCCGCACCGCCAGGTAAGGACAGCGAGTCGCCGGTCCCCGCCCTATCGCATTTGGGGGTCCCGGAACCGGGCGGGGACGAGGTAGCCGGAGCCGTACGGGAGCCGCCGGGTAAGCGGAGAGGGGGGATGCCGCCCCCCGCCCCAGGGATGCTTTTTGCGATCCGGCCGCGTACCTTGAGGCGAGGCGATGGGGCCGATGGCGACGTTGAGGGCGCCTCCCCTTACTCGGGAATGCGGGAGAGGAGAGCGGGCTGCGGCGAGCCGCCCCCCCCGGGGGGCTTCGGGCATCTGCCGCGGGGGGAGCCGCGCCCCCGCCCAGCAGCGCTGCGGACTCCCCCGGGCCGGGCTGCTTTCCTCCAGCCGCGGGGTTTTCTGCCTCGAAACGATTCCCGAGGTGAGCGATAGAGACACCTGCGGCCACGCCGAAATTCCCTTTTTCCTCTCGAGCGGCACGCGTTCTGAAGGGCTGGCATGAAGCAGCATGCATCACGTAGGCTTTGTCTAGGTGGAAGCATGGCTGGGGCTCTTCCGTCATCTCTAGTTTAATTCTTCAATCGTAGCCTTGTTACTTCCCTCCCGCCGAGCCATTCTAAGCAACCTCGCGCTCTGCTCTGTCTCCAGGGCGAAAGCAAACTGCCAAGATGTTGTAGAAATGCAGCAAGCGCTAGGGAGAACCGGTGTCTGGAAATGAAAGCTGTAGTAAAACCACAAGGTCACAGGCGTGTGGGTGCAAGCGGTTGATTTCAGGGCTCCTCTTGCTCATGCTTTGCTTGAAGCCTTTCCTCCGGTCCCAGATGTTGGAAAGCTGTGAGGCGGGTGATAGGAACAGGGAGGTTGGGGTTCTCCACGCGCTCTGCCAGTTCCCGCTTTGGCTTTCTGATGCTTTTTTCACGCCACCATGAAGAGAAGAGGTGTGCTTTTATTCAGAGGAGGGAAGCTGGGATGCTCACACATTGATGTGGTGATGGCAGCAGGGAAAAAAAAACAGCTGTGCTGCGTGGCTTTGGCTGGGGCAATGGACATCACCAAAGAAAGGCATTTGTGTTCACTTGGGTGCGTCTGATAAACGTTTCCATCTCCCCCCTTTCCTTCCAGCTGGTTCTTTAATCACAGCTTTGCCCCTCTTACAGCATTTAAACCAAACAAAGGCACAGCCAAGCATTTGTACAGCCAGAACCCCCCCTCTGTCTCCCCAGGGAAGTTGATTCGTGGCCTGACTCCTCTCTTGTTGCACCAGCTCATTTTCTCTGGAGATACAAACAGCTCCAAAGCCCAGGATGGGAAATGTGTTGCTCAAAGCTCCCTTTGTACGAGGGTTTGTCTTCAAGATATTTGAGGATACGCTCACTTTTCATCCTAGCATCCCTGAATGCCAACACCAAATAGCAGTTCTAAGCCAATGAAATTTTCCCTGCTTCTTTCTACCCTGCCCTCATTGAGCTTTTTGAGGTCTTATTTGTATATTTCCCCTGAGATGGTAACATTGGCTGTTCTGGGGCTGCCCAGACTGAACGGGTTTGCTCTCTGGGCACTGCTGTATATGGCATGAGCTTGTCTCACGTCCCTGCTCTCATGATGCCATGTAGGCACAAGCCCTTCTCTGGTTGCCCTGGCCTTTCTTTGGTGGTGTCCTGCTCTGCTCAGGGCTGTCATGGTTACAGTTTTCTAGCATTCCATGTAGGACAAATGTTGGTTTTCTGCTCTGTTTTTGGTGCCATACAGTTCTGCCAGCTTATGGGAGAAAAGCCTCTGTTCTCCAGCATCCCAATGAAATTCGAATCTTGTAATAAAGCCCAAGGCACTGGCATCACTGGAGGACCACCAAATTCCTCGTGGCCAACACAAATGATTGTGATATGGGCACCATAAGCAGCCTAAGCGCTTGGTGCTGACTGCAACCTCTCCAGCTATTTCCAGGAAGCTCAGAGGAACTCGGCTTTCTCTGTTATCTGTACCCCTTTGGCAAGTTTAGCTGAAATTGGGTGGGGGGGATGGACAAACAGACATGGAAAGTGTGATTTCATAGGCCTGGCTTCCTAAGGAGATTTGCTGCTGTGGAGATGGAGAAGGTGGGCAAAGTGGGGTGGAGGGGTGGCCAACCCTGACATGAGGTAAGCCTGGCAGCACTGGGGCCTGACCTAGTGGCACTGGGGCTCAGCTGCCTTTCCTGGGATCTAGAGATCTAATATCCGGGTGGAGCTGGGGACACAGGAGGGATCCCCAATCCCTTCTGCTTCTTCCTGCCGCGGAGCCCAAGAGAGGATCCCACACACAGCTGCCAATCCGAGGGAAAGTGGGCACAGGCAGGCACGAGGAGAGCAACAGGCCTGCTAATTCCTCCTGTCCTATGGTAGCCCTCATGTCTGGGCAGATGATTCCTCCCCCAGGCTACCCGGGAGCTCCGGGCTTGTTGACAGCCTTTTATCCTCTAAACAGTCATTTTATAGTGGGAAAGGATGCCGCTCAATAAATAAAAGACAAAAAGGCGTTGTGAGGATAGGGAAATGGTTTGAAGACAGAAGCAATGAAGAGGGGAGATGTTAAAAAACAACAACGCAGCACAGAAAGAAATTAAGGATTTCTCCCTTGCTTCTCATTTCCTGGCATTTTCCTTGCTGAGCTTGTGTATCACAGGAGAAGGGACAGCTCGCCACTCGGTCTGCATACATTAAAAAGCAAAGCTGGAGTTTCCCTCACAAACACTCCTAAGCTCATTCTCTACAGGCTTACCCCCAAATTCAACCAATCTGGCTGAAATTTTACATCGGGGCCGCTTTATTTTCTCTATTTATCTGTTTATTTTGGAAAGTTGCTGGGGAGATTGTAGGAGGGAATTGGATGCTGTATGCAAGAGATAGATAGGATACTTGGAAAAATCAGTCACAGACTGATAATTATTCTAACTTCTTAATGGCCTTTACAGAAAACAGGGTGGTCTGATGTGTATTTTACTCAATTGGCTTCGTAAAGGGCTTGTGCCTCTGACTATATTTGGAAAGGTTTTGATGGTTTTTGTACTGATGCAATCAGGATGCTGACAGCCTGGAAATCATTTTCCTGATGTGGAGATCTGGAGGGTCATGGGCAGGGAATGCCAACAGCTTCAGCATGGCAGAGCTGGGAGAAAGAAGAAGGAGCAGGGCTGCGAGCCAAGGGCTTTCCAAGCTGTGTTTAAAGTGACATCGCACTCTGCAGTGCATTTGGACACAGCAGCTTTCCTCCACGGGTTCAGATGTCTGGCCAGCATGGTATTCAGCTCCTTCTCCTGCTTGGATGGGTACAAATCACAGCTTGCAGGAGCTGTGCCATAGGGCAGTGTCCAGATCAAGCCTGTTGCATCCCTTTTGTGTCCCTCAGCTTCAGGAAGCTGGAGGTAGGCTCCTTGCTGATTTCCTGATTGATTCTCAGAGCTCAGACAACCAATTTGTTGGTGCTTTTTCCTACAGTTATCACATCTTTTCCCAGTGCAGGATCTGCTCAAGCCGCTCTGCTGTAAATCACAGTGCTGCTTTCAACAAGGTGCAGGTGTGCAGGATGCAGCACGGCCGGGAAGGGTCAGAAGGGGGGTGGAGGAGGCTGTTAGTCCTCTGGAGGTGGAGAGACAAAATAGATGCCATGGAGGTGAGGTGTGCAGAGCTTTCCCAAAGGGAAATGGCTTGCATTTGACTATTGGGTGCTGCTTGCCTGCAAGACAACCTGGGAGAAGGGTGTGAGGATTTGAATAAGACAGGTTTCAAACAGTGCTGCTCCCATCTTGCACTGGTGGCACAGCCATAGGAATGCTGTACAAGCTGGCACCAAATTCACCATCATGCTGATGGTACAGTGGGGCAGGCACAGCTGGGTATCTGTCTGTGGTGCTGGCTGTAATGATGTGAATGCCACTGGGTTACAGCTGCTATGTGTTGCAGAATGTTTGTTGTCGAATGCTCGAAAAATATTTCCCATGGAAAGTCTTTTTGTGCAGCCACTCCTTCCTCGTGAACCCAACCTTTCTTGCCCAAACCCTATACCAAAGGCATCCAAGCTAGCAGTATTATTTCAGTGCTCTCAATAGCAATGCTGCCTGTTGCAGTTGGTTGCAAACCTGATCACGCAAAGGTACTGGATCTAAAAGTAGACATGGTGAGGGCGAAGTGCCCAGACGGGAACGGGACTTTGGAGAGGCTGCTGCAAAGGAAAAGCTGTGCACTGCTGAAGCTCAGAGCAGCTTTCAGGCTGGCTTTGCATGCAGCAAGCAGCCAACCTGAAGGAGTATTCCTGCCAGGGAATGATCGAAGGAGGGTCCCAAAATCTGGTTTCTCCTGAGTTGCAGGCTGGAGCACGAACTAGGAACATGAGTTCCTAGTTTACCAATCTGTAAAGCCCAGGTCTGGGGGAAAAACTCAAGCTCCCTTTTCCATTCGAAAGGCAAATATCTCTGCAACCCTCATAGCCTCGCTCTGTGCAGAAGCTGCTCTCCTGGGGTTTTACAACCCTGAAGGCAGGAATAAAAGCTGGACAAATGTCCCTTGGCTGGGGTCTGGATGCAAGCTGAGCTTGCCTTGAAGGGATCACACATTCCTGCAGGCTTTCCCCTCTGACTATGTGAAAGCTGCTGCTAGTGCTTTGAGAGCTTTTGGGGAGCCAAGCTGGGGGCTGGCTCCCAGTTAGCTCCAGCTCTGCTTGAAAGACCCCAGGCACCAGATCCAACAAGAAAATAAACTCTGGGTCTGCTTTGTGGTGTAAGGGCAATGCTTATTGGCAGGGTTGTGCCGATCCAGGGTGGTGGCTTGTGGCTCGTCACCACACACATACAGCCAGCTCATGCGTTTGCTTTTCTTGTTGATGGCCTGGCTGGGAAATGCAATTGAGACACCTTAATGAAAAGCTAGCAAAGTTGGCTTTGAAGGGAGAGCTGGCATTCCGGTAGCCTTGCTTCTTGGTACAGAATAATATGAATGATTTGTCTGGGAATATTCCTACCGCTGCCTCTGCAGCAGAGTGCTGACCATGGGCCGAGACCCCGTGCAAATGCGGAGCAAGAGGGTCTCCGGGGACTGAGCTGTTTATTTTGGATTGAGCAAATAAAGAAACACTGCTAATTTTATAGCAGCTGCTTCTCTAAGAGATTTTGCGTGTCAGACTCCAGTTGTATACGCATAACCAGCATGTTGTGGCCAAGCAGTTTCTAACCCTCCATAATTTCTGAGTCTGGTGTTAATAACATTGATTGTGAATTGGTTCCAGGAGGACCGGGGGAGAAGAGGAGGTGGGTTGTGAATCTTTCTTGATGACTGCACCACAGAATGTTGGAGTGTCCAGTGCAAAGTTGGGGGGCGCTATGGCCACTCAAAGAAAGCCACTTGCACTTTGCCAAGGCTGGCATATTTTTCCTTATTGAGGTCCAGCACTTTTCCACCCATCTGAGCCCTCCAGAAAAGTCCCACATCTCTTGTCTTCGGCAGTCTAAGGGAAAAACATTGTTTGTACATGAAGAGCTGCATGGGAAGGCCAGAAAGATGGATTGTTCAGATGCAAGCCTCTAGGCTTTTGTTCCTCCCGTTTAACAAAATATGGGACTTGATTAAAAGAAAAAAATTGTAGTAGAATATTTGAAAGAGAAGAAGATGGAAAATAAGGTTCAAGTGACTTATTAATCTGATTTAGTGGGTGGTTTTTTGTTTTTTTTCTGGCTGAGAATTCCAGTGCTCAAATCCTTTTAAGACGGCAGAGTTGGTCTAAAGTGTGATGGGACTCTCCTATTCTTTATGACCTGAATCAGTGACCCAAAGCATAATATTTTCTCTAGAACCATCTGTTTTCTCCTCTTGCCAAAGGGATTTCACAATGCCTGGTTGCTCTGAATAATTGTACATGTACGAGATATAACTTGCCACAGGGAGAAAATTAACTAAACAAGGGCAGGTGGATGTTTTGAATTTTCTGCTGAAACTACTGCCCTTTAGAAAGAGATGGTGAAGAACCACAAAGATAAGTAATACTTTATGCTCCTATTATTTTTTTCTTAAGCATACATATTTTAAAATAATACTAACAATAAAGAAGCACTTAGGAGATATCTGGGATAAACAGATTAGATTCTAAGTCAGCCTGTGTTTCCCTGTATCAAACATCTCCAAGACTGCTTTAAAGCAGCATGAAACACAGTCAGGATTACAGATGTTGGGTCATGCTTTGGCTAAACTTCAATGACCGTGAAAGCATTTCTGCTTCAACATAGCTATCTACCAAATGGCATGCAGCAAGGTACTCTTCTTTACAAACATCACATTTCCAGCTTTTTACTTCAGATCTGTAGTCGACTCGTGCCTGCATTCTGAGAAGCAGAACGTGCACAGGGATTAGAGACTTCTGACTCCAGCAATAAGAGCTTTTCATAGCATCTTGTTCATCTTATCTGTTCTTAGCACCTAACTCTGTGAATTGCTCACTTCCTGTTCAGTGTATCCTTTTCTTTACTTAATTAGAAAACTGAAGGAGTGGATTGTGGCACAGACCAACAATTCCCAGTGAAGAGATGTCATTTACATAAAACTGTTTTAATATATTTTCTGTATTATTCTTCCATATCAATTATCTACTACAGCATCCTTCAATAAAAGCAAACCGAGCAGAGGAAATTCATCCCTTGTTACGACATCTCTTTGAGGAGTAGATTCTATAGCGTGGGTGCAAGATGGTACTCACTCGTCCAGATAGTTCTTCATTTGCACACAGCCTGTCCCTGCATAAAATGCCCCTGCATTTGGTGGTGGTGATCAGGCACTCTTCTTTAAGTAGGTGTTGGTGTGTCCCTGTTGAGGAGGATAAATGCATCTCCCTGGAATGCAATCAGCAGTGCTGGGTGTAGAGCAGCCTAGCTCCCGGCTGTGCTGAGGAACAGCCCTCCTCAAGAAGGAAGAGGAGTGGCTTTGCCACCTCACTCAGGTCATACGTAGGCACAAGTGGCAACTGAGATGCAGCCTTTAACTCATCTATAGCTCCAACTGCATGCAGCTGTACATCTGGTGCTAAGTGACATGGCTTAGTGATGGTCAGTTTGATGGTTGGACTTGATGGTCTTGAATGTCTTTTCCAACCTAGATGACTCTGTGACCCTGTGATCTGTTGGACGCCCTCTGTGTTTACCAGAGACCAGGCAGATGGCATGTGGGGGGCAAGACCTGCCAGGCATGGCAGTGATGCTGGTTTGACCTCCTGCTTATGTCATTGTCTCTGGTATGAACAGGTCTGGAAATACCATCCTTCTCTTAAAAAAATGAAGTCTTCCACAGCTTTGCTCTTTTCATTTTTGTTTCTGGAGTGTTGTTTTCTTTTTATGAGCAAAACCAATTCAGCCTTTTGTAGGCTACAGCAAAGTAAAGGTATTGACATGCTCATTTCCTTCTCTTCATAGAAATGTTTTTAAGTACTGTGTGATTAAATTAACTTGGAATGGAGAAATGAAGTATAGCAAAGGCTCTCCTTGAGAAGAAAATATAGCTTTAATAACTTCTATTGCCTAGTAAAATTGAGAATTTAACACTGAGCATGCTCGGGTATTTGCACTAAGGATCTCTATGTACTTAAAGACATCTGGTCCGTAGCTTTATGCACTGTTAACTAACTGCAAACCTCTTTAACAGCTCCCTGACACTGCTGGAAAATCCTGAGGCAGGACAAGCGCAAATACTGCTGTCATGCTTAGTGACTGATGTTGTAAATGGAGTGAGAAAGGCCCTTGCAGGGAAAGCCAGCAAAGCTGACCTAGTGGGAAAAGAGTGTAAGGACAGGTTTCCTCTTGAAGCATGCCAAGATAATCATGCTTGGATGCACATGGGGCTCTTTCCAGTTTCAGGAAGGTGCAAAGTGATGCACTGTGGAAGAAATGGCTCCAAAATCATTAATTAAGGACTGCCCTTCTGGTGTGCCTTATGACCAAAATACAGTTAAGAACAAGATTTTGACAAGGCTTGAGCTTGCTTTGTACGGATATGGAGTAGATGCTTGGGAGGTCTGTGAGCAAGAAAAGACTGTAAAACATGTGCTTTATAAAGATATTTGAAAAGATGATTGGAGGGTAGTAGATCTCCCTGTCATCTTCTACTCTCACCCTGACGTCCAGTGCGTAAATGCTCTGTAACTTTGAAATACGAAATACTTCTGCTAGCTATTAAGTTGAATGATGGATTCTAATTAGATGGAAACCAAGAAAATATAGTAGAAGAAATAGGCTTCCAGCAAAGAGAGAGAAAGAGGCATTAAACAGCAGTATAGCTGAAGGAAGTAGGTGCTAGCCCACTGGTAGCATCTGATTAAGTCCTTGTTCAGATAGCTGATCTGAAGATGATTTGTACATGGAAAACTGCAGTGATCATAACACAATTAGGGCTCATTAAATGGGTCTTCTTGAGCAACAGGGTAATTTGATCATACATTTGGGAAAGATGGAAAAAAATTGGATGGAGAGGAAGATCTGTTGTCTCCTGCCAGCCTCAGTGTGTCTTTCCTTTTGTCTCTGCAGGTTGCGAACGTGTGGGAACTGCTGAGTGGAAGCGGCCATGTCGCAAACAACTCACCCACCCACCTTCCTGGTGAACTTCCAACTCCTGAGCATTGTGGTGGTGCTGCTCTTCCATGCAGACAGCATACACGCAGAAAGTCCCAGTGAAGTGCCTGCAAACAAATCTGAGGTGTGCACAGGTTCGTACATCTGCAAAAAGGGTGTGATCTTACCAATATGGGAACCCCAAGATCCCTCATTTGGTGACAAAATAGCTCGAGCAACAGTGTATTTTGTAGCAATGGTGTACATGTTCCTGGGAGTATCCATCATAGCTGACCGCTTCATGTCCTCCATTGAAGTCATCACATCCCAAGAACGGGAAATAACCATCAAGAAGCCCAATGGTGAGACCAGCAAAACCACAGTGAGGATCTGGAATGAGACTGTTTCCAACCTCACACTGATGGCCTTGGGCTCATCCGCTCCTGAGATCCTTCTGTCCGTCATTGAAGTGTGTGGCCATGGGTTCACAGCGGGGGACTTGGGGCCAAGCACAATTGTGGGGAGTGCTGCATTTAATATGTTTGTCATCATTGCAATCTGTGTTTATGTTGTTCCTGATGGAGAAATAAGGAAGATCAAGCACTTGCGAGTGTTTTTTGTTACAGCAGCCTGGAGCATCTTTGCCTACACTTGGCTTTACATTATTTTATCGGTGTCTTCTCCTGGGATCGTAGAGGTTTGGGAAGGCTTGCTCACTTTCTTCTTCTTCCCAATCTGCGTAGTGTTTGCCTGGATAGCTGACAGGAGGCTTTTATTTTACAAGTACGTCTACAAGAAATACCGAGCTGGCAAACAGAGAGGCATGATCATTGAGCATGAGGGTGACCGACCCTCCTCCAAAGCTGATATTGAGATGGACGGAAAGGTTGCTAATTCTCATGTGGAGAACTTTTTAGATGGGACACTGGTGTTGGAGGTAGATGAAAAAGACCAGGATGATGAGGAAGCCAGGAGGGAAATGGCTCGGATTCTGAAAGAACTGAAACAAAAGCACCCTGACAAGGAAATTGAGCAGCTTATAGAGTTGGCCAACTACCAGGTCCTAAGTCAGCAGCAGAAGAGCAGGGCTTTCTATCGCATCCAGGCCACTCGACTTATGACAGGAGCTGGCAACATCCTGAAGAGACACGCTGCAGACCAGGCCCGCAAAGCTGTCAGCATGCATGAGGTCAACAGTGAGGTGGCAGAAACTGATCCCATCAGCAAGCTATACTTTGAACAGGGTACCTACCAGTGTCTGGAGAACTGTGGTACCGTTGCCCTGACCATCATTCGTCGGGGTGGCGATTTGACCAACACAGTCTATGTTGACTTCCGGACAGAGGATGGGACGGCCAACGCGGGCTCTGACTATGAATTCACTGAAGGGACAGTGGTCTTCAAGCCTGGAGAGACCCAGAAGGAAATCCGTGTTGGCATAATCGATGATGACATATTTGAGGAGGATGAGAATTTTCTGGTCCATCTCAGCAACGTCCGCGTGAGCACTGAGGCAGATGAGGGTATTCTCGAGGCCAGTCGTGTCTCCACGCTTGCCTGCCTGGGCTCGCCGTCTACTGCCACTGTCACCATCTTTGACGATGACCATGCTGGCATATTCACCTTTGAGGAACCAGTAACACATGTCAGTGAGAGTGTGGGGACCATGGAAGTGAAAGTGTTGCGAACCTCCGGCGCACGAGGAAATGTTATTGTGCCCTATAAAACCATTGAAGGCTCAGCCAAAGGTGGAGGAGAAGACTTCGAAGACACCTGTGGGGAGCTGGAGTTCCAGAATGATGAGATAGTGTAAGTGGAGGTTTTATTTGTAACTTATAGTCTGTCATTCTCCTGAAATTAAATGCACATGGCTACCAGAGCTGCACTGGCATTGTGCAGGTGCCAGTATGTTATAGCAAGCTTTGAATGCTCTTGTGTGCTTCTGGGAGTCTGAAATGCTATGGTCCTGCTTAGATAGCAGGTCAGAGAGTTGTGCCTACTCAGAGGCGCTCCATCCTCCCAGGAACAGAGTGGAACTGGTGTGTAAGGCCAGCCTTCCACCTTCTATCCAGGAGCCAAGCAGTTCTCTATAGCTTTGGCTCTATAGTGGAGGAGAGAACACCAAGCTGGCTGTTACCCCCCAGTTCCATGAAGTTACCTGTCTAAATCAAGAGTGTGAATTGTGGTAACTGCATCTACTTGCCTGAGTTCCTCTGGGCCTGTGCCACTGATACTCCTCCCTTCAGTGCTGCTGAATTTGGAGAAGGTCACTTCTTCTTCCTCCCTTTTTAAGGACTGTGGGCTTGGGTGACTTGTCTAATGCATTTCCTGAAAAAGTATTGTCATGAAGAGAAGCTTCATGGTTAGGATGCAAGTGGAGCCATATCTGGCTGTTTGCAAATTATTAAAAGATGAATATCTACTGATGAAGTATTGCTAGGTGGCCAGTGAAAAAACTGTGCTCTGCCTTGTTTATCGTGTTATGCTGAGAATGTCTGTTAACTCAGTAAATCACAGCTGAAAACATTTGTCCTTTGGTATGTTTGAAAGACATCACGTTGCCCAGCTGTGCCTCTGGGAGAGCAAGAGCTTGGAGTTGTGTTGCCCCAGCATCAGATTCCTCCTACATTGAAGTCTGTACCTGTAGACCAGACCCTGCCAACAGTAGACACAGTAGCACAGAACCACTGCATAGGACTCAGAGCAGTCCTAGATAAAGGGCACTGCTGTGTCAAGAGAGACCTAAACAGTGGCTTGGATACTGCATCTTGCACAGCTGGTCTTTTGGGAGCTGGGGCTGACCCAAGGTGATTGTGGCGAGTAGGCTGTGCATTCTGTCCATTATTCATACTTGCTCCATGTGAATAGGGAGAATGACACAAACAGAAGAATCGTAAAACTCCTAGGAACAACAGGAAATAAAAAGGTGATTCATAAGTTTTAGGCAGGGTATTAGTAACCAGATGGTGTTTCAACTTCTCAGAAATAGCTAAGCAAGGACTTCACAGCTCCAGCATTCTGGAGGCCAAAATGTGTATGTTGTTCCTGCTACGGTCAGGAGCACACAATACGCTATTGCTCCTGGTCCAGGCTCCTGAGCAATAGTCATAGTAGACAGGAATCTAGTTACTGGATTTGATTTTTTCCTTGTAGGAGACATAGGGAGGTATCTGCAGAGATGCAGTGAACTAGTCTATAAGGATATCCACCAAAGGCTCTTTAGTTTTTAACCAAATCACTACCAGCAAAATGTGACTGCCAGCAGGAAGACCTTGATGTTTGATTTCACTTCCCTTTTGTCTTGGAGTCAGTGCTCTGGCTGGGATCTCTGTGCCATCCCTTATTGAAGAGATATGGCATCACCTGTATCCATGCCTGCTGTCAGTGCTCAGCTCGTGACATGGGGCCAGGCAGTGGGACAGCTGCTGGTGGACTTTCCACCCATTCCTCACTGCTGGTTTTTGCTGAGAGCCTAGTGAGCAGGTAGTAGTCTGGAAATGGGCTGGCCACATTCTGCCACTGCTGTTCCCTGACCTCTCAGGAAGAACTGCTGTGTCTTTGTCACTGCAAGCCTTCTCCTTCCTTTTCTAACCAGTCATCTATATGTACACACCATGAAACAAATGGGAAAAACAGCTTTCTTAGAAAATTTAGTGCGTTTTCTTTCTGCGCAAATGCCAAGGTATTGCCGTTATATCTCTGCTGTCTTTAAACTGTTTTCTGCTGATACTGTAGGGACGGTACATGGGAAGCACTGGTGTGCACTTTAGGATTGGCAGCCCAGAGCAGATGAGAGCTTGGGGTTTATTTCATTCAGGTTGGAGAAGACATGCATGTATCTTATATTTCGGGAAGTTGATGGCACCGATTTTACAAATTGCCATCTGCCCATGTGCTTGGCAGGCAGTAGGCGTTTTTCTGAAGCATAACTACTACAGTCCATGTTCAGGTGTTGGATGGTATGATCTGACTTGCAGAAGAGCTCCCACAAGTCCGTGTTTGCCTGGGTGCAAGTTAAGGAGAGCTCTGCAGCACAAAGGCAAATCTGGTCCTGAAGCTGAGCTGCTGCTTATAGGTATTCTCCCCTTGCCTTGACAGGAATCCAAGATGTGCTAGCACAGTATGCGGGTTACAGGGATAAAGCCTGTTTACTACATCACTGGGTGTTAGTGCGGTGTTTCAGCTAAATCACAGCTATGTAGAGTGCTGCCATTCCGTAGTACTTGACTCAGTAAAGTCAAAGTTCTAAAACTTTAATATTTCCCATGCTTGGCTGGCCAAGAAATTGCTTTGCTGCTCATTCTAAATGTCTTCAGTGCTTCTTCAGCTCTGCCAATCTAGGGTGTATCGATCAGTTCAATAAAACTGAGCAAGATATGTTTCTCTGGGACACTAACAAAGAGGGTAGAGCAAGTGCAGGAAGGTGAGAAGGTGAAAGAAAACACTGTGGAAGACTGTATTTAAATTAGAGGACCGGCTTGCTGGTAAGTCCCACTAAAATTAGGAAGTGCTGGGAGAGCCTGGATCTCCTGGAGATCTCCCTCCAACTCCCAAAAGGCCCAGTTACGTAACATGTTATTTGTTTGTGGATACCAGAATTTCCCATTTTGCAATCTGTTGATTTCTCCTTTCTCAGAATATACAAAACTGCAGTGTAAATGCTGAAGCCGTGCCTCTGCTGAGCATTTCAAAAGATCATCCCAAGTTATGTGGGAAAGCTATAGATTTCCAACCTACATCTCAGTAAAGCCAGCATCTCAGTGATGTTGCACAGGGACCTCTGGTGTGAGACATACATTTAGGACAAGGGGCTATGATGTAAAGTTTAAGAGAAACCCTTTCCTCTGGGGCCACCTCAGCAAGGTGTCTCTGGCCTTGTCTTGCATCTCTGTTGATGAGTAAAGCTTTCTTGATGAGAACGTGGACTAGTAAGATGTGCAGTTGCAGGCTTTTCCTGCACACCCATCTGCTGCAGGTATTGTAACCGTCAGAGAGGACAGGGGTTCATCTAGTCAGTGTATTTTTATCCCCTGATGGAATGCCAAATAGTTCAAAAGGAATCTAGCCTCCTATCTTGGAGGAGGAAGCAAACTTTTCCCCAGCTGATGGGATCTCTTCTCCTTGCTGTCTTCAAACTTCCAGAGGTGCGTCTCTTCCAGATGTGACTGCAGAG
Source organism: Tetrao urogallus (assembly GCF_951394365.1). Classification (NCBI taxonomy): domain Eukaryota; kingdom Metazoa; phylum Chordata; class Aves; order Galliformes; family Phasianidae; genus Tetrao; species Tetrao urogallus. The sequence goes on from NC_136814.1 coordinate 15,830,791, forward strand.
CTGCAAGAAAACTACATGTTCTTTCACAGTCAAGAAATAGCAAGAAATAGCAGCTTTTCTAGAGCTGTCATTGCAACTAGAGAACTATTACAACCTGTACTCCAGATGTCTGCCTCCCCCTGAGTACTGAGCAGAAAAGTTTGTTCTGCAGTTAAAAGTGAGGAAGACGTTAGACTAAATTATAAACAACTCTACACGTACTTCAGCTATGCTGTATAAATGCATGTACAATCTTTTATTAATATGTCTTGCTGTTTACAATGTATGGTTTCGTTGTTTTTCTAAAAGGTGTCTGCTGCTGGCTTAGGGAGCGAAGTTCTTGGCCCATTGAAAGTTTCTTGTCCAAGCCAGCTTTGGTATTTCTCTGGAAGCACAAATCTAGGACAGTGACATAAACACCTGCTAAACTCTCTGATTTGTATGGAAAATATCCTCAGAGCGAATGTCCCTCCCAAGGGCTCTTTAAAAATGCCAGTGTCAATAAATATAGATTGTGGCAGGAGGGGAAAACCAAGTAGTACTGCTTTTTTAAGTTCTCCTTTTCTTTTCCAGAAAAAGTTGAGTGAGGTATTTCTACAGAAATAGCAAAAAATAAAATCCTGGCTCACCCTTCTCTAGCTCAGCTTTGCATCTGTGACTTACAGCTTCAGGAGATGAAATGAAACCTCCAGCACTGCCAGCCTTACAGTAGAATGCAGTTGAGGAGCAGGGACCAACCTAGTGTGGCAGAGAGTTTGGTGTAAATGAGGCTGAAGGTGAATCAAGCAAACATTCCACTTTCCATTTGTTGTCATCAAAAGCATTGTTTCTCTCTTTCTCTCTTTGTTTGGGTTGGTTGGTGTGCGTCCCCTCACAGACCCTGGCTTGTACAGGGTTCATAGCTGGAGGCACAGCATGAGGCAGCAAAACTGACCAAAGATTAAACTTATTCATCTGGCTTCTACTGCCCAGTTTGGCCTTTGGAGCGTATTTTCCCCTTGCCAGCAGCAGTCCTACCTGGCTCAGTGGGCTTTGCACACAGCTCAAATACAACAACCAGGACCTAGATCCTGGGATCTTGGCATGAGCACCCAGGATCCTGGATCCAGCCCGCTGGAGGTGGCACAGAGCACAGCTGAGCATACGGGTAGTGCAAGGCTGTGGTATGTCACAGGGGCTTACTTCCCTTTCCAAAGGAGTTTTGGGAAGTAGAAGTTCTCTAGGGCTGAAATGCAGCTTTGCTTTGGGTCCTGAGATGATCGTCCCTTCTTCAGCAGGGAAAGACGCAACTGTAATAGGATAAGCTCTCTCTTCTTTTTCTCCTTTCTGTTGACACGTTTAGCCTTTCCTGAATGCTTTTAAGTTGCTGTGCTCGTGTCTTAGTTGTACAGCAGAATGCCATGTTAGGAGACAGTAGGGAAAATAAGGCCACGTAGTGTGGAGTTCTGTAAAGCTTTGTGCTTTACAGATTGATACCACTATGTAGGAGGAGGAAACCAAGCAAGCTTGAAATATTTTCTTCAGGGGGATTGATCTGCTTAGGGCAGTCTGAGTCTTCCAACACTGAGCAAAATGAAAGCACTATGGGGCTAGGCATTTGGCATGAAAGAAAGGAAATTCACCGCTAGTTGAAAATGAGAGTCCATATGGCTTTACCATTCAGGAAGCCTTTCTGATCTGAGGGCAGAAATACCCTGAGGGTGGCAACTGTGCTGTGTGCTGCAGGGAGGGTGGAGAAGGAAATGCAGTGTGGGGCCTTGAGGAATGGTGCTGCCTGCAGCAGAAACCCTGTGTTGCATAGGGCTGGGTGCTGGATTTTGTTTTCTCAGTCATCTCAGGAGGACCACTAAAAGTGCATGTCCGATGTTGAGGCATGTTAAGAGCTGGCTGAACGTGCACCTCACTAGGCCTGATTTGTGCTCGCTGTTGGCCTGTGTACGCAAGCTGGGTATGAGGTGATGTGGATACTGTGCATATATGTTTTGGCTCAGAAAAGCATTCCCAGGTCTCAAGCCTACAATGTGCTTTGTCATAACAGTTTCTCTATGTGTCTTTTGGGCTGATCTGGTCCTCCTCAGAGGAAAGCCAGTGGGTGTGCTCCTGCAGCAAGTCACTGTGGTGTTGTAGGACAAGCCCTGCCCGTGGCTTGCCTGGGGAGGGTGTGCGCAGTATGCAGTCCGTGCTGTTTGCCCAAATAAGTCATGATGCATGTGCATGAGATCTAGGAACTTGATCTGATGATGTCCCCTGTGGAGTAGATTAGGCAGCAAGGCTGTGTTATTGGATGAAGCGAGATGTGCCAGCACATCACTTGAGGGGACAGGGGGGAAGAGGGGTGAAGACAAGAGTGGTTAGCTCTTGCTGAAGGACTGACACAGTTTTTGTCCTTGAAAAAACAATGTTTCCTTATTTGTAATGAGCTGTTGTTGGCAATTTACCGCTGCCAGCTGCATCTCTGTGGTTGATTAAGGGAGCTTGGATCTTAAATATGTAATAACTCTCTGAAAGCTATTGAGAGGCAGTTATTAGCTTCATCAGGGCCTGTGTACACATCCACTGTGCTCCTTTATGAAAAGGCTACCTATTAAAAGCATTGTAGTAATTTATAAAACACAGGATCTAGGCTTGTTTTAAGAAACTAAAGCAGCTATCCTAGCAAAGCCCGTTGGTATGGGAAAGTCATCCTGTAGCACAACATGGCTCCTTGGTTTCTTGGTGGGGAGATGAGAACAGTGGGCAGGAGAAGCCCTGTCCCCCTTCGCAGGTGCTTTTCCTTCCCTGCCATGGGCCTGAGCGCTGCTGGCAGTGGCACTGGCACCAGCTGCAGCATGTACCCACCCTTCTCCCTCCCGTCCACATGGGATCCTATCCTGGGTAAATTCAACCCAAAAATGTGTGCAGCACCCTTGAGTTCAAGTTGTGCCCCTTCCTTGGGAATAGGCTTCCTTCCCTCTGACAGTTTTCCCCTAGGCCTGACCTCAGTGGATCGTATTTAGTAGTTTTGTGGGCTTAATGTGAGACCAATAGAACAAAAAAGCAGACAGCTGACTACAGCCAGCATCCAAGCAGATGGGCAGAGAAACATCTGCTGTCATCCAAAGCCAAGCAGAGAGGAAAAGCTGGCCCTGGCAGACAGGCGGCTGAGTCAGAAGCAGACCCATGCTCTGGTCTGGCTTAACCACCTGTATCCCTACAACACTGTCAGGCCAGAAGCTTTGATATAGGTTAGTCATTCACAGAGTACGCAATGGCTGAGTGCATGGCTGCCTGCACTGGAACTGGTGGGGGTACGTCCTCTGCTTTGTGGTCACAGGCACAGTTGCATATCGTGCCAACCTTGTCCGTGTCCCAAATGCCATTTAACCTGATAACATCTGGGGAGATATCAAAAAGTCTGCTAATAACGTTTCTGATGCTGAAACAGGAGGCATTGTGCTGGTTTCCAAGAATGGCAATGCTGGATCCTGGGTGACAACGAATAATAACAGCATTCTCTGTTTTAAAAATATCTTAGCATAAGAGAACAAATATTCCCACTGCTGTGCAAATGAGAGGGTGACCAGCATGTGCCTTTTCTGTCCAGTCCCTATATGGTTCCATTTCCATAGTGCCTGGACGCCTTCCTACACAATCACAGTGACAATAAAATGTGCCTGGCAGCAAGCAACAAAGCACTGGCAAAGAACTGGGGCACAGACTGGATCCCCACGAACTGGGCGCCAGGAGGAGAGAGAAGGAGCTGATCAGAGCAAAACCCTTTCCAGAGGAAGTCTTCCCAATACAGATGCTCCCAGATTGCTGAGAACAGATACGGAACTGGGATGAAGGGTCCCTAATTCTGAGGCCTAGTGGATATGATACTACCTTTGTGGGATGGTGGTTTTTTTTTTTCATGGAGGTGGTTTTCATTTTATGGCATCATTGCCAGGAAGTTCCTTTATTCCTAGGAGCTCTTTTTCAATCTCTGCTGAATAAAGTTGCTTGCCTCTAGGAGAATAAAACAGTTATAAATTGGGCCTTTGCAAACAATCTGGAGTAGAAATATACTAATCCACTAAGTGGTCCGTCACCTGTTGAGCATTCCCAGGCTGGTTTTTTTGGGAACAGGTAACTGGATCTGAGAGGAGAGGTACTGCTTTGGCTTGAGCGGGGAGCAGGGTTTGCCTAGCACCAGAGACTGCACAGGGCTTTGCCTTTTCTTAGTTCAGTAGGTCTGCACTCCCAGTTCAGGACTGTTTTTTGAAATTTATGTTCCTCCTACTGACTGGATGTGTGATGGGACCTAGGGGGATAAGATATCACTTCTGCACAGGTTAAAAATAATATAAACAAAGTCAGTATTAATGGCCTGTGCACAAATGATTCTACTGCAGGGGAAAGGGAGGGAACTGTAACAGGAGATTTACCTGACTCATGAGCTCTCCAGTGACCTGGAACTTGGAAAGAATCATACAAAAACAGAAAATGGGCCGGCTCAGTAGGGAGGAATGTAACAGCGCTGCATGGGAGCAATTGGGTTGGAGTCAGGTTGGGCAGGAGCTGGATGAGAATTAGAGGGAAAGGAGATGTCTTGCCCACACCTTAGTAGCGCAGAGGGAGAAGGAGAGTGGAGCTGAATGGCAGCTCCCACCAAGAAGCACATCCCTCCCTCAATATGCTTCAGCTGTTCTTGTGGGGCTGTCAGGAAACCCCTCCAGGAATCTCGCATGCGGAGGACAGAGATGATTTAACCTACCTGTTCTCAGAGTGAGTGTGGATACTAACATTTCGCTTTGTGTTGTTAGGGGAATGCCAGAGGGTCTCTCAGAGCTCCTAGCAGTCCCCTGTAGTCCATCTGTAGTCAAGCTCCAACGCTGCCTTCAATAGCAGCTCAATCAGATTAGGTCTGCTTCTATACCTGAAAGAGTCTAGAATAAATCAACACATTATTTGTAAGTACTTCAAAGATAACAAGGAGTTGAGTAACAGCCAGCACAGATTTGTCAAGAACAAATCTTATCAAGCCAACCTAATTTCCTTTTATGCCAGACTTTTGGGTACGAGGGAAACAGTGCTTGTCACATAACTCAACTTCAGAAGTGTTTTTAATATTACCTAGTTCAGTATCTCTGTAAAGAGGTGCTGGCTAAACAGGCCACTGGGGTGATGGGGTCACACCTGTGTGAAGAGAGAAATGTGGCAGTGGACAAGGGTGAAGATGTGTTCAGCAGGTGTTATCCTGAACTGAAGCTTGTTGGGAGCAGAAAAGTTTGCTGTTAAACACGCAGATAGAGTGGATACACTGGAAGCAGTACTGTAGCTAGGACAGAGATTTAGAGAGGTGGGCTGAGAAATAGGCTGAGAGGAAGCAGGACATTTTAAAGACAAGTGCTTGTGCAAGAAAGTCATAAGCACAGATCCAAGTGGGAGGGGAGTGACTGAGGCCATCATGAGCCAGCAGCCAAATCTGAGCTCACAGTGTCATGCTTCTGCAATGAATGAGGCTGACGTCATCCTAGAGATATTCACAAAATCCAGGAAAAGTTGAGGAGAGTCCTGAGCACAGAAAATGACCGGTGGTCTGAGAAATGTGACCCTAGGAGAAAGACTGAGAGAACTAGAACTTTTTAATTTAGACAGTGGCCTAGGAGAAATCTAAGCCTTGAGCTATGTAAAGGGCAATCTGTGTCTTCAGGGTCTTGAAGCAGTAGCAGAGGAAGTTCAAATTAGACAGGAAGGAATTTCCTTCCTTGCATGTATAGATCCACCCAGAGTAGCTCGGGAGTGGGCAATTTCTATCAATAACAGAGGAAAGCTGTTATTGATACTGGAAGTGTTTGGTGTCTTGTCTCTTTTAGGACAGCACTGGGTCACATGAGGTCTTGGGAACTCTCCCTCTCCTGTTTTTACATGCTAGCCAGGCAAAAGCATCCATTGTGTAAGCTGTACTTCAGTCAAGAGGCCTTCGTCCTGCATGATCTCCTGCTGCAAATGGCTGGTGGGGTAATATGCAAAGCAACCTACAGATGGAGCAAAGACCAAATCCATCCATACAGCCTTCAGAGCTTCCCTGTGGCTACCCCATATGGGCTCTTTGCTCCCAATAGTATCTGGGATGGGGATGGTGCTCGCCTGCCGTCTGTCTCCTTTGTTAATAATTAGACACAATCCAAGCTTCCCTGCAGGAAAGCCCTGTCCCTGTGGGGGAAGAAGCAAGGCTGCACAGATTAAGGAAGCTAATTAGAGGGAAAGACAGTGTTGGTACTGAAGCCCCAGCAGCAAACTTTGAAATCTAGATAAGGGAGCAGTATTTAATTATATACAATTAAAGCACTGCATCTCAGCCCCCTGAGAACTGGCGGTCTTGGAGAACGCTCCCAAAGGTGCTAATGAACTGATCTGAAGGTGGTGGTGGACTGAGGGCTGTGCATATTAAACTTCACCTGGCAATTAGAAGACCTTGGAAAATTCACTTGGACTACTGGCTTCTTATTTCTGCGTAGTGTCCTTCCTCTCCCAGAGTGGGTAATGGGAATCCAGTGCTCTGGCACTGTGTGGGGGGATTTCTTTGCTCCTATGGGTATCTGAGCACAGATCCTAACACAGTTACTTCCCTTCCTTGTTCTTTTGTCTTACTAATGCAAATAACCCCTAACCTCTGATCCTTCACCCTGCCCTCTCCAAGGTAGGAAGAGAGTTTGCTCTCCCTGCAAAGCACCTGCCTTGGGTTCAAACACATGCTGTTGCACCCCAGGTAACTGAGCCAGCAAGCTTTGTGGGCTGCAGCGGTAACTTCTAATCCCATTGCTGCTTCTGGATGTTAATGTTGTAAAAAAGATGATGAGGGAAAGTTGGGATGAATCTGTACCATCCAGCAGAGAACTGCTGAACCAACCTGAAGTTTTCTGAAATTCCTCTTCTCCAGCAACCACAAACCCTTATGGAAAGCTTTAGCTCAGCTTAGGGTGTCAAAGCTGTGGTGCTTGTTTTAATTAGCAAATATTAAGCGTCCGAAGGCAGTGAGTTTGAAAAGTCCAAGCAATAGCCTAGAGCTTTATTTCCTGCATTCTTGTCTCCTAGTATTCCTCTCTCTTGCCTGGTCTTTGCCTCCGCTTTCTTGTAGGTCCTGCACGGGTCTCTGTGGGTCACATTTACAATATTATAACAAACAGCTGCCGTGGTGATTTGGTTGCTTAAATCGTACAAGATCTGCAAATTATGCCAATGTCATGAGGTTTATTTTATTTGCCTGAGCCTTTCTGGTGATGTTTTCCTCTGCAGTGCTAAGAACTAAACCCTCCAGGGGTTTTTTACGCATTGTGTTTTAGGTGAAAATTAAATTTCTCGTTGAATCCCAGAGCTCCCAGAGTTGAGGTTTTAAGAAAAATGCTGAATAACATCCAGAGAGCCCTGTCTGGCCCTTACTGTGCCAGGGGAGAATTTGCTATGCTTTTAGGAGGAAAATTGATCTTCATTGTCCACCCTGCAGAGCTGGAAGGGAAGGGGAGAGGCTCCTCTGTGCCAGTCTTCCTGGGCCTGACATAAATGAGTGCGTTGGTCTCTTGCGAATATACAGATTTCTACAAAGCATTTGCTAATGAATCGAAACAGCAGTTTGTCCTTTCAGTGATTTGCAGGGAGTCAGTAAAAGACTCGACTTGGGGAGCTCATTATGCTTCTAAAGCAGTGTATTTTTAGTGGAGATCCCAGGAAGCCACTGAAGAGGCTCAGCGGCACAAAGGGGAAACCTGTGAGAGAAACCAGCACCACTTCTGTGCCAGGCTGTGCTGGTGAACATGGCTTTGACCCCCAGCCCCAGTCACCATCAACTCATGGCCAGGCTGCTAGCATGTTGATACCATGCTGTGACCATTTACGGCCATGTCTCAGATGCAAAGTGGAAGAGAGGAGAACAGGGTGAAGGGAGAGCCACAGCAGCCTACCTGAACACTTTGCCATGTGTAGGGTACACATGAGACCTTCTGGAAAACACAGCTAGGCTCTTGGGAATTAGAAAAGAGGCTGGTTATGAAAAACTGTTGGGCTGTTGCTACATAGTCCATGTCTTAAATTAATTGAACCGGTACTGCAGATATTTCAGCTTCATTGTGCTTGCAGGGAAAGACCTTGCTTGATGCTAGACAGCCATAATAAAAGCAATAAGAAAAAGAAAATTAATTTGGGCTTAGGAAGAAAAATAGCCACCAATGCCAACACAGTTTCAAATTGTGCATGTGAAAGGGAGAGCTAAAGTGATCCGAATTAATCTGCTGTTGTTCAGCATTTTGGTGCCAGGGTAGCCAGATTCTTTGTGGGTGATTATGTGTATGCACTCACGAGAGATAGGAAGGAAAAAGGTAATGTGAAGAATTCCATGTTTAAGACTGTGTTGATCTCTCTCAGCTACAGCAGAGATTAAAAATCACTTTGCTGAAAAATCAAGGGAATATATACCAGTCTGTGTGAACAGGTGTAGTGAAAATGCTGAGTCACAGCCTGAACTAGTGACTGAGCACCTGGTGGGAAGGTGGGGCCAACCCAGGAGAGCTCAGGTGCATGCAACACTCCTGAGTGACTGGAAGGGCTGGAGCCAGGATCCACCACTTCCAAACCTCATTTAAGGTCTGGCAGTAGAGGTGAGGGTGTCTTACCTGGGGATCCCTATCTACTCGAGGACCTTGTAGGCCTTCTAAAGGTAAGCAGTTTCTTTATCTTGTTTTGTACTTACTGCTGTCTTGTTTGAATGGATCTGTGTCTTGCTATGGCATGGGACCTTGCTGCTCTGCTGTCTTGCTGTGCTTTCTGTTCCATTGCAATAGCGTTTACTTCAGGAAAAAGGCTTTACCTTTTAGGAATGTTGCAAGTGACTAAATTAGTATCTGAAGAGATTAATTGAACTCTGGTGGTTTGTTGTGTTTTTTTGTTTTGTTTTGTTTTGTTTTTTTCTTAACTTACTACTTCACAAAAAGTTCAAGTTGCAACTTGAGCCTCGCTTTCATTCATTAATGCTGGAAACTTAAGCAGGAGCTGGATTTTAGTCAAATGTTTTAAAACTACTATGGCAGAAGGCAAAGTAATAACATTGCATCTCTGCCTATGTAAAAGCCAGAGGGTTAAAAAGGTGTATGCTGTGTCGTGTAGTTTCTGCAACAGCTCCTTGCAAGCAAACAGTTGTTCCTGGCACCCTTGTTAGGTGATAGAAAATCCTACAAAGGAGCAGCAGGGAGTAGCAGGGCTGCATGCCAGCTCTGTGCCTGGAACTGCGCATGGTGGTGATGTCCAGCAGCAGCTGTGGGAAGTAGGGCACAGTGCTCTTTAGTTTGTGCCACTGGTTATATTCATTTCTTTCTTCTGGAGCTTAAGCACATGTACTAATTAGAAGGGAACTGGTGAGCTCTGCTAACACACTTAAACATGGGTAGCTTCAGGCTTGCATTTGGATCATTAAAAATGAAGTAAAATGATGATCTCTTTGCACCAGCTTCTGTGAGCAAGGGCCTTGATTTGGCAGCAGTCAACTTCTCAACACTGTAGCACTAATGACTTTTAATATGAAAAGAAGTGTCATTAACACAGAGTGGTGTGAACTCACTGTGGGGCTAGGAAGGTGCATAGAGGAAAAGGATCTGGGAGTGTTCTCAGAGGCAGCTAGCTGAATAGGAACCAGCAGCGTGTAAGGTCAGGAAGGCCAATGGCATCATGACTCGTGTCAACAACAGTGCAGTCAGCTGGAGCAGGGAGGGCATCGTTCCCCTGCACTCAGCTCTGGTGAGGCTGTGTCTCAAGTGCTGTGTTCAGGGCTGGACCCCTCGCTACAAGAAAGGTATTGAAACCCTGGATCATGTCCAGAGAAAGGCAACAAAGCTGTGAGGGGTGTGGAGCATGCGTCTGATGGGGAGCAGCTGAGAGAGCTGGAATGTTCTTCAGTCAAGGAGAGGAGGCTCAGGGGAGTATTGCTGTCTACAACTGCCTGACAGGAGGTTGTTGTGAGGTGGGGGTTGGCCTTCTCTCCCAGGAAACGGTGATAGGATGAGTGGAAATTGCCTCAAGTTGTGCTAGGAGAGGTTCAAGTTAAATTGTAAGAAACATCTACCCTAAGAAGGAGTGATGAGGCACTGGGACGGACTGCCCAGGGGTGTGGGGGAATCACTGTCCCTGGAGGTATTCAAGAACTGTAGAGATGTATCACTGAGGGATATGGTTTGGGGCGATCACAGACATGGGTTGATGGTTGGACATGGTGGTCTTATTGGTCTTTCCAGCCTTAATGATTCCATGATTCACACTAAAGTGAGGTTTAATTCCTTGTGTCAGAATGGCAGCCATCAATTTTTAAATACCAATGACAGCTTGCAAATAAAGGCTTTGTCTCATAGCTGGTCTAAAGGTTATGTGGCTGTGGGTCACTTACTGGCAGTGTTGTGTTGTGGGTTTCTGCCACTGAGAACAGGTGTGGGAAAGGCTGATGTTTTATTTTGCTCCAGGTGTCTTTGCTTTAAAAAAAAAAAAAACAAACCCTGTAAAATCTGTGATTCTTCCTTCTGTAATCCTTAATTTAAAAATAAAGGTTAGGCTTCTGTAAGAAGTTTCCAATGTTCCTCACTTCCACTAAAAGGAGGAATTACACTGAGGAACTTCTGAGGAAAACCATTAATCAAGTATTTCACTGGCCTCAGCTGTTGTAGGACTGAAACTAATATGCCTGTACAACGCTCTCCCCATAAGGAGACAACCAGAGTGGTCTGTACGTGCCATTCTGAGCGATCTCAGCATATGTAGCCATGTCACGTTTAGGTGTGATTGCACTGGCTGGAATTCACACAGGAAAAAGACAGAGGTATGAGTTATATTGGAGCTTTCATTACCTAGTTTCTCATTGTCAACCACTTCCTGTTTTAAAGTCTAGAGTACTTTACTATTATTGGAGTAACAAGATAAGCCTGGACAATTTTCTCCTACTAGGGAGTGAGGACTAGATGATCTTTAAGGTCCTTTCCAAGCCATTCTATGGTTTAAACCCCTGGGGTTTAGTTCTTGAAATTTCTAAGGAAAAAAAATCAAAGGGCTTGCAATCCAACCAGTGGTCAGAGGTAACCAGGCTTCTGAGGAGTGCAGAAACAATCATGCCTGATGGCAAAGTGGCTCTAGAACAGATGGGGAAGCTGGGAAGGGTCAGCAGGCATCAGTGTATCACCACACCATGTCCCTATTTGAGGTGTTCCCCCTGAGGGTGGAAAATATTGTCCATCCTTCTTCTCACAGAGTCCCTTTTTTTTCCTATTGCACCCATGTCCAAACCTCTCCTCCAACCCTGGTTTCCCCTGCTCATGTTCTGAGTTTTATGGTCCTGTGCTCCTCCCAGGTTCTGGAGAAGCAAAGCAAGGTCACAGGGAGCTGCTAAATGATAGCTGTCTATCTGTAAATCTGTGGGTATGAAGATAGGTATTTTTAGCAGTGAGAAATGGCTTGCAGACAGCCTGTCAAGAGGTGCAGCAGAGATGCTGGCACTTGAAGGCTATGCACCCTGACCAGGTGGTTTCCTGGAAGATTGGCTGTGAGGAGCCAGAAAAAATGCTGAACCCAGCATGTCAGTAGGATTGTCTTCACCTCCTGCATTATCTTAAGATGCTTCTGTTGCACAAATATGCATTGTGACTCAGCCCACACTATCACCACCAGCAAAAGCTGTGGTGGGTTGTATTTTAAACTACAGTTCTCAAGCCAGCATCCTTGCTGTAAAGAGTCTTATTGTGTCTGATGGTTGTTTCTGCCCTGTGTGCTCACCATTTCCTGTGGTGTAGCCAGTTGGCATTGCTTTTGGCATAGCACTAATGGAGATTGGAGACTGAGTGGTGGTGTTTTTTTTAAAGTGTGAGTTACAGGAAGAGAAACAAAAGAGGGCTCGTGTTTAAATAGAAATGGTTCTCATGGTTTTGTCACTGCATATGGCAGGGACACATGCAGAAATGAATTTTCTGCTGTTCTCCCAGTAACAATAAGCAGGTTGAGACGGCATGTTAGAACTGAAAAGATGAAGCATTCATTTTCTTTTACAATCTGTTTTTGAAATTCAGATGTTCAAATATCTTGCTAAATGCCTCTGCTCCTCATTGCTGTGCTTTCAGTGCCCTGTGGGTCACCCAGTGGCTTTGCAATAGCAATGACTGCTGTATATCAACTGCAAGGGGATGCTCTGTGTGTTACCAGCACATCAGGCTGCTGCAGATGCAGCAGTGAGCACAGCATGCTGGCACATCCCTGGGGCAGCAGAGCTCTTCACATGCACAGCATGGCAACCCAGCCTTGAAGCTGGCTGACAATGCAGGCTTGTTAATTTTAACAGAGGTTAATGGATCTCATTGCTAGGGACTTAGCATCCTTTTCTTTGACCATATATAGCCAAGGTGTCAACTTACAGGCCCGGGGATTTCAGCTTTCTGTTTAGATTTTAGATGAAAGGCTGCAGTTGGAAGAGATTGTTATAAATATTTCCTGCTATCTGGTAGCAGCCTGACTTCAGTCCCTTCTAAGGAATTCACCGGCATCATCTCTTACAACTGCCGCAATAAAAACCCTGCCCTTGATAAAGGGCATTCAAGGGAGGTAAGCCCCAGAGCTGCACCATGGGGTGCACAGGAGGGATGTGGGGCCAAAGCCCTGCATGGCTGCAGACCTCTGCCAACCTTGCCACAGCTCTGTTGCTTTGCTGTGGGACTGCTGCTAGGGCAACACGCATCTGGCGTCACGCGCTCCAGCTCAGGAGCCAAAGAAAGACCATCAGCGACACTGTGAAGCTCCCTGTGAGCATGAACAGAGGGGAGCTGCTGGGATCTGGAATGTTGGGCTTGCAAAGGAGGTGGTGAATGTGTGTGGTGAGAAGGGCCATCTGTATTCTCCACTAGTTTCTGCCAGGGATGGGGATGGATGCTATGGGAATCTGGGAATTTGTAGCAGAATGAGCAGAATCATGCAGAAGAGCTGGAAAAAAACAAAACTGTAGCAATATCAGTAAGAAATCCTGACTCCTAGGGCCTCTGGAAATCTGTGCCACAGAAAAGCTGGGCCCTCATGCAGTCTCCAAAGAAGAATAAATCTGCTTTCAAAAAAAATCCATCTGCATATTGCATGTATTTATAGTTTGCTGCAAGCCTTTCCAGTGAGAACTTCTAGAATTTATTTTAAATTAAAGTGACTAGCGTGACATACCACTACTTAGCCTTTTAACAAAAACATTTTAGTCTTATAAATACGGTTGCTATTATTAAACTCCAGGAAAAGCCAGCAAGCTGCTCCAAATAACATCCTTCAGATGTTTGTCTGCCCAAGCTCTCCAGATACAGAGAACCGAGGCATTTGAACACCTTGTTGGAGGCTGGGATTGTTTTATTTTGTTTCCAGTAGGGGAGTTGAGGATTGTTTGAAACTTTATTTTCCTTTTCGTGTTACATTATTCCTTCTACATTTTTCCTTAGGCCCTTTCTTCCTCCCATTCTCACAGCGCAGGGAAGCCCAGCTCCTGGTGGCACTCTCTGGCCTTCATAGAATCATTAAGGTTGGAAAAGACCTCCTAAGGTGATCATGTCAAACTGTCCACCTACCACTAATATTGCCCACTAAACCCTGAAAGTACCACATCTTCCCTTTCCTTGAACTTCTCCAGGGATGGTGACTCCATCACCTCTCTGGGCAGCCTGTGCCAGTGCCTCACCACCATAAGAAACTTAATATCCAATCTGAAATTTTTCCTAGTATCCTTACAGAGGGACCTATCTCAGCTGCTCCGAAACTGTCTGATTCGAATAGGCCAAGAGGTTAAAAGGAGAATTTGGGTCAGTCCCATCTTTCGAAGTTGGTGTTTGGCCAGTTTGTTTTAAAACCAGAGCTGAGCAGCTCTTCTTTGTGCAGCCTTTAAGCCTGTGTAGCTGCTGAGGGAGGGAGGAGGCAATAAATCTCTTCACCAAAAGTATGGACCCATCCAGTCACTTAATTAATGAGGGGCTTTCTCCTTATTTGTAACCTCCTTTCAAAGCAAATGAGTGTGACTGGTAATGAAAGGAAACATATGCAGTAGTTTAAAAATAGATGTCAGTGTAGCGAGGAGAATCGTTGCCCTGCTATGTGTAGCTCAAGTTGGCATCCAGCATATCCCATTTGCCTGAGACTGTGAACGGGAATGAACCAGAGTGCGTGGGGGTGCCTTTGCAGAGCCAGGATTTTCTGCCCATAGAATCACAGAATGATCCAGATTAGAAAAGAGCTTCAAGATCACTGAGTCTAGCCATCAGCCTGGCCTTCGGAGCCCCATTACAGAACTATTCCCTTTTGTGCCATGTCTACCTGTCTCTTAAACACCTCCAGGGATGGGGACTCCACTGCTGCCTTGGGCAGGCACATCCTCAAAGTAGGAAAGCTTAAGATCTTATCGTTTCTCTTCCTGTCTGGCATGGGACACTGAGAGGTATTGAGAGGCTTCTGTGAGAATCATTTGTTTGCTTTGTCCTTATTTCAGGTTTTCTTTTTATTTTCCCTCTTAATTCAGACAGTTGAAAGGACTTGTAAATATTATGCTTGTGAACAAAAAGCAGACAAGCTTATTCGGTCAAGCTCTGGAAATAGCCAGGAGGTGGAGAAGAAGGGGCAGCAATTCTCACCATCACACCTGCCCTGGTCCTATGTGGAGTGACTGCATTCATGGCCACATCCACCCCAGGCAGGCTCCTGCCTGCTGCTTCTCTCAGTGCTTATCATTGCCACCACCAGAACAAGCAGAGCAGTTCTCCATGCAAACTGAAAGAAAAGCAAACACTCAAGCATATGGGGAGGGGGGGGGGGGAAATTAGTTAATCTCTGTTACAATTACTTTATTATTGTTTTTTAGCCCTGGAGGTTTTGTGATGGTTTCAGAGATAAGCCTGCTATATCAGTAGCATTTAGTAATCTGCCAAGTAATTGCATTGGTTGTAAAGGTGGTGTGGTAATAAGCATGTGTACAGCTGAGATGCAAAAAGCAGAGCTAATCCGGCTGGGGGTGCCGAGCAATAGGCAGTGCAGAAGTAATGATTATTAATAGTGTGTTGACATAGGCTGATAATGCCCCAGAGCCTTCATTCTCCATATCTCACCAGCGCTAGATGGACGCTTGGTGCGGAAGGCAAACACCATGTAACTAGGAAACTGCCCACCACTGAACTTCTTTAGTGTATTTGTATAAGGTAGTGTGTCCCTGGAGACACAAAGCTCACCAGTATAGAGGCTTTAGGGTGCACTTGGAGCTGAGGGCAACCAAAATACCAGGGCAGGGCGTGGGACCCCGTTTCTTATGGTTTTCTTTGCACAAAGGATCGTAAACTGTGTTCAGATGTGATAAATGTAGACACAATGCAGTGTGTAGGCAGGAGCAAGGTTGTGTATGGGGTGGGCTCTTGTCTGAGTTAATTATTCCCAGAACCAAAAATAATTAATGCTGAGCCTTATTGTTGAAAGCAAATGCAAGATGAGCTAGAAAAATATTAAACAGGGGAAATTATTATGCAGCCTAAATGATAGGACTGGTTGAAAAGGGAGAAAAGAAATTTAACTGAAAATATAAAACCTCATGGTGCTGGGGGAAAAAAGAAAATCCCCAAACTAGAATCCTCATGGTTTTGCTTCCAGGTTCTTATTTTATCTAACCAGTTAGGACTGTAAATGACTGCCAAGTCACACAGAAGGTTGGGGAAGTAACTTACTTTTTTCCTTCTCATTCTAAGGTTTTTTGTTTTTTTTTTTTTTTGTTTTTTTTTTTTTTTTTTGCTTTGTCTGCTCTTCCAGAATTCCTTGGGTTTGTAGAAAGTTCTGATATGGCAAACAGAAAGTAAAACTATGCCTGTTGAAACTCTATAGTGTATTAGAATTCTTTCAGCTTTAGAAGGTTTTTCAACTATGTAGGTTGCTCTGAAAGTAATGCCTCCTATTTCCATGGAAACGACAACAAGGAATGCAGTAACACTAAGCAAGTTCTCAGCTACGAAGCACTACTTTTCAATATAGTCACCACCATTAGCTACACATTATTTTTTTTTCCTTTTGCCAGCAGTAAACAAGAGCCTACATGCTGTGCTCAAAAAATCTGCATGGCCATCCAGAACGTGATTTCTTTCAGGTCTCTGTTGCCACTGCTGGAACAGACCACCCACCACCTCACTGTACACACATCCAGTTTGGTCTGCAGAAACATTCAGCAAGCATTAATCTGTGTCAATGGGTGCCATTTATTTTTCCCTACATGGAGGAATTCAGTTCCACACCTTTGTTCTATATGCACTCCCACTGTGTCAGACTGCCCCTCTGTTGCTGTCTGTCCCACAGCAGTGAAATGAAACAGAAATATTGGTGGGAAGGTTTAGCCTCTACTGCCATAACATCATCTGCCTCTGGCATCGTGGATTCCCATAATAAAATGGGATGCATTAATTTTGGAGCAGCCCTCATACAAGAAGTGGGAGAACAGATCCTTCTTTTTTCCCCTGCATTCTTGACAGTTTCAAAAAGTTGGAAGTAAAAGAAATGGGTAGGAAAAAGCAAGAACGAGAACTAAAAGGAATTGAATAGGCAGCTAAAATGTGGCATTTAAACACTTTGTTTTAAGGATGGTGAGGGCTTGAAATTTCAGCAAAGAATTGAGTGATAATTTTCATGGAGGGAAAACCTTCTAGCATGTTTCTGTGTTTGTTTGTTTAAAAAAAAAAAAAAAAAGCTCTGGTAGTAACTTTCTTCCTCTGAAGAGATTTGCGGAGTTTCAGAGGAAATAATTTTTTCATAAGCCAAATCACTGCATTCTACACAAATACAGTGATTTCCTCTGCTTTGTTTAAGAGTCTGAGCTCCCTTCCCTAGGAAAGCTGGGAAAAACTCCTACCATAAGGACAATTAGTACCTGAGAGAGTACTGTCATGAGCAGAGGTATTTGTGATTGTAAGGCACCACTCAAATCATGAGTTAGTGTTATAGTGGGTGAAAGCAAGTAGTGAAATTGAGCTATGGTATGCAGGAGGCTGATCTTATTGCTCTCTACACTCTGAATATTCACGTTGATCTTGGTTTTGTTGCCTCAGAGACTTGAGTCTCCCTTGACCAGAGTGGTGTGTTGTTATCAACAGCAAGTTCTCACTGTGTCTTGGGATTGAAGCTTGTTTCCTACATAGAAGGGTGGAACTTCTCATAGCTACAGCCTGGTCAGGAGGAAAGGCATGTAAGCTTTCCCTGCCACCTAGGAGAAACTAGCTATAGCATAGACCTTGTATACTGTTCTGCACACCAAGCCTAACACCTTGTTCCTTATACTCTGAAATGATCATCTTGGCATACTTCTGCAGATGCCTCAAGATCCCTCCTTGTGCAGCTCTGCCAGAGGTGTGCATGGCACAGTTGCAAGTTGTGCAAACCAGAGGGACACCTACACTAGTTCTGCTTCAGGCCACTGCAGTGTGTACAGGGACACTGGTCAAATTGGGGCCTTGTCTTTACAAGGTGAATGCAACCACAGCTCTGCACGAATGACTGTGCATCTTTTTGGATATTAAATATGAAGCAACTAAAAGCCTGTGCTTAGACATGCAGCATTGCTTAGTTAATGCTGGAAAGAACTGATTTTTTTTTTTTTCATTGGTTAGACTTGTTCACAAGTCTCCTGGATCACAATGTGTGTGTCCACAGAGAACGGAAAAAGATGATTTGAGGAGTGAGTGAACAACTGGACTCTTCTGAGAAACATTCATATCTGACGATAGATTTTTACCTCAGCCCACATGCTTAGTCAAGCATCTGTGGACTTCTGTCATGACAGGCCTTAGAAAGATGTATCAGTGGTTTTCTTAAGTTGACGACAACCAAAATTGCTTTTGTTGCCGAGTAAGTGGTTTGGATCTCATTTTCCCACTGCATATCATACTTTGCAGGCTAAAAAAGACATGAGAAATAGAAGTGACTGATTTTTCCATTCCTTAAGCTGCCTCCACGTGGGTTGATTGCTCAGGGGATTTCAAGGCAGACTGAAACACAGACAAATGCTGGCTTCGTGTACACTCTTAAATATTGCTGTGTTTTGAATTTTGTTAGAAACTTGGCAGACTTTTCCTTGAGCTTTATCTTCCTTTTCTGCCTCCAGTTTATCAGCTGCCATAATTTTAGATGCACAACTGCAGTGTACAACCATTTACCTCAGCACGCATGAGCAACGGAAGCACTCTAAGAACATGTCTGATTAAAGTACTTTTCATACTAGAAGCTGGCAGGCAGAGCCAATTAGCCCTGAACTGGTACACTGTACAACTGAGGAAACCTGTCTTGTGCCATCAGTCCTACTGGGCTTGGACTGGGAGCTTAACTGCCTGGGAAAAGGTCACTATCTTCGCTGAGTTGTATTCTGAGCTCTGCCCGAGGAGACTTTGGGTGCATATATACTCAAGGGCATATATATTCGAGGCAGAGGATGTCATAAAATAGTGCCTTGCTCAGAAAGTAAATTCAGTCTCATGATCTTTCTGAGCTGACCAAAGCTCTAAATCCTGCCAATGATGCAGCCATAATTCCTTGTGTAAGGCGCTGAAGACAGATGTGCAAATCCTAGTTTAGCACAGCAAATAGGTGTTTTTCCATTGCTTCAAAGAAGATTTTGACTTGTGAAACCAGAGTCCTTCATTTGGGTTTGCTGTAATGTATTCTGCTCCCATCTGAAGAGGTCTCACAAGCTGGAAGGAGGGCTGGATATGGACTGCAGCAAAAGCTTGTTTCTTATGCAGCATTACAATGGATGTGATAAGAGCAGGAAAAAGCTGTGCTGCATACACGGTCACATCAGCCTGGAGTCTGAGAACTCACGTCCATGAGAACAGGCAGTTCTGCTGACCCAGTGACCAGCATCAACCTCGCAGGAGGACAAAAGCTTCTGGGTAGGCACTCCCTGGAAAGCCCCAGCTCCCCTGGTCAGCTCCATGCATCTGTATGTTTTGCTGCAATTCATTAATTAAGGCCTGCTTTGACTGACGTTTGGGAGTGATTATGTTCTACTCAGTGTCTCTGTGTCTCAGACTGGAAGGGAGCAGGTGTCTGAGTATCCTGCATGCCCAGCAGAAGTTTTCATGTAGCAAGCAAACTCTTCAAAAATGCTGACTCAAAATCCCGCTGGAGAACAAGGCAAGTTTCTTGCTAGCTTGTCTGTGTATCTATGTGATTAATGCAATTTAAAGTAGGGAATAGATTATGTGGAGACCTGTCTGCAGCCATGGCTCTTTCAAGGTAAACCAAAGTGGAGATAGCCTAGGGAAAAATCCTGAGGCATACAGCCAGGGAAGCAGCATGGACAGGCTGGGGGTGGTGACTGGATGGGGTTGGAAGAAGGGTGCTTGGAGATTCTGCACCCCCTGTCACAGGTTCCCCTGGGGTCTCTGAACCTGCATTCAGGTTTGTTTTTTTTTTTTTCTCTGAATTTCAGCAGCATTCCAAAGGGCATAAATCAGTGCAGCATTGCAGGGCATAGGACATCACTTCAGGGCAAGTTTGTCTTTGAATTCTGGGCATAACTATTCTTGAACTATTCACAGCCACGTGTCCATTCAGGGTTTTGCATAGCGGTGCAATGGCAGAGATCAGGAATGCAGAATAACTCCTCTCAGGAGCAAATGAAAATTTTGCTTTGTGTTGCCTGGGTTTGGCAGCTATTCTCATACTTTCATCTGAGTCCTCTGCAACACAAGGAATAGGGATGGTTCCTTGCAAATAGGAAGTACTTTAATCATGCTATGTAAGCATGAGTATGAAGCAATCCATCCTGCCTGTGATCCAGAGACTTGGCTGACTTACTTATCCAACCCCTCTTAAACCATTTGGTAGGCATCTGCTGCTGGTTTTGAGGGCTAACCACACATTGTTTTGGTTGTGAGGAGGCACGGTCCCTGCAGGGGGCAATTTGATTTTATATGTATTTTCTGGAGCTGTGGTTTGCATTTTCATGTTAGCATGTGTGAGCCTGCATATGCTGGAAGAGCTTGGGGGGGAAAAGGATGGCCACAGCAATAGTCCCAGGCAGCATGACCCAGCCTGGCCATGGCCCCAGTGCCTGCTGTGTTGCTATGACCTACATACATCCTCACTGCCATGGATATGTTTCTAGATTTTGTTCCTCTTGGCCGCACTGGGAGGAGCAAGAGAGGTTTTTTGGGGCCAGGCTCTGTGCATCTGTGTTAGAAGCACTCCTTAGCACATGCTTTTTGCTGTGTAAATAATAAATAGCACATTTAATATTAAATAGCCTGTGCGCTTACTAAGCCTCACTGTGCAGGAGAAACCTGGAGGATGCATAACAAGGATGATGGAGCAAGTGCAAATTTATGGGTTGGGGAAGAGGCACTGTCTGTGGGTGATGCCTGGTCAGTGAGCTCAGACTGTGCATGGGTGTGCACGTCGGTGAGGTGGGGAGCAGCAGGATTGCACAGTTGACTTTTCCATCTCTATTTTCTACAATTCAATGGTCGTCAATCATTTTGGAAAGCTAATTGTGCTCCTCTGCAGCTCCAGGTGAATAAGGAGTGGGCACGATCCCTGAGGATCTGACATGCTGCAAATCAGGCATCTGTTTGCCAGGGTGTTATTGCATTAGCTAAGCATTCCGGTTTCTATTGATGCATGCTCTGCTCTTGCATGGCTGCTGACAGTGTGTGGAACAACATGCAGCAGCAATGAGGCGAGGCTGGGCAGCCTGATTTGATTCTGCTGTTTGCTTGCGGAAGATTCATGTGAGATAGAGGGAGGAAAATAATCTAGATGAAGATGAAAAATAACGTTGCAAATAAAGGCTAGTGGGGAATATTCTGAGCTGGTCTTTAAATCAGTCCTCAGAGTCTGAAAGCAACGTGCGCACTCGCATATGCAAAGCCCAGGCTGCACATAATGGATTTTGAGAAAATGAGCCCTCCGCTCCCTCCTCTCAGCTTTACTTTTTAGAGAATGCCTTTCCTTCATTTTGGAAATGATTGCATTATCTCAAACTGCTTGTAAATCTTGTTAGCCAAGTAATATAGTTTGGACTAAATGTCTGTTCCTACATAAGCCCCAGGGGAATATGGAAAATAACCAATGCAGCTCTTTGTGAACTCCCACCAGCTCTGTGAAGGAGACTCCTTTTTTTTTTCCTGATTAACTTCAGTTTTCTCCTTGGTGAGGCAGAGAGAAAAAAGCAGAAAGATTAATGAAAATTAGGTCTATTAAAGCTACTGTCATTGTCAAGTTGTGTGTGCAGCCTTGCCACAAACTGAACTCATCACCAAATGCAGTATTAATCAAACTGGAGTGCAGGCACTTAGCTACCCTGTGTGTGTGCACGATTGTGTCTGTGTGTACACCATGGTGTCTGCATCACATGCATTTGCAATTGAAAAGAGTGGAGAAACAGAGACAGCATGTTAATTTTCCTATTTATTATTTATGCATTTGAGAGTCTGCACCAGCAGGGCTCACAGAGCTGCGACTGATAAGTTAATTGGACACCACCCTGGCATAGCTAGGAGAAGCTGCAAACCCAGTGCCAGAAATAGTGACTGGGACTGTAGGAGAGCATGTTCAGTGTGTGTTGATGGCTTAGAGATGCGAAGCTGTAGCTGCTGCTCTTGTTCTAAAGGGAATTGAGGCAGGGAGTCTCTTTGGGCTCCATATGCATGGAGACAAGTTACAGCCATTCTTCTCTCTCTACTGCAGTGGCTATAGCACGTCTTGTCCATGTATGGCTCATTTACAAATACAAGTAACACATCCGTCACATCTCAGGAGCATGGTACCCCTCTGCATCAATGCAGGAAGGTACTGTGTTCCCCTTCTCATCACATTTGACAAGTCCCTTTTGAGATAGTCCCTACCCTAGTTGCTGGGAGTAGCATCCACGTCTTCTGGGGAGACTGCTGAAAGGGAGCTAGCCACCAGTCCCACTGAGCAGTGGGGCTCTGTACACCATTTGCTTCTGCAGGAATTACCTTGCCCAAGCCCCGGTTGCTCTTTTTCTGCACCAGGCAAATCTTGCTTGTGCTTCTGTAGATGGGAACAGTGCTGCTAGCTGTGCTCGCTCCTGCTGGGGAGCACACCTACAGAGAGGTAGCAATGTCCCAGCATCTACTAATGCTTCTATAGCATGAGAGGAAAAAACTGATATATCCTACAACAGCTGCAGCTAAGAAATAAAGCTACTTTCCTCTACAAATACCTCCCCACACACCATGGCAAGAATTTTCTGTAGGGTCTGAACCTGTGATGATGGATGTGAGTAGGTTTAGAGAGCTCTTTCCCATGGGAAAGGCCAAAGGTGACTTACACTGTGGGCTACTTGCTTGCCCTCTGCAGCGTGCAAGTCATTTCCTAACCCAGTGCTTCTGGCTGAAGCATGCAGCCATGAAGCACGAGGTTGAAAGTAGTCAAACTAGGAAAGGAGGATGGGGAAATAGGGCTGCTGTAGGGTAGCAACTGATGAGGGTCGAAGTCCTATTCATTGGGAGTCAGTGGAAACCTTTCTCAGAGGGCTATGCTAAGTCTTGCATGGACCTGAGAAAATCAAGCTCAGTTGCTCCCTTTCCCCACAAGTTCAGTCCTTTTGTTCTGTCTGCAGGTTTAGCAATTTTCTTAATCTTAATTATTTGCGTGCATTTACACACTTCAATCACCATGTGAGTTTATCAGGCTTCTCTTAGCACAAATTCAGCAGCGGGCTATTGGGTTTAGATAAGTCTCTGCTAGATGAGCAGAGGGTCCAGTCTGCCAGCTGAGTTTTCCAGACCTTAACTTGCTTGTTGTTTTTATTGAGCCCAAGAACCATGTTTTTTTTTCTAAATTTGCATTTAAAGTCACTGTATCTTCTGTGTAAATATCTAATTCCTTCTTAAATCCTACTAATCTTCTGACCTTAAAAATACTTTGTCAGTTAGTGCTGCACTCTGTCATTCTTTGAGAAATAAGAGAAAAATCCTTTTGTTGCTTTTAAATCTGTTGCTTTAATTTCTCTGAGATCATTTGCTCTTGTGTTAAGTAAGGATAAATAAGAACTGTCAGGGAGACCTTTTATATATTGCTTTATCTTTGATCAAAACCAATCCAATCTATGCAGCTTTACTATGGAAATGTCTACACCCCTTAGTCAGTTGTCACCATGTTACTGATGTTGTCTCTTTTGGGGGCAGAATGACAGAAAAGCGAGTATGTGCACTGCCTGCAGATCTACCAAATGGCATTTGTGCTGGCTTGATACTAGTTTTTTCAATCTGCTATTTGCGTGTCCAAGAGGCTTTTTGGTTTTCTTGATGTCAAAGAGGAGCCCTGCACAGGGCTGATTACAGCAAACACTAGCCCTTTTTGCCAGCTGCTACAGCTTATTTGCAATGTAGGGTATGTAGCTGCAGTTTTCTTGTTTGTTTTCCATCGATGCATGCATTGCTTTGCATTAATTTCTATGGACTTTGTCTTCCTATTTCTCCACCCTTTGCAGGTGATTTGAAATTTCCCAGTCTGAGCTTGAGTCAAATTCACATGTATAGAATCATTAAGGTTGGGAAGACCACCAAGATTATCATGTCCAACCATCAACCCATCGCCCATATGCCTCCTGACCACGTCCCTCAGTGCCAGTCTCCATGGTTCTTGAACATCTCCAGGGATGGTGACCCCAACACCTCCCTGGGCAGCAGTGCCAGTGCTTCACTGCTCTTTCTGAGAAGAAATGTTTCTTAAAATTTAACCTGAACCTCCTCTGGTACAACTTGAGATCATTTCCTCTTGTCCAATCACTGTTACCTGGGAGAAGAGGCCAACCCCCACTTTGCCACAACCTCCTTTCAGGCGCTTATAAAGAGCAATAACGGTCTCTCCTGAGCTGCCTCTTCTCCAGACTGAACAATCCCAGTTCTCTTGGCTGCTCCCTGTAAGACCTGTGCTTCAGACCCTCCGCAGCTTTGTTGCCCTTCTCTGGACATGCTCCAGGGCTTCAATGTCTTTCTCTGTAGAGAGGGGAATGCATGCATGCATATATATATATATATATATATATATATATATATATATATATATATATATATATATATATATATATATATATATACATATATATATACATATGAATGGCTTTGTGTGTGTGTGTGTGTGTGTGTGTGTGTTTTCTCAGGATTTTGAAGACTTCACAAAACCCTCTGTATTCTCCAGTGCAACTGGATGGCACCTTACTGTCAAGTCTCTGGAAAATAGACCTTTTGCTTTTCTCCCTTGTTTTCCACTTCTGAGCTATTTTTAAACCCATGACCTGTCTCAGATCTTTTCAGTGGTGATCACTGTCTGTCATTGCCATCTTTCTGTGAGGCCTGGACCACACTGAAGCTGTTTGAACTATACACTAGATAGTGCTGCACAGAATGCTCTTAGATTCTTATCATCAAATTTCCTGCTCTGACACCAGACCCCTTCAGTGATAGCTCACCCTCTCTCAAAATCTAATCCAGTTACTGCCTGAAGCCATTTTGCTCACTGAGAAAGAAATTGTTAGACATTATTGTGCAAGGAGGCAGGAGAGAAAGCCAAAACATTGAAGGGCTGATACTGCTCCACCAGTGAGCTCATGAGGCTGAGCGCATCCAGGGCTCAGTGCTGCACCGTGCGTTGCTGCCTGTCTTGGTATACCAGGAAAGTCTTAGCCCTGCTGTTACATTTTCCAAAACCCGAATAAACAAATACACAAGCAGATGTAAATCCCCCTTGGTAACTCTCTCAGAAGCAAAGAGATAGCTCTTTCTGCTTCCTGTTGAAGTCTGCACATAGGACAGCTCTTATTTTTCCCAGGTGAGTCATGAAGCAGCAGAACCAGAAAACCTCTATTGATAGAGGAAGATGGGCAGCAATTCTAGGAATCCATAAAGAGGCCAGAAACAACAAAAGCAAGTTTTCACATGATACAGTGGGGAATCTAGTGGCCACTGATACATCTTGATGAGGCATTGGAACAGGTTGCCCGTGGAGGGCAATCCTGTCCTAGGAGACATTTGTCAGACAGGATGGGGCTGTGAGCAACCTGTTCTAGCTATAGGAGTCCCTGTTCATTGCAGGGGGGTTGGACTATGTGACCTTCCAACACAAATGATTTTATGATTCTATGAAGGTGAGTGGTAGCCCCTTCTGTGAACGTGACACCTTGTGTTATAGGTACGTGTATGTAGGAATATATGGTACATAGGAATGTATACTTTATAGCCTTTCAGCTTCAGACTTGCCTTAAGGGGAACCTTCATTTCATGAAGTTATTAAAAAAAAAAAAAAGGCTAATTCTATGTTCAGCAAGTCCCTTGATGACAAATAATCTGATGACAAGGCGAGTGGAGTGTTTTGTTCTAGCACAGGCTGGTCTCTCATTCAACTCAAGAGGTACTCTATAAATGGTTCTGTAAATACAACTCTGGTTCACCATGCTGGGAGAAATGGAGTGTATCATGCATGCTGTCACTGAGCCATTGTGAAACAATGTTAAATAGTGTAAAGGGGAAAGAGAACATTAAAAAAAGATTACGAGCTTTTTTTTTTTAATCCCAAAACAGCATTGCAATGTGTGTGTGTGTTGGGGGTGGAATTCAGAAGTTTCAACGTTGTCACAGTTCCCTTCAAACTGGAAAACAAGTCCCATTAAAGAGCACTAAGTACCTTATGAGGCATCCACTTTTGAGGCAGAAATGCTGGCAGCATCCTGAGCTGACCTGGTCAAGCTGTGCATTAAAGTGACGTAGGAGATGGACGGTGCATTCTGCAGACATAAGAAGTCTGGGGACAGCACTGCATGTAAAGTGATACTGCTCCAAGCACCCTTCAGCCTTGCTTGCTAGAGCTGTCTTTGCGTTCTCCGCTGGGTGGCAGGCAGTTGTTCGCTCAGATCCCTGTCTCAGCAGGTCTAAAATGAAAATGTGGATCCTTCTGTGGCTCCCAGTCTACATTTCTCTCATGGGCACATGTTCTATGTTGCTTCTTAGGACCATAGGGATTTTGCCTTTGAGAGGTGATTAAAGGCTCGGATTAGATGCAAAATCTATTTAAACCATCACTTCCAAGGCAGAGCCCTAAGGCTATGAATTTCAGAGTAGAGGCAGTGGTATTTTATACTAACATGTTGTTTAGTTGTCTGTGTTTTTGTTGCTGATTTAGGAGCTGAACCAACTAAAGAATTTAAATGTCTTCAAAGCACAACTTTCCAGAAGTTGCCACTAGAATGTGAGTACGTATGTAGATATACATTGTCCTGCAGGTCTGGAACAAAGGTCCTCTGAGAAGCAGCTGAAGGAATGGGGATTGTTCAGTCTGGAGAAGAGAAGGCTTAGGGGAGACTTACCATTCTCCACAACCACCTCAAAGGAGGTTGTGGTGAGGTGGTGTTTGGCCTGCTCCTATTTAAGTGGCAATAGGATGAGAGGGAATGTTCTCATGCTGTGCCAGGAGAGGTTCAAGTTGGATATTAGGAAACATTTCTTCTCTGAAAGAGTGGTCAGGCACTGTAGTGAGCTGCCAGGGAGGTGGTTGAATCACCGCTCCTGAAGGCATTCAAGAAACGTTAAGATGTTGCATTAAATAAACATATTTTAGTGAGAAAGTATTGGTGATAGGTGGACTGTTGGCCTAAATGATCTTGGAGATCTCTTCCAACTTTGATTCTGTGATTCTAGTGGCTGTATTGAGTGCTTACTGCTGTGTTAGTGTCCTGAGCAAGGGGATTCAACAAATCTTAGCCAACATCATTTGAAATTATCAAAGTCTATTTTCTAAATTCACCCTGTCAAGTTTTTTTTTTCAGCTGGGAGAGGGATTAAAAGCATTATCTGCTGGCACAAAGACAGGAGAATAAGCAGAAATATGGAGGTGTTCCTGGAGGGGAGTCTCATGTGACAGATCCTTCACCAGGGAGGAAGCAGTAGTGAGTCCTAGCAGAGGATGCGATGACTGTTATCTATCGTGTGAAATATGGTTCATGGTGAGGACTCCCTCTCCCACATGGTGCTGTGGCCTGCTGCATGGCCATACCTTTATGGAGATGATGTGCTCCCACCTTCTTGCTCAAGCACTGTACACAGCTCTGCAAAACCATGCAGAAACTACTCAGCTGTCCTCAGGAGTCCTGGTCTGACCATGTCACAGAGCAGGATCGCATTCCTGACCTGGATGTGATTTTTCTTTTAGTGTCAGTGGGGCAGCAGCACCAGCACTTGGAAACCTCCTATGGCTTAAGATCTGAGGCCTCCAATCTGAACTGTATTAAAATGAAGGATATTAAAAGCCAGGAGGGGAAAACTTGGCTAAGATACTGATGTTCCTCAGAGCTTGTGTGTGTGCACATGCAAAAAGGAGGAGAAAAAAAAAAAAAACACACTTGGGTATGATTCACCCAAATATTGTGTAGGGGAATCAATTTCCACCAGGGAGATAATTGCTAATTACATGAATATGAAGCAATTTGATTTGCAAAGTTTTGTTCTTTGCAGTCTGAGAAACCTAATTTTGCTGGAACTGGAGTTACGGGTATGGAGGCAATGCAGGTATTGTTGTATCTGTCAAGAGCCCTGAATAAGTTTTCAGGAAAGCTGCTGCTGCTCTTTAGAATAACTTAGCTTTATTTTTTAGCTCAAAACTTTCCCAGAGCGAATGACAAATAAAGCCTGTGGTATTTTTCCAGGGCTTATTTTGAGATAAAAGCTATCTGGTATAAAGGGCTCCATTGGCAGCAGAACAAGACCATAAATCAGCATTGGGGAGCAGGCAGAGCTCTCCAACAGAGGTAGGGTGTGCCCAAGGATTTCTCTGCTCCACGTGAACCGGGGCTGATGTGATGTGGAGGTGAAGACAGCTCTCTCCACTGCAGCTTAGCTGCCTCCTCTGGTCCAGAGGCCGTGTCCCCTGCAAGGCCCTTCTAACAGCTGAGAGACAGCCTGAGCTCCTTTTACAGCTCTATGTCTGTCTTGTGCTGGGAGCCTCAGGCCTGGACACATACACCACTTGGGGTCCTGGGTGACAGCCAGCTGGTTTTGCTCAGGAAGAGATAGGTGGATAAAAGCCTGAGCACCTGTCTTCTGTTAATGCCCATGACACACACGGTTGACTTTTAGGGGCAGCTCAGCTAGTTTTCAGTACTGACAAAAGCCTGGGGACTCTCCATGGTGGACAGTTTTTGCCTCAAAAAGGGGGTTTAAAAAAAAAAAAAAACAAACTGCCTAAGGAGAGGATGGTTGATGAATTAGCTGCTTGTCTGCAGCTTCTCAGAATAACTATAGATAAATACATGTTTCTGTACCCTGCAAGTGCATAGGCTGAAGTCCCTGTGTTTTTTCATAGCATCATTCTCCTCTGCATGCTTCCTCCCATTTTCATAGCGGGCTGTATTTCCCAAGTTTACAGGACCAGGTTTTGTGCAAAGCTAAACCAGAGCTGCATGTGTTTGTGAAAGCATAGCTGGACTTCATTTAGATCAGCAGTGCTCAGAGGACAGCACGTGTGCATACATACATATAATACAGTCTTTAAATGTTGTCAGCTCTTTAAAAGGCACTGCTTTCAATCTGTCTTCCTAACCTTCCCCCTAAAATGCTGCTGGCTGCACAGAGGCCACATTGCCTTCTAGTCCTGCAGCTGAGGTTTAAAGCTTTGCTGGCACTCAGAGCTGCAGCTGTGGTAGGGTCTTGGGTGTTTTTGTCACTTCTCTGCACCAATGTGCCAACTCACTGTGAGTGATCATAGAATCACAGAAGCATCCAGGTTGCAATACAACTTCAGGACCACCAAGTCCCTTCCAACACTGAGAATTCTATGATTCTATTCTATGATGTAGTTGGGAGCTGCCCTTGCAGACTGCTGAGTGCTTGGAGCTGCAGCCCACCACAGCAAGGAGCTGCAGAAAGCCTTCTTCCTAAGGGAGCAGCTTTCACAGTCCAGGGTTGGGAATATCATCTTAAGAAGCCCTGGAACTGCAAGAAACCTCCTAGGTACAGTGTTTTAAGAAAAATGTAATTATTTCCATGGCTTGAGGACACCATATCTTTAGGAGAGCATCAGCTAGCACCGTGCAGAGCCCTGCAAATAAACACTCACTGCAGCACTGCACATTGGGGACAGGGCCCAGACCCCAGCTGGGATGCATCCTGTGCTCAGTACCAACACCTGCAGCTTATGACAGTTCACAGGTGACTTCTCAATGGTCTATGAAGATCGCTCCCTGAGGGTCAAAAATTTAATTGATGTTACCTACTTTAGAGGAAAAGAGAAAATATGATATCAGCTGCTTATGTTGCACAAGAGGCCATCAGCTGGTCCAGGTGACTTACGGTTTTGTTATTCTGCCTTGGGGGATACGGTGAGAGGCTCTAAGCTCAGGGCTGTGCTTGTGTGTTGTTGTTTTTTTGTTTTTTTGTTTTTTTCTCTTCTCCCTGTGCATTTTAAATCATATCTCACGGCAGCTGCAGCATCCTGGCTTATTGCAGTTCTGTGTCTGTGTATCATCCATTCTTGTTCTCCCCACAGCTGAAGAAGCTTTTCAAAATTAAAAATCTCTCCCTCACAAGCACCTTACAAATGAAATATGCATTCCTGCGTAAAACATTAAAACAAATCTCTTCCACAAAGGCACAGCCCATGAAGATGCCTTTAAAACACAAAAGGAGGCACGGGTACGATATTTACAATCTGGAGCAGAGCAGTTTATAATCTGCCTAAACTCCCTGGTGCTATTTGAGCAGAATTTTTTTTTCTGGAGCATATCAGAACAAATTAATCAACGTTTTTCTTCCTAACTGTATGCAAATGGGCTTCTTAAATTTCTGGCTGTAGGTTGTAGCACTAATTGCTCACTGGGCTCATCCAAGCGGCTTGGATTTGATAAGCCGAAGAAAGCACCAGACACTTGAGTGAATTTCTAATGCAAACTGACCAGCCCATTTTCTCTTCTGCAACTATTAAAGGTCATCACAAAACAAAGCAGAGAGGCAGAGGGAAAATGGTTTTGCTTTGATGCTGGGCTCTTCCTTCTCTTCTTGCAGCTGTGGTGGGGGGAAGGAACAGGAGTGAACCTCCCGATCTCCCCTTTTACTCCCCAAAGCATAAACGCTTATTGACAGTATAAGGACTGACAAATTAACAGAATGCCTGCAAAGCCCTGAGCTGCATTTCCTACAGACTGGCTCTGACCAGATGGAGCTGGTGAGCTCCCATATCTCAGCATCCCTGCAGTGACCCAGGGAGGGACAAAACTGCAAGGAGGCACCTCATAAGCTGGGTCTGAGGCCAGACCAAACCTGGACTGGAACTGTCACATCAAATCAATGCTTCTGTAGGCAGAGAAGGACTGATATTGCACTGGAGCAGGTGACACCACCTGCTCACCCCTCTGGGAACAGAGGTTGCAAAAGCCCTGGTAGTGCTGTAAAATTGTCAGACCACAAAGCAAGCTGCTTTAGGTAGGTTTAGAGCCTACTGATTGCTACTGGGGAAACTCAGCTTTTGTGCGTGCAGCATCTCCCAGCAGGAACTGCTAGTCTCTTTGCACCATAAGCAGGCAGTTTGCAATTTGTCACCATAAACGGTGACATAAATCCTGTTGTAGGGCTCGGGAGTAAGGTTCTCCCAGCAGCTCAGTTGTGCCTGGTAGCCAGAAAGGAAAGCTGGACCAGGGGAGCTCTGCAGTACTTTGGGTTTGCTCTCCTGAGTATCTTGAGCGCTCTCCCAGCAGAGCTGTGTTTTTTGGAGAGTGTGTAGGTAGTATGTTTGGCTGGGCACCTGCAATGTTCTGCTGTTAGCAAGGTTATTTCAGAAGCATTGAGTAAACTATTGATACCGTGCCTTCCCCAAAAACCCATTGGGAGTGAGAATAAGATCCCTGTGCACGGTGCCCAAGCTCAGTGATGACTGGGAAAATCAAAAGGTTGAGCAATTTGATTAATTATTTATCCATTATTCATTTACCCAATGTGCATATAATGCTGTGCGGCAAGTGAGCAAGCGCAAAATTAAAAACCAAAATGATGGATGCTGCCTTATGAAGGGCTCTTCATCTCTACTCTTGAGACTCATTTAGCTTTAAATATTGATGGTGAACCTTCTGCTGGCAAACAAATATTATGTAAATCCATTGTCCTCGGCTTGTTGGTCCTGTTTGGGAGGCAAAGGGTTTGTGCAGTTGCATGGGCTGAGTCCTGTGGTCTGTACCAGCTAGGGTGAAAGTGGGCTTAGATACCCTTTCATTACCTGCTACAGCGAGGCAATTAATCTATGCTTGAGGACTTGCCTACTTGATAATAAAGCATCAGTAAGCTGCAGTCTTTAATATGCTGATCCATACATCACTCAGAAGCTGTCATGAATTTGGGAAGGGAGTTGTGCATCGAGAGCTGGGCTTTGTTCTCTCCTCAGCAGCTCCTCTGGGACTGAGGTGACAGATGGATGGCCAGGGGGAGCAGCAAGCAAAAGGCATGTCTTTGCCAGCTCTCCTGGGCCATAAGCACATGGAGAGGTGCCTCTCTGGAGATGCTGTCCTTGCACGACTCCCAGCCAAGCGTCACTGCGTGCTGCAGAGTGACTCCCACATGGCATACAGAGTGCTCTGGCAATATGCATTTTGGGCTTTCAGGCTGGCAGTAAACAAGTTTTCATCTCTCCCATGCCAGAGAGGGTGACGTCAACTACAGTGTCCAGGTTTGTTCTTGTTGGGCTTGTGAGGATGCATTTCTCAATGCTGAGACTGCCCGTAGTGTTTGAAGAGTGGGATGCGAAGTACTTGCAAAGCCATTGATGTTCTTCAGAACTATTCATCCATAATCACCTTGCCCCTGTTCATACCAGGAGGATGGTTTGTCACCCCTTGAGTTCTTTTCAAACCAACCAACCATTTGGGAGGCTAAATACAGCCACGTGGAAGCGAATGGTGAGAGCTAAATGAGAGCATCGTTGGCCTCTGTAGAGAGCCTGCTGTCGTGGTAGCGATCTCCTCTCTCCCCAGCAGGAAGCCTTTCTCAATGCTGTCATAACACGAGGAGGTAAGAACAACACCTTCCCAGAGTGGAAGTCAGTTTTCAGCTGCCTTTGCACATCACACACTATCCAGCAGTTTGTCACCTCCTGTGCCTTCAGCAGTGTTAGGATACGTGAGCTTCAAGGGCTGAGGAAACAAATGCCATGAGCCCTTCTCTTCCTCGCTCTCTGGAAGAATGACCTGATATTCCTTTCATATTTCAAAAGCCTAAGACAAATATCTTAAACATGGAGCAAGGCCAGTCCAATTACTTCTCTTGGTCCCCTGCCCAGGGTTTATTCTGTGAAACAACTCGGTGACAAATGTTCTCATTGCAAGAAACTTTCTAGTACTTTTTTCCATTTCTTGATGCAATATAAACTTTTGCCAGAAGCTGCCCAGAACCAAGGTGTAATTCTGATCTGTTCAGGCCTCTGGAAAATATCTTAGTGAGGTGATAATCTCTACAGCCTTGAGAAATAGATTTGTATAAATGAACCCAGTGATTTCTTTTGTAGCAATAAACTCCCCTTGTAGCTATTCCATCCTTGTCCTCCTTTAATCTTTTCCCTAGGATTTCCAGAGCAGCACCCCAAGACCAAAGCGGGCTGCATTGCTCATTTTCAGTCCATTCCAGGCACAGACTGACTGCAGATATCCGCTTGGCTTTCTCAGACTCCTGTTTCCAAATCCTAGCTGTATGATAGCATTAAATTGAACTGCTGCCAACCCAAGCACGCAAAAACCACAGCAGACAAACTTCACTTCCAAAAGGAAAGGGTCCTGGTGGCGGGGCGGTGAGGGATGGCTGGCAGAACGTGCTGGCTGCTTTGCCCTGGCCATGCCTTGCATTTCAATGTTAGGGCTCTGCGCAGGCTACTCACCAGCCCTGACTGCTTAGCCAAATTAATAGTGCTGAGCAGGAACAAGGCGTACTGGCAAGCTTCCTCAGGTCTGAGCAGATCGCGGCTGCCCCACAGCAAGTGGCATTGGGCTTTCTCATCCCTGTCGCTGTCCTCCAGCTATTTATTGCTAAACACAGCAAGCAGTGAGCTTTTTTTTTTTCTTTTCTTTC
Organism: Tetrao urogallus; assembly: GCF_951394365.1. Classification (NCBI taxonomy): domain Eukaryota; kingdom Metazoa; phylum Chordata; class Aves; order Galliformes; family Phasianidae; genus Tetrao; species Tetrao urogallus. The sequence continues at coordinate 15,863,850 of NC_136814.1, forward strand.
ATTATTTCAGTAGCAGTTACTCTGTGCCTAGCCTGGGGCAAATCCCACATCTGTGGCCAGTGGCCCAACCACATACTGTTTCCTCTGAAAGCTCACTGGAAAGCCCAGTGTGTTGAACATCCAAAGGAGTGAACAAAATGGGAATTACTATTTTAAAACACCTGGTCTGCTGAGGGCTCTGTTTGGTTATAAAAGCATTCGTGGTACCACCACAGCTCCCACCACGTTGCCCTAGCAGATGAACCCATCTTCTTTCGATTCTCCTCAAAGAGAGCTCAGTAACCAAAATTCAAAGTGCGGTGTAGAAATCTTTAACAAAATGCTCTTATAATCCTAAATATAAAAATGTTTAATTCCAAGCCTTTTCTCCTAGTAGTATTAGACAAGAGCAGCTTGTTCTAAACATGTCACTTTAGACAAAACCAGCATCTTTGTGGCTGAAAGGAAATACTTTGAGAATAAATCTTTGTGCCAGTACTAGTGATAAGTCTTTCATTTCATGCTCTAATTGAACATTGGCTTTACAACTTAAAAGCAATCATCTTAAATTGCCTTTTGCTAATGTTAATGCTTCAGACAAAGGGTAACAGCCAGATTAGAGGTTCTTATATTATTCAGGCAAATCTTCGTTCTTCATACATCACGTTTTGAAAGAAAATTAATTTTTCCTTGTGTCAAAAGTGAAAATAGAGATAATGAATGATACACTTACATCATCCTGTATTGCTCAGATTGGCAAGAACATTGCCTCTGAAGAAAGCAAGTCTTGGCAGCATTGTCACCCTCATGCCCACCCCACAGCTGGGCAATGAGTGTCTGTTCTCCAAAATGCCACCTCTTGTCACTCAAAACCCTGATTCCTCTTTGGGGAGACCAGCTCATGTCCTCTGCCCTGATTAGCGACATCATCGCCATCTATTTGATAGATGGCAGACATTTAACTTCCTTGCTCACCAATGACTCACCCGTTGAGCTGAGAGCAAAGCTGGGTGCTCTTCCCAGAAGCTGTTCCCACAGCTTCCCTCTCCCCACTTCGTTCCCCAACCCATACCTTCTTGACCCCATAGAAGTGTGCCTGTAGGACTCCATCTGCATGCCCACAGACTGTACTTGCCTGAGGTGGAGGAGGGGTTTGCATGGCAGCTCTGGTGCCGCTGTTCTCCCTGCATTTTTGGCCATGCCATGGGAATTCCACTCTTTCCCAGGGCTGTAGTAGAAATGGTCTATTTTTAGCTCGCCGTGCTGGGGCCATGTGCCAGCTTTGTGGCCCAGGAAATGCTGGTGACAAATAAAGATCTCCTCACGCTTCTGGGCAGGCATCAGAGGGTACTGCATTCAGACTGCACCATCCTGGGGCTAATCCAGCCCAAGGGCTCTGTCCCTCCTTCCCAGCTGTGCAAACAGCTGCCCAGCAGATTGACGGCTCCTTGGGTGGAGCAGAAGGTCCTGAAAGCTGTGAAAGCATTGTGCAGCACAAACAGCAACCCAGTTAGAAAAAAAGAATTGCAGCCTAGAAGCTGTATCTGGCATTGGCAGCGCAGTCCCCCAAGGGAAACGTCACTGCAAGCAGGCACTTTGAGGAAGGAACGGTCCTTGCCCTGGGTGGGAGCAAAGGATGCGGACAAATCTCGGTTCTTTCCTTGCCAGAAGCCAGGAGATGAGGCTGTGCAGCTGGAGGCTTTCTTCTCCAGGTCAGGACGGTTGGGAGAGCAGAGAGCGCTGCGTGGCTGCAGCCCTGCGGAGCGCACTGTGTGCCGCGACGAGCCTGGCAGCAGGTTGCTCCTTGCTGATAGAGGGCTGCTGCTACCAACAGGGATGAAATGGCCACACAGGAGATCCAGGGCTCTGAAGGGCAAATCCCAACTGGCTGCGCTGCTCTCTGTCACCCGTACTCATCCCAAATGTAAACGTGCAGCAGCTTGAACGTATGCAGCAATATCTAGGGTCTTATCTAGCACTTTTATCTCGGAGGTCCCCAAGCAGTTCACGAAGCCCATGGTAACACATAGAGACAAAGGAAAGTGAAGCCTAGGAAGTCTGAGGGAGGGGCTGTGTGCTGGCTTACACCACATGGCTGCATTCCCCAGTATCTCGCTCATGGTCTGAGCTCTGCCCCATGGCTGCAATCAGCGCTCTGCACAGGCATAGGAGCACTCAGCTTTTATCTGCTCTGTGTTATTTACTCTGCAGTTGTCAGTCTCCTGTTAAAAGTGATACAGTTTGAAAGCACTTCTTGTTAATAGCTTGTTATCAGGATTGGTGCCGCTATGTACAAGCCTTATCTCCTTGATCCCATCTGTCTCGGGAAGTGTGGTCTGGAAGAAGAGCAAGGCTGTAGCCCAGGAGGGAGACCTGGGCACCCCATGGTTATGCTGCGACTGTCTCTAATTCATCTCCTCTCAGTGGAGCACTTAGAAATGTCACCAGAGAGCTGCAGCAGCCATGATTGATCTTGTCTCTGCTGCGCGCCAATGGAGGAGAGCAGCTTCAGCAAGAGGAGACCTTGGCTCATGAGCCTCCCCTTGAAGTGCAGGAATGAATTATGCAAAGTAATCCATCCCTTGGCTCCTCCAGCGGCTCCTGCTGCTTTCCTGTGGTCTCTGATCTTTACCTCTTTACCTTTGAGTGGTTTCGGAGCCACAGACGTCCTTTTGTCTGGTCCTCACGTGTGTCCCACAGCACCGTGGAGATCAGGGTGATTCATCACCTCTTGGGTGATGTCACAACGAGGGGATGCTAGCCTTGGCTGGAGTGTAGCTCCCCTTGCATATGGCATGATGTGGCCACCATCACCCCTCTGAGAACACAGTGCATTCAAATACCTGAAGCCTTGCTCATGCCAGCAAGGCAACAATCCCAAATTGCACCCACAGGAGATAGGTTTGGGCTTGACTTTCTTCAGAGCAGCTCCTTTAGGGCTTGTATTTTTGAGATGCAGAGTTGGAATTTCTCCCTGTGCATCAGCATTCTGGAGTGCTAAGTCTTCTGCATGTGAGCTAATGAACTCCCCTATGACTAGTGCTTGTGGTTTGCCACTGTTTGCAGAAGAAAATAATAGCTAGCTTAAATACCTATTAGTCACCCACAGCTCTGCATGTCTGCACCATACATTTAGAAAGCAGATGCATTTAGCTGGCTAGGGGATTTTCTGAAAGAATTTTCTAAATGTGCACTTGTGAAAAATTGGCTTTAAAGTATGGGAGAAAGGATACGGTTTGGCAGCTCTCACCAGACGAAAAGCCAGTGTCCAAAACCATTCCTAAAGTGCTTGCAGGCAGCAGGAATACTTTCTGGGGGAGTTCAGAGACCAGCTGATCACAAGCTTCAGGAAACAGATGCAAAATATTGTGTGGTCTTCTTAAGGCTCGTTTTCTCTTGCTGATTCAGACAAGTTAGGTAAAAATTTGCCCTATGTGCATGGGTCTCACCCCCTCAGCAATGCTTTGTGTTGCTTTACGGGTGAAGGCATCTCCTTTCCTTTGCAGGGGAGGAGAGACAGAAGGGATGCACTAGCATCTCCTCGTGCTCCTGGTCCTTGCAGCAGCACAGCACACAGAGTCTTTGGGGCTGGGTTGGACTGAAAACTGTGGTGAGACTGATCTGAAGTGGCCAGTCCTCTGTGGCACTGCCCCGCAGAGCAAAGGATGCACTTACCTAGGGAAAGTTGCAACTAATGGGTATCGATCGGAGGAGAAGAGATCTGTGGGCACAAATTTATGTGCAAGCCTGAAAGAGGTATGTTCCCTAAATGGGGAACGGTGTGAATAATTAGGCGTTGAGACAAATGCTAATCAGCATTACATTTTGCCTCTGAGTCTCCAGACAGAATGTTTAATCTCTGGAATTAAATATTTCCCTGGTGAGAAACTGAAAAACTCCAAGAGGCTCCTGTTTGAAAAATTAAGCCTGATGTACATCGCTTTTAGATCTCTCTGATTGTACGGAGTTATCTACCCAGAAGCTGGCCAGCCTCCAAGTGTTTTGAACTTTGTCTTTGAGAAAGACATAAAAGTATTAATTCTTCCCCATTTCTATTGAGACACCAACAGAGAAATATTTATTAATCAAAGACAACCTAAGACTGCTTTCGATCAGATGTAAAGGCACAGCTTTCCATACAAGAGCCACAACACAAACATTTTCTCACTGTAAAACATTTTATTAAAGATTAAAGCTTAGATATTTATTAACTGGAAAATTATCTCCTACAAGTTGCATCTCCTTTTTTTTTCTTTTTCTTTTTTTCTTCTTTTTTGTAGTTCCAGGGGTTACTTGGCATTAAATATAGGAGCTGAGGCATACAAAAAAGGATGGATGGGTTTAGGGCGATGTGAGTTGGGCATGTGACAACTGTAGGCTCAGGCAGAGATTAATCAATAACTGATTTCCATCTCAGTTTTTGCTCTTGTTTGTGATATCTGCTTTAATGCACTCTCATGGGGGTTGACCTCTTATGATGTGGTCTGGGCTTGCTCCTGAGAGCCTGGAAAATATCCCATATGGTTGTGTGTGCACTCACCTATATGGTGACATATGTGAGCACCGTGAGCAAGCTTTGAGGTTGAGTTTGAGCAAGGGTTGGACCAGAGGGCTTCAGAGGTTCCTGCCCACCCACATCCTCCACGGTGGTACATTTCTGATCATACTTAGAGAGTATGTACTTTCCTGAACCCTGCTAGCTCGTATAGATATGGAAATATGTATGTTAGTGGAGAAAAATCAGCTGAATGAAGTCCCTGCTTCACAAAGAAGCAACAGGGAAAACAAGATTGCCAATTAAAAATTCTTGCATATGTCCTTTTTCTTTTCTTTTCTTTTCTTTTCTTTTCTTTTCTTTTCTTTTCTTTTCTTTTCTTTTCTTTTCTTTTCTTTTCTTTTCTTTTTAAGAAGTAAAGAAGGAAGGGAGATATTTGTTTCTCTTCGGAGTAAGAGTTCTGGTATTATGGTACTTATTTTGGAAATTTCATGATAGTGATTTCATCCTCTTGAGCAACTTGTGGTACATTTTTACCATGGTTGCCAAGTAACAATCACTAAGCGTTTTTGCGTGTCGATCAGTAAGGGAGAGTGGAGAGAAGGGATAAAATCTATTTTCAGAGATGTAATCACTGGTGGATCTTTGTAGGTTAAGTTCACTGAGCAGTGACAATGCTTCATTGAAGGCCTTGGGATTTACAAGCAGGAAAGCAAAGCAAAGAGACTAAAGAGGGTTTTCTATTATTGTTATTACTCTTTCAGAACAGAGTGGCTTAGGAGCGATTAAGCAGGCATTAACTAAGCTGGACATCAAGTCCCACACGCGCAACAGGCGCATGATAATCCCTCCTTGAGCCCCCAGGTTTTGCTATGCCAGACCTCCTGGCAGCCAGCTCCAGCCCTGTTTTGCACACAGTGCATGCAGTTGGAGAAGAGGCTTCCTTCAATGCTGAAAGCATGGAGGAATGTGGAGAAAAGCAGAGAGATCTGGTGAAAAGTCACTCCATGAGTTCTCCCAGTGCGGCAGAAGCTGCCTCTAACACAAACATCCTGCAATGCATCTCAAGGTCATCCATGTCTTTCTAAAAGTACCAGGCTATGGGGGGGATAGCTGAGTCCTTCTGCAGTTAGCTGGTGGAGCTGAACCCCATCCGCTTGGAAACTGCGATGGGCGGTGAAATAGCAATGGGAATCCCACAATTCGCCTTTCAACTGGGGAAAGGCGTTTGGTTGTTATTTTTGGGGACAGAAGGCCGAGTAATTTTGTGATCTAATGGTCTCTTGCAGCAGCGTTCAAGTGGGGAGAAAAGGAAAGCATTTAGGATGGTGAAGTTGCTCCCTTACAAGTGAGATTCGTTTTGGCAAGAATCTGATGAAGATACTGGTAGGAACATTATGACCCTTATGTTATTAACATAGAAACTAAGACTATAAATGAATTGACATTTAAATGATAGTGTAAAGTACTCTAGATGCATCCTGGAATAATAGAGCAATGCATCATTGTTAATAAAAATGTAAACTACCTTTTTTGGGTCATAAAGAGAATATCTGAGGAAGAATTCTGTTCTGATCTACCCTCTTTTAGCACCTTGTTCCTTCAGGGCAAGGAGGTTTTATGTCTGGGAGATGTAATAGAGCCAGCTTAGCACCACAAGTGGTGCCAAAGGTGCCAAAAGCCATTTGTGCTCCCAAAGCCACTTCAGATCTGGTGGCAAGTGATGCCTGGTCTTCAGCAGGGGCGAATTTTGACTTCCAGACCAAAACTTAATCCTCTTCTTCTGCTCGTCAGAAATTTGGGGAGCAGCAGAGCCAGAGCAGTAATAACTGCCTAGATGTTTAAAGACTTCATCTTTCTTTGGGGACCACAAGAGGGGAAAAACCCGTAACCTGTTTTCCAAAGCCTTCTATGGCTGCTGTCATGGAGCAGGAGAGATAAGGAGTCCTGCAGGACTTCTGTGAAGCATGAGCTCAGTGCTGGTTTTCACACCTCCATTATCAGTGAGTTTCTGCTTTTGCTGTGCCCTACCTATCTGGGAAGAGGCATTTGGCATAGCTGCCCTGGAGGTGTTAAGAGAAAGGCAGCCATGGCTGTATCTACTTGGCTTCAGCCCAGCGAGACATAACTTTTGCAGACAGATTTGGACATCTGACGTGAGCAGCCCTTCCTGTGCCACCAGCCGGGCTGGGACATTTCAGCCAGCACATACCAGAGTGCTCAGTCAAATCCAATGCTGATGAGCTGTTTCTGCCTCCTGGCCAATTCAGGTCCATCACATCTTCCTTTCCATTTTGACCTGAGTGATTTTTAGAGAATGAGAGAATCACAAAATGATCTAAGTTGGAAACAACCTTCAGATCATCAATTCTAACCATCAACCTGATCTGCCAAGTCCAATTTCTGAACCATGTCCCTTAATGCCATGTCCACACATCTTTTAAATACCTCCAGGGATGGGGACTCCACCATTGCCCTTGGCAGCCCATTTCAATGCTTGTTCACCTTCTCCACTAAGAAATTCTTCCTAAATTTGAATCAAGCATCTTGAACTCAAGTTTCAAGTATGCCTTGAAATATGGGGGGGATTTGTGCACTTTCAGGTAGTTTCGCAGGGAATCAGCCATCTGCTACTCTGAAGCAGCTTCTGGGGAACCCATCTTCCAGTGCCCAAAGGCATCCACATGAATCGAAATGCAGCCCAGAATGGGCATGTTGAGGGAAGGAGAGGTAGACCAGCATCATGAACATAGTAGAGTAACAGAAATAGGGCTGCTGGTGTTGAATCAGTTTCTGATTCAAACCATGCTGGAAGGATTCACCACCAGGGAGTTGGGCAGCCCATGGTCTGATCATTTTTTGAGGCTGAAAATAGCAACAGACTAGAGTCAGACCGTGGTTAATTTGAATTTGTTAGGGCCAGGAATCCAGATCCAGTTCAGTACTTTCATCAAAAAGGCGCATTATTTACAGAGAGCTGCTGAACTGGCCAGTTGCCCACTGGGGTGACACTGGCCACCGGGCACTGGGCCAGTTTGACTGGGTGACTTCAGTATCCTCCTCCTCCAAAGACTGCACTGAAATTGTTGTCCTAACTCATCCTCCTGAGACCTCACACAGTGGGTCATGAGCAGAGCTGGGATCTCTGCTGAATATCTCAGCCTCAGGATCACAAACATCCATTTCTGCCCAACAGAAACCAGGTCACAGTGCACTTCCCCAGGAATTCCCTCTTTGGATAAGAATCTGCCATCTTCTGTCCTGACCTAACAGCAGACCTCTAGAAGGTGTAACAGACTGGCCTGTTTTTGAGATTAGAGGAGGAAATATAGCCTTTCTGCAAGTGCTGGCATGAGTGGGGTTCAGCTTACTACCTGGCTGATCGATGAGTCTTGGTTTGCCTATGAATACATCCAAGGAACTGCACGGAGCTGGAGAGACCGTCCTTGCTGTGAAAGTGGGTTGATCACAGTGTTTGGCCTCTGGTCAGCCTGAGCACTGTCCTCTGTAGACATCTATCTGTCTGACAGCAGAGATCTGGGATGAGTGCTGTACCTCAGTGTATCATGCTGGGTGGGTGGCTTTGTGGCTGTGGGCTAAGCAGCCTGGCTTGCCCACTGCTGATGCCGTGACAGGGGAGAGCCAGCTCCCAGCTGTGAGTGAGGTTACTTGGTTGGCCCACAGTCAGATGATTAAAAGAGTATTTTCCGCACATTTGTGCAGTGATTAGAGATGAAATGCAAATCATATGCAAATCGGTGCAAATCTCTGCTGTGCACAGCCAGCTCTGAAGTTGGAAACTTTAATTTTTTCTGAGGCATTTGGGTTCTTTCAGTGGAAGAACAGGATGAACCCAGCGGTGATGTGAGTGCACAGCTGAACCCAACGGCATAGAAAGAGTGGTAAAAGTCAGCCTGAAAGCACGCACTGACCAACATCAGTCTGGGCTGCAGTGATACATGGAATCTAGCCTGTGCAAAGATCTTTGTTAAATAAACAGCTAGAAACCACACAAAGAAATCTTCCACATAGCTCTCTTCCCAGCTTTGTTCCTCTTGTTTATCATGGACTGTCTGGAGCCCGCTGGCTGGAATAGCCAGTTGCACTGCAAATCAAAATGCCATAATAGTTGCTGGATATAGCAACTAAAGATGTTTCCTTGAGTATCAAATCTGGAAAGGTCTATAAACCCAATGAAAGCAAGAAAACAAATTCCCAAACCCTTGCCACAAAGAATAATTGCAAATATATGTGAATGTATATTTTTAACTCACATGCTATTCCTCGTTGGCTTGCCGACCTGTAGCCTGCTTCAGTCTGAAATGTGGCAAGGCCATGTCTCCTCACTTCCAGGCAGCTTCATGGGGATGGCAGGGCCAAGAGAAATAAATAAATAAGGCTGATGAGTCCTCTTGAAACACAGTTATGAAAACTTTAAAAAGTGTGTGTTTCCTGTAGCTATCAACAAGCTAGAAAAAGGGAAACCCTATGGGCTGGTTGAATATTTCCCAATGGCTCTAGTGACTTTCACAGCTGGTCTTGATTTGCCTGGATATTGCTAATTTTCCCTGGGATGGAAATCCTGACTCCCTCAAGGCCACATGAAGGCAGTGAGGAATGGAGCAGCCAGGCACTGCTGTGCTTGTATGGGCACTGCTATTAAGACTGGGATCACATTTGGATCAGCTGGCAAAGCCCTAAGCCAAGGAGTGAACATAAATCCAGCCTTGAACATCCCCCTTGACTGGTGAAAACCCTGCTGAGCTTAACCCTGTCTTCTCAGGGAGATCGCTGTCTGAGGGAACAACAGGCGGGGAGTCAGTGTGAGCAGCTCACTGACAAAGCAGCCGTCCCAGAATTACTCATCCTGATTAGCTCTTGAGGAAACAAGGCTGAGCTCATGAATAATAGAGTGAATAACTGAGACCTAATAAAGGACAAAATTCATGGTAGATATAGCCCTGCAAACAGGTTTCCTCTGCTTGTGCCATCACCCTCTCGACACAATCCAGTGTCAAGGCTATGCATATCTGAGGCTGCTGCAGCTTTGCCTGATTCTCTGGGCTGTGTGTGTGCAAGTGCCCATTAAATATACATGGTCCTGCTCTATGTGGGGCACCATATGTGTAGCAGGGACATAACCCAGCTGGCTGGAGGTTGAGTCTGCTCCCTGCTGTGCTGGCAAGGCCCTTTGCACGTCATCCATTTGGAATACACCTTGGGCATTTCTGTCTGGCTTTCTGGGAGCTTGGAAACACACTTTTCTGAAGCCTATCTGCTAGGTTTTGGATGTGAAGCTGTTTATTTGAGGCACAGAAATGGAAAATCTCTTTTTCACAATTGGAAATTGGAATTTTCCTCCAAAGATCAGTGAAAGCAATCATTATCATGGGGCATCATTTACAGCTCTGCACAAAATAATCCTCCAGGCTCTCTGGCAGCTCTGAATTAGCAAACAATAAGGATGATTACTAAGGGTTCCTTCTCTTTAAAAAAAAAAAGAAAAAGCATGTTCTTTGATTCAGGCTAGGGCTGGAAGCTGCAGGCGCATGGCCAGAAGCTCTAGCCTTGCTTGGGCCCTGCAGCAGTGGTTGTGATTAGGGTTAAGCTAACCTTAAACACCTAAATAACTTTAAAAAGGTGAGCTTTAGTGAAAAGTTGGAGCTGCAGCTGTCTATGACAATTAGAGGATCATTACTGGGCTGTAACAAATAAACACATACATGGTCAGATTGGGAGTCAGTCAAAAAATAGGTATCACATTGAGGTGGTGGGTATTGATGTGAATGTGATTGACAGCAACATTGGTTTCTATCACCAAAGGCAATTAACAACAGCTTTGTTTCTGCCTGCCTTCACCCCAGCCATTGCACTAGGAGGGCTCTGGGCAACTTTGCTCTCTGTCCTTCCATCCAACATTTTCCAAACCATTCCTGCAGTTCCCACTGCAGAGCCAGGCTAGATGCTCCCAAAGACACTCCTTACATGTTCTTCAACCTTTTGGTGTTTTGAGTGCCTCTAGATCTTGTTTTAAATTGTCCGCTTGTTCCCTGGGTCCCTCCTGCACCCAGGGGCATGTTGGAACGTGGTCCCATTTCTGGCTTTTGCAGAGTCGAGCTCAGGATCAGGATCAGAAAAGGGAGAGCTGGTCATGGCCAGAACTCCCCAGCAACTCCCAGACATAGGGAAAGCCCTGCTGAGGGCACAGCATCTATAATGTCAGGTTGGCCCTGGGATAGGATGGAGCATTTCCAGAGGAGATGAAATCTTCCAAGACCTTGAGCTGCCAGTTCAAAGGAGCCTACGTGTTTTCAAAGTTTTTTGAGTCTTATAACTCAGTCTAATTTAAACAAATTTTTATGGGATTGGCATATCCTAAGCACTGGAGAGAGCTTTCTGCTAAGTTTCATTCTCTGCAGTGAAGCATAAGGAGAAAATTACTCAGTGCGGTGTTTGGGGAAAAAAAATCCATGGGCAAAACAGCTTATTTCTCCCTAAACTGAGCCTTCAGAGCAAGGAGCACTCAGTGAGATGGCTCTTTGTAACTCTCTCAGCAGTGGCCACCCCACATGAAAAGTTTCCATCTCAATAGCTAAAGTCTGGCAAAATTTCCATAGAAAGTCCCAGACAGGTGTAACAACAGGCATGCTCTGCCTGAATCTCAAAGCCCTGAGGGTTTCAGTCGTGCAGATGAGCAAGTATAAGAGACGAGCATCAGATGGAGAAAATGCATCTGGGAACCATTTCCCTTCTGATGTCTGAAGCAGGGGGTTCACAGCGGGATGGAAACCAGCCCACCAGCCCCTGGCCTCTGCTAATGATGGGGGAATCACCACTTCCACCTCATGTCATGGCTTCCAGGTGGGGCTGGGGCATACAGTATGTGGGGCTTGGAAAAGCCCTGCCTTTGCAAAAGGTCTTCTGGGCTTTAGCTGCAGGCTTTTGACTGTCACAGGAGCAACGCAGCACATCTGCCTCCATGGAGTAGGATTTTTCATCCAGCATTTTATACATCCATCAACCGTCTGGGCATATAGATGGTGATTGGAGGTGCTGAGCTGGCCACAAAGAGCAGCCTGTGATTAGGCACTTTTTTATGTTGCCATTTTAAAATATTCCTTTACACCTTCACCCAGGTTTATGCACTCTGAAATGCAGGCTTCTCCCCCACGAGGAGGGGAACAGCCCCTGGCAGGGCTTGCAGCAAGCAGTGACAAAGCACTCACGTGCTCCTCCATGCTCGCCTTCCCCTCGGCCACCCGGTTCCTCTTGTTTTTAGCTTTGTTTAAACAGTCTCCTTGGTAACGGGAAGGAAAAGCAGAATTCTTTCATCCTCCTTCTGCCTATCTCTGCGCCAGGAGGAGGCATGAAAGGTCTCCCAATGAAATGCTCTTATTAGCAAACGTTTGCTTCAGTGCTCCCACCGCAGATTTTAACCCCACTGATCACTGGGGATTTCAGGAGATGTGATGTCTCTTTAAAAAGACTTTCCATACCTAGAGTTTCAACAGAGAGGGCTGTATTTCACAGTTTAATTTACTTGGCAGCAAATCAACAGCATGTCGGTCAGCAAGTGGTGGCTCTTGAAATTGTCCATGTGATCCCTCACAAGTCTTGTCTCACTTGTCTCAAGTCCAGGAAGGCCATGAGGGTCCTCTGATCCTCTTGTGGCAGTTTCAGAAATGCCTTTCTGAGGGGCTGAGCACCAATTGCTATAGCAGCTGCCAGAGGTCTGAAGATGTCTGATAAGGCTGAGAAGAAATGGCATTGCACAGCACCAGGGTGAAGCTCAGGGATGGGGTTCCTGTCTTCAGAAATGAGCATCCCTGGAATTTGAAGCCTGCAGTACAACAGCATCTCGTGTGCTGATGCCCACAGGCTTTGTGTTTTTTACAGCCGGGTCTGGACCAGCACAGGTGAATGGCCCAAGGGAGGCTGGAGCATGTGGGCACCCTGCAGCCAGTCATTTCAATTGCTAAAACAGGAGCGTTGCATCGGAACCTTCCTTGACACACAATTACTTACAACTTCTCCTAATAAAAGTTCAATGTGACACTCACTGACAAGCTCATAAAAGATCAAAAGGCTCTTCTGTATCTCAGAAGCCCATTAGCTTCTGCAGAGCCCCAGCAGGGAGAGGAGGTAGGATGTTTGCTTTGTGCTGGGCTGCAGATACATATCACATCTGCATCAACGTGCACACGCAAGTCAGGGCAGGTGTTTTGCTCAGCAGCTTGTGTGTGTGCACATGCACGCACGTTTTGCTAAGTTTGAACAGTTGTTAAGAGCAGCAGGCACGCTGGTGTGAGCAGCACAGCAGAACCATGGGCACATTCCCACTCTCAAAGCCACTCGCTTGATCACCAGGCAAAAGAAGATAAAAGTAGTGATGGTGCAATGCTTTTTGCACTTCTTGTCAGAGCGTTTGGGTCGCTCCAAAAGTCTGTGGGGAATGCCTCCATCTCCCAAATTGAAACAAAGGGGCTGATCTTTGGGCTGGCACCAAACACCAGGAGCCAGATGCACACCTCCCATGGAAACCCATGCCAGGAAGTTTGAAAGGTACCTTTCAAGAGGGAAGCACTACTGACCTTTATATACTACCTCTCTGCAGTGGCAGCACTGAGCTGCACAGCAGATGTGTTCTGGGCTTCCTTCAGCCTTGATTCTTGGTGCTGAAGCCTTGCTGCCCAATTTGGCATGCTGCTCTCTGTTTTGTTTACTCAGCATAAAAGCAGCAAAGTCTGCTAAATAATTTATAAGGCTGCAGAGAAGTCCCCTCTGCTGGCTGTTGCTCATTGAAATTCATTCTCAGGAGTGCCAAAATCATTTTGATAAGAGTGGTGTCTTCCCTTTGAGGAGCATAGTCATGGCAACTATGCCAGGCGCGTACAGAGAAGGTCAACAAGCATTTATTGGAAGAACGGAGCAATTATTGTTGTAAAGGGAACCTGCCTGTAAAGAAAAGCTTCTATGTGCTCAGATATGGGGAGAAGTGAGAAGCAATTGAATGAGTTTCCAAGTGCTTTCTCTTGGGGAAAATGTATATGAGAACAACCAGGGGTTGGGGAAGAGGTAAAGTACCAACTTTTGGCTCTGAACTCTGAAGGTTTCCTAGAAATGGCATTTGCAAGCATTGATATGCAGCAAGAGTATTGGGCTAGACTGAGCCCTGGGCACTCAACCCTTTGCTTGCAGCACAAGCTGAATTTTTTGGAAATAATGAAAGTTTTTAGCTGGCATGGGCAAGGCAGTGCAGTGCCAGGGGTTGAGTTATTTCTGCCTTGTCAGCTTTCCCAGGCGCCTTAAGCAATTGCTGTTGGGGGTGTTTTTGATCAAATTCACATTAAATGTATTTTTTCTCCTAGTCGTTGTCACTTGCATTGCACTGTCTGTGATGCTCTCCTTGGAGATCCAGACATTGATGTAGACAGAATGTCTCCTGTTCAGTGTCCCCATGGTCCTGCCTGCAGCAGGCACCCAATGATCTTTACAAGGTAGCTCATAGAATCATTAAGGTTGGAAAGATCACTAAGATTATCACTTCCAACCATCAGTCCATGACTGTGACTGCTCTAGACCATGTCCCTCAGTGCCATATCTGCTCTCTTCTTGAATACCTCCAGGGATTGTGACTCTACCACCTCCCTGGACAGCCTGTGCCAGGTGCTCACCACCTCTTGATGTACACAGCTAAGGGAGTGTGAAAGAACAGCAAAACTCCAGTTTGTCCAGACCCATGGGATGATCATACCTTCAGCTATCTGGGGATGGTGAAACCTTTAAGTGTGACTGAGGGCTCAGGTCTTGTTTTGGGGCACCTCAAGAATGCGTCATGGCTTTTTGCAAAATGTGACATTGGCAGATGAGCTAGAGTGCAAAATTCACAGGCAACATCAGGGATTCCCCAGAAAAGCAGTGTTTCTTATCTGACAAATCCTGCCCAATATAGCCTTCCTAAATAGAAATTATAGCAGCATTCAGCCTTGCATGTGAAATCATTGATTCTGCTGCCCCTGCAAACTACCTGCCATGTCTTTCCTCTCCACAAGGCTGTGGGGGAATGGGCTGGACAGATAAGGCTTTGCCAGGGCTCTTCTAGTAGCGATGCTCTGGAACAGACCAACGTTGTGTGTTTGAGCTGTGTGTTGTCATTTAGACTTAACGCATCCTGAGGCCAGAGGAGCAGTTGTTTCATGCTGCCAGGGAGATGACAACACATCATCTGTGCTCTTAGAAGCATTGATTCAGCGAGCTTGATTTCTCGGAAAAAAAAAGAAGTGCGGGGCAACAAAGAAAATAAGAGCAGCCAAATAAATTTTGGCTCCAGACATGAGGGGAAAATGATTGTTTCCCCACCCTTCACAGATTTCAGTGCCAGATTGGTGTGCTGACCGTTTTGCAGACATTAGGCTGTACAGCTCCATTCAGATCTGGGCTGCTGGACCTGCAAACTGAGCTGCCTCATCAAATCTGCTCACTTTACCCTTCCCAAAGCATGTGTCAGGCTTAGTTTCGGGGAGGCTTTCCTTTGCCCTCCACGTCATGTTTGCAGCATGCTTCAGGCAAATTTTCAGCAAGCACGGACATTTTGGATAAGCAAGCACCGGTTCTGAAAAGGGCCCTGCAAGGGTGACTCATGGGGCATCACACAAATATGGGATCCCATCAGCATGGGATCAGGGATGGCCATCACCCCTGTCTCCCTCATGCTCCCATTTCTATTTGACCTTCATCTCCAGTCAGTTGTGCAATTTATTCTCCATGGTGGTCTAATTAGCCCAGTGGAAAGAAGTACATGTCATGTTGATAACCACCTGCAAGCTTTGCACGCCAGAGCTCAAATCTGATGGAGTCGGACCTGTAGCAAGCCAGGAAGCCTGTCTAGTTCCCACAGCTCAGCCGTGTAGTGTCCATCCCCAGCATTTGCAGTAGAGCTGTGGCATCATCAGTGCCCTGAGATGCTTTTCTCACCACCTGGGCAAGTTGTTGTCATTCCAGATTTGAGCAATAGACAAGAGCAAAGCTTGGACCACTTTTGCAACTGCTTTCTTTCGCACGCATGTAGCAGGGAGTTCGGATTTACCGCACCGTGTGTGCTCTCTGTCTCATATCTCTCCTTCACCTATGATCAAAGGCAGTCTTTGCAAAGGAACTCTTCAGATCAGATTCTTCAAGTGGGAAAAATCTTCGAACCAAGGATGATTCTGTTACTGGCGGTCACCGTCATGGTCTCCATACTGTTGGTGGGATGATGACTCAGATCTGTAGCTCTATCTGAGGATAAGGGCTTTCTCTGCTTTTTGGTAGATAGGGGATGAGTGAAGTCAGGTATTTCACTGAGCATTTCCCATGTAGTGCAGCTGGGATAAAGCTGGCAGTGCTGGAGATGGTCGTTTCTTGACTCAGTGTACAACGCCGAGAGGGATAGGGCAGATGCATGCACTGCCAGTGATGGAGCTGAAGGGACAGCCTCTGCCTCCAGATCTGATCACCTGCTCCTTCTCAAAACCACTGAGGATGCTTCAGGAAAAAAAAAAAAAAAAAAAATGTGCAACAAATTCTCTTTAGACATGCGGGTGCTGTAACACTCCATATGTGTGCTCTTTGAGTTGGCAGGAGGCTCTGGGAGTCTTGTCCACCCTATTCCAGTGTGTTTTTGTAGGACTCCCACAGGTCTGTCCCTTGGAAAGTCAGGGCCACCACGCTGCTGATACAGAGAGTTGCTGAGCCCCTACAGACCACTGCATGTCTTTTTTCTGAGCCTGCCCTAGAGGAGATGAGGGGTTTTGCTCTGCCTTTATGCTTGTGCTAGAGGAGATTGCAATGGCTCCCCCTGCCTTCCATTGGATTTTTAGTGGTTGTGCATCTGGAGAAGAGGCTGAATCTGAGCTCTGTGAGTCTCAGAATCTCCCAGAAGACGTTTTATGGCCTCTAGGCAGCCTGAATTGGTGGCTGAGAGCTGACAGAGAACTGACACTCCTCAGAAGGGACATCTCCTGTCTGTTGGCATGAAATGGAGCCAAGATTGGGCTGCACGATCTTTGTGTCTTTCTACACAGAATCATAGCCTGCTGCTGCTGCCCTCCCCATACAGCTGGGTGGTAGAGGCCTCCAGAGAGCATGGCCTTGCATGGGAGGGACAGAAACCCTAATGAACCCTCGCCTCCATCAGAGACCCCAGGTAACAGCTACAAACCACATGTGATAAGTAGTTGTGTACATTCTGGTCCACAGCTGCGTCTTCTGTCCCTCAGGAGCAGGTGTCCCTGCGCTGGCACAGCAGACACTGCATGTACCTCCCACATGTCCACTGCCAGCTGTGCATCAACTGCAGCCAGGATAAGCACTTTCATCTTAGAGCGTCTGCACACAGAGCTGTCACCTCTTGCTATCAGGTGCAATTTTGTTGTCAACTAGTAGAAGAAAAACCTCATCTCCTCCTTTTTACTTCCCAGCAACAAGACAACTTCGCTCCTCGAGTAGCTGTCAGAAGTGTGAGCAGTGAAGCTGCTAAGTGCACAAAAACGTTCTCCAGCATCTGGGTCTGAAAAGATGTGCACTGCAGAGGGAGGCACAGGAGCAGCTAGGGCTCTTTGCATCTTTCACAGCACGGACAGGGCCTTGAACCCTTGCAGTCTCCAGGCAGATGAGAGCTCGCTAAAAAGGGGAGGTGGGGATGGGAAGAGAAAGATCTGCTTTGCTCTTGGTGGCTATTTCCAGCCATGCATTGGGATCTGCTCCCTGCTTCTAATGGCTTAGGTCTAGTTCAATTGGCCTTAGCCACTGGCTTTGGTTGTACTCAGTTCTGGTGCTGGTTTTCATGCCCTGCAGCAGCCCCTTGTGCCATGCTTGCCCCTCTGCACTGTGCCCAGCACCTACGTGAGCTGCATGAAGCAGGAAGTATTTCCAGCCACGTGCTGTCTCTAGCTTTAACCGTGACTAATTAAGTGACTGGCTGACAGGCAGATGTATGAGAAATCAACGTGGCAGCTTTCTGCAGTAGTCTAAGAACACAGGCTGGAATGGACAGTCCCAGCAAATGTGCTTTCAAAACATCATCTCCAGAGCATGCATCCTTCGTGGTTATTCTCTTACTGCCATCACTGACCCATTGGGCTGGGAAGTGCTTAGTTACTGTGGGATTTGGACTTAGGACATCACAGCCCTCTGACCTGGATGTTGTCGTTATGAATCTGGAGTTGGAAGTCCTCCAGTCTGTACATATAACTCTCCTGGTTGATTGCTGGAAGTTGAATGGGTGACAAGCTGCAAAAGAACATAATTGTCTCTGTTGATTCTGGAATAAGTGTCTGTCCCCGCAGCAAAAGCGTGCTACGTGCTTATCATCGAGCTAGCTGCTGACTGCTGTATCAGTTGGTCAGCTGTACTTAGAGATGTTTATTTTCGCGTCCCACTGGGCACACCGTGACTGGCTACATGTAGCACTTAGTTATGTGGTCTGATCACAGTGATGCTTTCTTAGCCACAAGATCTCTGATCTAGGTGCACAGCAGGGTGAAGGTTGGCAGGGACTTTGGAAGGTCTCTGGTCTAACCTCTGCTCAGAAGGCCATCACAGCACAAGCAGTAGCTTAGGCAAGCTTTGCACATCTCCAAGGATGGGGGTAGTTGGCCTTGTCCTCTCACTTGAAGGAAGGAAAAAAAAAAGGGAAAAAACAAAAGCAGTGTTAAAAAGGCATTGCTAGGGATCTGTAAGAGAGCTAACAGATGTGTTGTGCTGTGATGAAAGCCATCTTTCTCCATGCTGAGCCTGAGCAGACAGCCAGACATGCATGCTGGACCTGACATATGTCTGCTCCTGGACATCTGGTCCTGTCAAGGAGGACGAGTGCTCTGGGGGCCATACCCCAGCACGTCTTGCCTGTATCTCTCTGGAGCCGATTGCTGATGCTCTGCTGTGTTCAGTGCTTGTCTCAGTCATGAGAGGGGCTTGTGCCATTTCACATCACTGAATGATACCATCTAGATTGGGAGCAGCAGGATTTTTGCAAGCACATGGAGGATTTGCCCAGTGACTGTGCACATATTGGGGTTCAAAATGAATGTAAGTTCCAGGCAGGCCGCCACCAGGCACTCCTGACCCCACAAGAGAGACAAGTATGGCAGAGATAGTTGAGGTGGGAGTCCCAGCTCCTTGCGTCTGTGCTGCCGCCACAGTCTGATGTAGCCTTGGTCAAAAAAATACTTGCAGAGAAATACTCCTCTGCTGCCCTCCATCTGGCTCCTGCCAGTCTGTGCTAACTTATCATGCATGGACCCGTCCCTGCTCATGTATGAGGTTTTTCACAGAGTACTTACCCTTCTAGGGCACTGCCAACAAAGAGGTTGGTACTGAAGCTTTCCATGAGCTCCAGTGACCAAGGACTGTGTGTGGAGGCTATGCTGAAAGAGCTCTGCAGTTTGACTGAAACAGCATGATTTGAAAAGAATGCTGTTATCCTGGTGGAGACCACAGGCTTAGAGCAAGAGTATGAAGACACAATCCTTTTGGGAAAGAAGAGCTGGAGCTGCAGTTCTGCAAGATTTGTTTCATTTTTTGATTGCTGGTACATGGAAATGCGCTGAAAATCATTCCCTCAGAGATTGCCTTGCCTACAGACTCAGGGACAAGCAATTTTTGATACAGAAATGCAGACACTTGTGTGGTTTCTCCTTGGCAACATTTTGCCCAACTTTTTGTTGGTATGAACACCGAGCTGGATGCTGAGCCCAGATGGCTTCCATGGGTTTTGGCAATGCTAAGAGGAGGCACCAACCACATTTCCCCAACGTTTTATCCGTCTTCCATGCACACAGTGTCTGTGCACTAAATGTCTGTGATGTTTCATGGCACCAGCTTCCCTGCAATAATCACGAATGGCTAGGTTGATGCAAGTGCTTTCTTTCACCAGCAGAGACTTCAGCTGGGGCACAATGGAGAGGGTTTCAGGGTGCTCTGCAGAATCCAGAAAGCAAAATGCGGTGCAGTGAAGATGTTCCATGCTCTAAGAATAATCTGTCTTATTTCCATATAGCTGTTTCTCAAGCAGATGTGGTCTCGAACATCATCAGAAGGAAAGTCTTTTGTCTGGGATTGCAGTATCATCCCAGGAACAAATTTGCCTCAGCAATTTTTTGCTGATTGGAAATGCATCCAGTGAGCAGACTTGCTATTTGTTCCTCCTAGCCTTGTGCAGAAAAAATGAGCAGTGCACGTGTCTGCCTGACACAGAGCACTTGCTCACACCTTGGAAATGCCAGCCAGAAAACTTCATTGCAGCAACACCTACTGGCAATGGGAGATTCAGCCCAGAGATTCCATATTCAAGTCCTGTTGGTGCTGAGTCTCAGCACTGGCAGCAGCTTTCTTCTTCCAGTTTCTTCTTGTGAGAGAGAATTATTTTGCAGGGCTCAGAAATGCCGCATGTAGGAAGGCAGAGCACACCCATAGGAAGCTTACGTCTTGATGGCTCTGCTGCCCTCAGCATTGCTGAAGACAGCTTTTTTAATTAACTTTCCTGAGAAGGGCTTTGTTTCATATGTGGAGGGAAGGTGCAGAACGCATTTTAATGGGAGTTGCCAGGAGAATTATTGATTTGGCGAGTAATGTTTCTGAAATAGTGCCATTCTGTTAATTCTGTCAGGTCCTCTGATAGCTTGGCTGAGAGCATTAGGTTTTTAATACGCAATAATTTCCTCTAACTCATCAATGCATAGCAAGATCAGCTGCATGCTTGGTAACCATTTTTCCTACGTACAAAACCTTTGCAGCAATAATTACAAACAGAACAAATTATTACGGATATTCATTCTAAGATACCATTACCCCATACTGTGCTGCACTGTTACACTTTTCACAGCCATTGCTTGCTCTTGAGTAAATGGTTTCATTATAAGCATGAAGGGCAAACTTAATGCACTTCTGACTCACAGCGAACAGCACAAGAAATCATCCTGGCTGTTCCACCGAGTGCTTGGCAGTGTTTGCTGTGAAAGAGAGTAAAACGTCACCTCTGCTGCCAAATACCTGTCAGCCAGGCAGAGGGGCTTTGCCTAGCAGGATGCAGCAGATGGGACTGCTGCATCCCCCTTGAACTCGTCCACCAAAGCCCACAAAGCCCAATGGAACAGGCAATGGTACTGCTGCAGATTAGCCGTGCCAGGGCTGGTTAAATGGGAGTAAGCCATCGAGGGGCTGCCTTGCACCTAGAGTTTTTGAAGGTACCCTGACCCCATGGACCTCCCTGCTCGTCCTCTTGGCCTCTCAGCCTCTGCCTTTTGCTTTCGGCTGCGCTGCCCCTCCAGCTGTGCTACCAAACCCACTGTTTTCTCTCCGCAGCCTCCTTCTCCTGGCCTTTCCACCCTCCTCTCCCTGTCTCCCTCCTCCCTCTTCCCCCCTTACTCTTGAATCTCTATTTCTTCTTCTCTGTTCCAGCAAAACGATATCAATCAAGGTGATAGATGATGAGGAGTATGAGAAAAACAAGACCTTCTACCTAGAGATCGGGGAGCCCCGGCTGGTGGAGATGAGTGAGAAGAAAGGTGGGGGACGTGCTCCGGGGCTGAGCCCAGCCTGTGTGTCCCTGTCTGGCTCACTCATGCCTAGCACCTGCAACACCGAGCTCACATCCGCAGCGCCTGCGGAAAAGGGCAGGAGCGGAGCCCCCCGAAACCCCCAGGGATGCTCCTGCCCTTCCCCGCCTGCCCCATTGGGATGTGCAGCCGCTTCCCTCCCTCCCCAACCATCTCGGCACCACGGCGGACGTGAACTGCATGCGCGTGCGACGCCAATCATGTGTTTGCCTTTGTCTTGTGTTCCCACAGGAAATTCATTACCCTTAGAATACTTGACCGTGAGGAGTATGAGAAAGAGTGCAGTTTCTTCCTTGTGCTTGGGGACCCGGTGTGGCTACGACGAGGAGTGAAAGGTGTGAGAGTAACACCAGACCAGCTCTCGAGACGCTGCCGTCCGCTTTTCTCTGTGTCTCCCTACTCTCACACTCCTTTCTCCTCGCACTCTGGCTCCCGGCCGTTTTGCCCTCCTTCCTTCGAAGCTTGGCCCTTGCAGCTTTTTACTCTGTTTTCTGTTCTCTTTTGTTTTGGGGGGGACTCTGTCTCGCTGGCAAGGGCTCCCCCTGGTATCCAGGCAGGGGACGATGAGCATCGCCAGCCCCCACAGACATTTTGAGCGTATCGCCCCACCACCCCGCAGCTGCAGCTTCATTCAATTCAGTAGAAAACCAGTAGAATTCAGTAGAAATCAATTCAGCCTCCAGAAGCAAGCAATGCTGCATCATTTTTATCAGAAGATGAAAGTAGCCTCTGCTTGAAGTAAAATGCATGGCCAGAGCAGTCTTTTCAGTCTTTTCTACGCTGGCACTAGGGTCTGAAAATAGCTCAAAATCACGGCACAAGCAGGTAATGCCGTAAGATGCAATCAATCCAGGAGAAATCAGGTTACACTCAAATAAAGTTTCATGGCTCTGCACTGGATAATAGCTCCTCATAGGAATAATAAAAACAATTTCCTCTTTCATTACATAAAATAAAAACATTTCTCAACCAACTACAAACCCTTCCGAAAAGACACGGCTCACTTCGTTTTCCAAGCTTTCTTTTTTTTTTTCTTTTTTCTTTTTTTTTTTTTCTCCCAAGAAATTAACTAAAAATTAACATCAAGGCTAACCCTCCATGCTATTGGTTGCCAAGCAAGAAGCAATTTTAAAGCTACTTAAGATAATTAGTTGCCCTACAACAGTCCCTTATGAAAGCCTTTGTAACAAATTGGCAGGAACGGTTGGCCTGCCTGTCTGGTTTCTGGGACGGAAGCTCTCCCTGCAGCAGCCACAGGGCTGGCACATACTGCTCTTCAGGACAGAGAGGGTCCCCAGCAGTCCCCATGCTAGGCAGGGAGATGCCACGCTATTTCAGCCTAATATCTGACAGTGATTCCCCTTCCAAACAGGTGCCATGCAGGTCAGCTTTGCCATCTTCTCTGTCAGGTTTCCAGCTGGTTTTTGTGGCTAGCTGCATTATGTGAACTGGTAGGAGGAGTCAGGCTAAAAAGAAATCAGTTTCTCGCTCTCCTGGTCACAAATTGAGGGTAGCTGAGAGATGTTCAGTTTTGCAAACTAGCTAGTTGAAAGGCTAGTCAGGATTTAAAGGGATACTATTTGCTGCTTTGGCCATGCTGTGTTGGGGTTTTTTGTTGAGCCAGATTTTGTGCTTGATTTTACAAGAGGCAGCGAGATGGGGTGAGCAGCGCTCACAACCTGCAGATGGGAGCACTCCTGAAACGTCACTGCTGCGCCATGTAGCCACACTGCGGTCTGTGCCTTGGGAGCCAAGACCCACTATGCACCGAGGGAGAGCTTTTTTCTTTCATTTCAAAAACCTCAAATGTTGAGTAAGCAGATCCCTGAGCCAAACTTTGCCCCAGACTTTTTTCCTCTCATTCCATATGTTAGAAGCACAGCTGTCAGCAGTAGTTCTTGCTCCCCATAAAGCAGCTGGAAGAGGTCAAAGTCATTACGCACTGCACATGGGACACGTTGTGTCCTCCTCCAAGGCAAAACTGCCCCCGAGACCAATGGAAGATCTTGCACATATGATTCAAAGGGGAAAAATGAATTTTGGGAGTGTGCCTTTTATCTCATACCCACCCCATGTCTGCAGTCATTTTTATTTTAAATCCACAGTCCCATGAAATGTTTCCGTTCCTTTATTTTTAGTGCATCTCTCTCAACACTAATGGTATCCTGCAGTTTTACAGATCTGAAAGCTCTGCCCTGGGATCTGGAGTTTTTCTGTGAATATTCCTTTTGATTTCATTATTCATTTACTTTTCTTCTTCTGTGTTTGTCTCTGTCTGTCTCCTTCACAGCGCTGTTGTTGAATGAGCTTGGTAAGCGCGCATTCCTTTTTCTTTTCCATTTTTCCAGTTTGTCTGCATATTTTCAGAAGACGATTGATTTTGTTTGACATTTTTCCTTGCTCACAACATTCTCTTCTAGGGCGGTCAGCACTATTTAAGTAAGCTCAGGTATCTGATGCCCCATCAGCCTTTGGAATAAAGCCCAAAAGTCATTGTTAATGAGCAGTAACCCACCATGGCAAAGAACATTTTCTGGGAGTGGAGTAGTAACAGGCATAGCAAACCCGCCAACAACCCCGGGCCACGAAAGTGCACCACGACTAGTCCATAGCCGCCTATGCTGACATGGCAAAAATAGAGTGGGCTGGTGACAGGGTCAGCAGAATTGGCCAACCCATCTGGAAGAGGTGATACCTCCTGTTTGGAAGACAGGGAAGGAAGTGAAGCACCCCAAGGCCCCTGGCAGGCTATTTTAGGTGCCAGGGAATTACAAATACTTTTGGGCAGGGTGTCCCCATGCCATCCCCAAGCTAGAAGTAAGGAATCAGCCCCCATCCCCACATGGGGCAGGGAAGGACCTCCATGTCACTGTAGGCTGCAGAGGGCTGCTGTGATGATGCTAACCCTCTCTTTCTCTTTCTCTTTCTCTTTTTCTCTTTCTGTCTCTCTTGTTTTTGGTTTTGTCTAGGTGGCTTCACCATCACAGGTATGGATTTCTGCTTTCCCCCTGTCCCTCCCCCTTCCCTTTCTAATGGCTGTATGCTCATCCTGCTCTTTCCTCTTGGTTTCCTCTTTGCTTTTGTTCCACCCTGGAGGGAAACTCTGGAAGGGTAAGCAGGTGGTGAGGCCACCCTCGCTCACACCGCGTCCCCTCATAGCATACCCAGCCTGCTATGCATGAGGCCCTTGGCAGGACATGATGGTTGGGAAAAGGCCCAGCGGGCCGCAGAGCAGCCCCTCAGGAGCACTGTCAGTGATGCCTGAGGCTATAGCAAGGCTCTGGCCACAAGCAGCTCTCTGCAGGCAGTGGGGCAGCCGGGAGGGAGCCACGCTAACCCCGTTTGCAGTAGAACGTAGAGTTTACTAACAGCACAACATGGGTGTGCACAGGGCATGCAGTGCCTCCGACTGATCTCCTGTTGATCGCTCTGATAGGCAAACCTGTCTTCAGGAAGGTACAAGCTAGAGAGCATCCTCTTCCTTGCACCGTGGTCACCATCCGAGGTACCCAGGGGTCTAACACAGACTGATTGGTGTGTTTGTTTACTGACCCAGGCAGATTAACCCATTTCTTCAGCAAACCCGGCCCCCCTTGGACCATGATGGCCTTCTGATCGTCCCCAGGGTGGGCTGGCAGAGAGCAACGTGGGGGTCCGCACAGGGACAATGACAGAACGTCCCCTGCCTTGAGGCTGCAAAGATGTCAGCGAAGGTGCAGAGCAGCTTTGTGGCTTTTGCAGTGCTGTCACTGCCAGCTCTCTCACATCTGAGACCAGTCATGCCCTTGGAGAGGGCTCCTCACACAGTGCTAGCCCAGCTCTTCCCTCCAAACCCATGCTCTGCAACTGCCAGGCTGCTCTCCCTCAAGGTCAAGCCCTGCTCAGGAGGGTCTCATGCCCATCTCAGGCCTGGGGTTGCAGGTGGCTCTGTCTGGTTGCAGTGGGGTGATGGAAATGTGCTAATCATAGACCTGAAGGGCTGGGAATTGTAGCAGCGTTAGGGGCAATTTGTTCCCCCAAGCAACCCCATAGGAGAGGCAGCAGTCACCAGGCAATACACAATTCCTCCACCCAAAGGGCGAATTCAACTCTTCCTGAGGTTGGACAAGTTGCAAACCAATTTTGCTAGCATTTCCCAGCAAAACTGCCTTATCTATCGCTCCATGACCTCCTTCTTCTTGCCTGCTCTGTTGCTCATGTTCCCCCCAAAGGCTTCCCGACCACCAGCTGATGGGAAGCCAGCTCCAGGGAGTGGCCGTCTGGGCCTGGCTCACAGGCGGGCTCTTTGCTTTACAGAGGAGAACGAAGAGAAGCAGCCACTGACCAGCAAGGAGGAGGAAGAGCGTCGAATTGCAGAGATGGGGCGCCCCGTCCTGGGGGAGCACACCAAGCTTGAAGTCATCATTGAGGAATCCTATGAGTTCAAGGTACTGCTCACATCTCATGCCCTCATCCTTCATCTCCTCTGGCTTTTGGGTTTGCACAGCGTTGGCAAACACATGCTAATGGCATAACAGCAAAGCAGGGCAGCTCCTGACATCACTAGGGCTCAGACAGTCTGTGATCACCATTATACAAGCAAGCTGTTTTCAAATATAACCTTGCTATGACAGCCATGCTTTGCACTCTATTTACATTCAGTCTTGAGTGGTCCCTGGTTGTGGGACCATGGTTGAGTGCTCCCCCCGGATGTGGGACTCCCATGGCAAAGGGCTGATACCCTAAATGCAAGCAGTCATTGTGGCTCTGTGGTGAAGCCTTCCCAGGAGCATCTCCTGCCTTCTCCAGCAGCACTGAACTTCTCCTCCTGAGCAGCACGCACAGGCAGTATCTTTCTCAAGTTTCAGTTATTTACAGTTCTTTGAAGAAGCCCAGTAAAAAGTCCTCCCAAGGTGTTACGGACAACGTGAGCTGCAGCATCTCACTGCTATTTGCTGTTAAACCTCCACCAAGACCACTCAAACTCCCACTGTGAGCAGGTTCGAAAGGTCTTTATGAGTGGCAATAAGGGGAATTGCTGATGCTTACATTTGCTTTCACTGCAGGGGTACTTGATGTGAACTTAGCATCTGCTAAGCTTTATCCATAAACATACAGCTGTAAGCACCAGCACTGGTGGGTTTTAGTCCAGCATCTCCAGCCTCATGGCCCTGATTTTCTCTTCTGCATCTCCATTTGCAGAACACGGTGGACAAGCTCATTAAGAAGACAAACTTGGCCTTGGTGGTTGGCACAAACAGCTGGAGAGAGCAGTTTATTGAGGCTATTACTGTCAGCGCGGGTGAGTTTGGTCTGCGGCTCCAGGTGAATTACAGTCAACCTCAGTCATGTCTCAGATTGGCTGTAGCAGTAATATGGATCATAGTGGAGCAAGAGGAGGCAAAACAGGTGGTAGAGTTATTTACAGTGTCTGCATAAATAAGGCAGTTGATTAAACCCTTTAGTGAGATCACCCTGTCTGATGCATGGGAAACCTCCTGCAGTAAGTGTATTTGTTGTGCCCGGCAGAGAAACACCCAGGCTGCTACTGCATGGCAGAAGGGAAAAGTGACTTCAGTGAGAGAGCTTTGGGGTGCAAATGCTGTGTTTAAATTCAGAGTAGCACAGATGGTGCTGGTAGGAATTGGTACTGCTCCCTGCCCCTGGTGCTCCCTGCAGTGGGGTCTGTGCAAGGGCCAAGGTAACAGGCCTTGAAGACAGCCTCTGCATCCCCCTCTGATGGCCATAAATTTGCTCTTGATCCCCTGCATTCAGGACAGGAATGCTCTTCCAGCCAGCCATATTTATGGCTCTGCAACCCAGTACTTCCCCCAGTTCTGTGAAAGGTAGATCTTGTTTCAACAACTGGGGACATTATAACTCAGTGGCTGGATGTTACAGCCCTGGGTTCTGTGTCTGCAAGCATTAAGGCAAAATCAACCAGCTTAGATTAAAACACAGCGGAAGGCAATCTGAGCCCACCTGGATAATTTGGCTTTGAAAAGGGTGGGGAAACACATTTCCTACCTCGAGCTCTACTATACAGGGCAAACTCTGCGCAGCACAGATTAATTAAAAGTGATGGCTGTACCATTTACCCTTTGCATCTGAAAATGAGGACAGGACATCGTGCAGCAGCTATCCCCTCAAATTGCCATCCCTCTTTTTGTATCATAGTTATTCTTAGAGCCTCCAGCCAAGAGCTTCCTATTATTTCAGATACAGAATGAACATATCATGCAAGACAATCCTCGCTGCAGGTTTCATAGCTAATATGGTTAAAATAATCTATGCCAGAATCAATTATTTAATTGCATCCCATATTAAAGCAAAGATAATCACTGGTATTCGGATCTCATCTCTGTGACGCATGTAAAGGCTGCAGTTATGTGAAAGCCTCACCACTGTCGTGCCTTGAATATACAGCTACCATCAGTGCTAACAGAATGATTAATAGACATTTAATAAGTGTGGCATAATTTAGTGGAAATGACCCGTTCCCTGGCATCTGGGAAAAAGAAGTTTGTCCCTACATTTTTGCTAGGATTTAGCTCCTCAAGCAAAAACATCCTGGAATTGGTGAGCTGAGCTGCCTGGTCACTGCCCAGCCTTGCTCTGTGTTTTGATTCACCTCAGCAGGATTTGGCCAGCAATTCAAAAGAGAGCCATTATTCCTGCTTAACAAAATGACAGACAGATGTGGATGAGCATTATGACAGCAGCACTCATGTTCATTTTTCAGTCTGCTTTATCATCTCCCTAAAGATCTAGATCCACAGCAGTCTTGCTGCCAAGTAGCTTGGGAAAAGGATTAAAATACCTGCTGCAAAATTACAATGTCAGCATAGTACAGCGTATCCTGCCAGTAGCAGCTTTTGTGCAACAAGCAAAAAAATGCAGGCATAAGCTTCCCAGGCTGAAAAAATTCCCTATATCCACGACAATGCACAGGAATAGGTTATTCATATTAGCCAAAATAATAATACCATGCTCCTGATTTGCTACCGCTTCTGCCATGGTGAGTGCAATGTTTTAAAGCCAACGAACACATGATTTTCCATCAAGTTATTCTAGAGAAACCATGTTTACATGTTGGTCTTGAACTGCAAAAGTACTTTGAAGCCAAGCGATATGTGTGCAGTGTTGCCCACCCAGCAGGGTGCTGAGTAGGACTTTTCCCAGACTGGTCATTGCTTTATTATCTTTCCCCAATAGCTCCTTTGTCATGATATGTGGGGTTAATTGACGCCTACAAATCTGTCTTCCCCCAACATGGGTGAGTCTAAGCAGGTGTTTCTCTCCAGGGGAAGATGACGATGATGATGAATGTGGGGAGGAGAAGCTGCCCTCCTGCTTTGATTACGTGATGCACTTTCTGACCGTCTTCTGGAAGGTCCTTTTTGCCTTCGTGCCCCCAACAGACTACTGGAACGGCTGGGCCTGCTTCGTTGTCTCCATCCTCATGATTGGCATCCTGACAGCATTCATTGGTGACCTGGCGTCCCACTTTGGCTGCACCATCGGCTTGAAGGACTCCGTCACTGCAGTTGTGTTTGTGGCACTGGGGACATCAGTGCCAGGTAAGGACAACAGCAGAGTTTGTTGGAAAGATCCATCTCTGCCCAGTCTGGTCCGGGGTTTGGGTTGGGAAAGCCAGCGAAGTCCTCAGCTGTGTTCTGCAGGACCAGTGAGGGGCAATTGGAGATGTACATGGGAGTTGTTTTTCAGTCTCAGATGAGACAGGAGGATAAACCAAGATGTGATTTCACTCCTCTGGAAATACTTTCAAGGTCTTCCCACTTGCAAAGGCTGTGAAGCCTCTATTTCTTTGAATAGCCTCCATAGCATTGGCTCTCAGAGTGGGAAATCAGTCTTTTATTAAAATGCTGCCAGTGTTGACCATCGTGCACTTTTTTTGGAATGTCTGCTCCTTTGACATTCTCTCCCAGGTGAAACAGGTGCTTGCTTGCGCTACACAGTACAGGCGTTTCTGCATGGGATTCAGATTGATCAAGATGAGGCCACTGAGCCAAGGGGAGCTGCTGGAAATGCCTTTTGTAAAAGCTGTAGAAGGCCCTGTATGCACACATGTTCAAAGACATGTCTCTGATCACTTGGTCAGGTCATCCAGCTTCAGAAGACAGCAGAGACTGAGGACTGACCTGGGAGATATAAAAGATGAGTTTCTATTGCCATATACCACTGTGCTGACCAGACACAGTCTGGTTCCCGGAGAAGGGGCTGTAACTCTCCTGCTTCAGTCTCACCAGTCCTAGACTTCCAGTGATCAACACTTAAGTGCTCAGAGATCTTGAAACTGACCTAGCACTATCAAAGCCCAAAAGGGAATCAAAAGAACCGAAAGGAAGAGCAGATTTGGGCA
This sequence comes from Tetrao urogallus, assembly GCF_951394365.1. Taxonomy (NCBI): domain Eukaryota; kingdom Metazoa; phylum Chordata; class Aves; order Galliformes; family Phasianidae; genus Tetrao; species Tetrao urogallus. Next base: position 15,893,281 of record NC_136814.1, read on the forward strand.
AGGAAAGGAAAGAAGCAATTTATAGTCTTCTGGCACTAGTGCTACGTGTGAGTTTTGCAGGGCTGTTTCATAGCCTCAACATACAAAATCTCCCCTCTGTTTTTGTTGACAAAAGTTGGCATTTCGGGAAACAAGGGAAAGCGAGAAATTCTTTTTAGGATGTATTTGGCTTCTTGTTTGAATTAGCAGATGCTCACAGATGGTGCAGTGCTAAGTGGGCTCCTGGGTTTGCATGTAAAACCAGCACTTCCCTATGGAACATCACACTGGTCTACTGGACACGAAGTCTGCAGTGTAAGAGGCCAGTCAGGTTTATTACAGATCTTTTGCTGTTGGAGGTGGTGAAACAGCAAATGTGCACACATCTGCATGGCTTTTAGTCCCTGCTAAAGGGGTGAAAGATGAGCTCTTGATTACCAAAATGTTAGGCTCTGCACAAGGCTATGGAATTTAGTGAGGGAAAAGGCATTAGAGAGAAATCATTAAAGCAAACACAGAAATGCAAATACAAACATCAGCAGACCTGATGGATAGAGACAAACCATTGTGGCTCCCACAAAGCTCTTCCAACCAAGTCAGCCTGTCAGTGCATGTGGGCCGGAGGCCGATACACAGTGGTACTGGGAAGGGCTGCCTTAGCTTGAAGCACCATGGGGCATCTGAGGATCATACTGGGGGAGGTGCCCCATATTTCTGGAATTAGAGTTTTCCTTCCTGGGAATTTCTGGACCCTGACTGTCCTTCCTTGAGAACGCTTGTAGACAAGTCTGTATCCTTAACCAGATGCTTTGTGGCATCTGTCCCCAAGATACCCTCCACTAGCTCTCCCTACCTGTCTGTTTCCTGAGGGTTTCTCTCCACCTTCCCTTTGCAGACACGTTTGCCAGTAAAGTAGCAGCAACGCAGGACCAGTATGCGGACGCCTCCATTGGGAACGTCACCGGGAGCAATGCTGTGAACGTTTTCTTGGGCATCGGAGTGGCCTGGTCCATCGCGGCCATCTACCACGCAGCACATGGACAATCCTTTGAAGTCTCACCCGGCACTCTGGCCTTCTCCGTCACTCTCTTCACTATTTTTGCTTTCATCAGTGTGGGCGTGCTGCTCTACCGGAGGAGACCCGAAATTGGAGGTGAGCTAGGTGGGCCGCGGACTTCCAAGCTGCTCACATCCTCACTCTTTATCCTCCTCTGGCTCTTGTACATATTCTTCTCATCTCTGGAAGCCTACTGCCACATAAAAGGCTTCTAAAGGAACAATCAGAGATAGTAAATATATGTATATCTATATGTATCTATATAGAGCAATATATAGGTATAGATATAGATATAATGCTGTGTATAATGAACAGAGAAAGAATAAAAGAGATTTGCCATGTTCACACACCTGCTGATGGAAAGCAGCTTTGGAGAGTCCTATGAACTAGGCAGGACCCCAAAGTTGGCTGGACCCCTCCTCAGGGGTCCCTTCTTTGCAACTCTACCAGTGAGAGCAGCCAGCAGCCCCTGAGCCCTTTCCCATTGCTCCCACTGACTCCGGGAGGATGGATGCGAAGGCAACTGGGCGAGTCGGCACAGGGAAGGCCGATGGCTGGCTAGAAGTGGACACAGTGGGCAAGGAAAGGAGAGCAAGGGTCCCGACCTCCGACCATCCTCCGTCTGCCTTCGCCTCTTGGGAACATCTCCTCCGGCCCTATTGGAAAGAAGCGAGAGACCAGACTGAAGACAAGGGGAAATTGGGAGCCTCCTAAGGATAGAACACAACCATTTTCATCATTTGATTTATTTTTTTTTCATTTTTGACGTATGTACAATTAGCATTCCTCCCTTTCTCCCTGCTCCATTTTCCCCTTTCCCCATGTTCTCTGTGCTTTGGGGACGCAGCCACATGTCTGGTGTCCTGAGCTGAGGTCCCACCTCGTCCCTCCCTGGGCATGCTGTCATGGTACTAGTAACATTTGCATGAACAAAACGACCCCTACCTGTATATAACATCCTATAGTGATAGTCCTTCCAGCTGTGTGGGTTGAGCATTGCTGATATAAGTGTTTTCTTTTCACCAGGTTTTATTTATTATAGTTAGTGTAGTTTCTCTCATAGGTTTGGGTTTTTTGTTGTTGTTGTTGTTCTTTGGTTGTTTGTTTCCTCTTCACAGGGAGTGACAGGAGGGAAAGCTTTCCCCACTCCCTGTTCAGTACATGTGTCCCCAAGAAGCAAAAACAGCCACACGGACATAGGTTTTCTGTGTCCTTGGAGGCCAAGTGGCAGCCCTCGTTTCAGGACGTGTCCTTGGGGCTGCTCTTTCCCCACAGCCATTTGGAATAATTCAGCACAAGGGCTGTAAGGAGTTCTCCTCATGTGCCACATTGGGGCGTAGCTCTGGCACAGAGGTGAGGGGCTGGTGAGCAGGGTGACAGGGAGGAGGCAGAGCAAGAGACGTGTCTGGCACGTGCTCCTTCTGAAACCAATGGAAGGGGCACAACAGGGCCACTTCAGGATGCCCGCAGAGTCTGGGAGATGTCCCCTACCTGCGCTTCCCACCAGCCATACCAGTGGCCCAGACAGGCAAACCCTTCATGTGCATCCACTGGTGAGCTCCTCCAACCTGGCTGGAACGCACCTCTGCACCATAACCCTTGGGCTGGGGTATTTGTATCCGTTGTGAACAATCTGCAGGAACTTCAGTGAACCTGTTGTAAGAGTTTCTCCAGGAGTCTGAAGATTTTTTTTCCTTGTCAATCCTCTTCTCACTTTTGAAGGGTTATTGTGGTTTTCTTTTTGTTGTTTTTTTTTTTCGTTTGTTTGTTTGTTTTAAGGGAAGAATTGAACACAGATGCAGGTTGTTCAGGTGTGTGATTACCTTTATGTACAATGACTTCATTTTCATTTGTTTGCCTTCGTTGATTTTTCATTGTGTGTATTGCCCACCACTATAGGCAGTGATCCACTAATTGTGATGATCCTTATCAATGGTACACAATGCACAGACAAATAAAGTTTGCAATGATTCCTCATGGACCCAGTAGTGCTCCTGCATATTCTCTATGGAGAACCCTCCCCTTCCCCCTTGTTGTCTTCCTGTACGTGGCACCCACCTCTTATTTCTTCATCGCTTTGCCTTTGTTGTGTTTCTGCTGCCAACAAGGGCCCCCACGTGCCTGCTCCTGCCCCATGGGTGAGGATCAAACACTATCACTGAGCCTGGCCCTCCTAACCAAAAATCCAAGGCTGCTTTGTGTCACCCGATCTGCCCACAAGCACTCGGCATCCCCCAGGACGAGCACAGGTTGAGCATCAGCAGCATTAAGCCGAGCACAGTCTCTCACATCCACATGCTTTCCCTGGGCCCTGAACTATATGAGCAGAGCAGCTCTCCTGACCCAGTAATTACATCTCCGGAAAGGTGATGCTGGTGTTTCACTCTCATCATCCTTCGCTTCTCTGCCATGAACTGCACTCACTGAAGTAATTAACAAGTCAAATGGGACTTGTGCAGCGGCCTGTTTTAAGAGGCAGTAAATAACTGTTCTGCTCAAAGAGCCTTCCAGCGGGGATGATGGAGCACTGCTTGCTTAGGACACGGCCTAAATCACGCAGTTAACGCCAGCCTTGTTTATGCTATTACTCTGCCAGCCGCATGCTTTTGGCATCCTTAACGAGCTCGTGCAAAGCATGATGCCTCTCTGCCCTGCAAACCGCGCTCCTCGAGACACACAGGCTCCGGATGCCTCCAGTTTTGGGGGAGATTTTCTCCCTATGTTTTTCACTTCCTACAAGGACAAGAGGGCAGGGGAGGGCTGGAGACCCTTTCTGGTAGACACATGCCTCAACTATGCCAAGCAACTGGATGTGGTCTGTGAATTCAGTGTGCTATTTATTTTTGCTGCGTGCCAGGAGGAGAGGGCTGGAGCATGTGTGTTATTGTTAGGGTTATTTTTAAACGCTTGGGTATGAAGCAAGAGCAGCAGTACTGGGGGCTATGTGTGTGCCTGCGGAGGAGGGTCGGACACCTTACCAGCCCAAAAGTGCCGGTGTGCCGGTGTGCCAGAGGGAGAGAGAAGAAGAAAAGCTTCATGCTGGAGGGAATAATTCCGGGAGAAGCCTTTGCAGGATTTTTCCACAGGCTTTGGCACCTGCGCCCATCCCAGGCAGCACATTTGCAGAGCACCAGGAGCCTCCCCAGCTTCTCAAGATGCCCAACCACACACACAGGCACAGCTGCGGGAAAGCCTGTTTATCTTGTAAAAGCTCGACTTGTGCAGGAAAGCATCCAGAGGCCTCTGTATTCTTGCAAAATGCGCCGAGGGACAATAAATACAGCCAGATTCCTCACCTTTTAAGGACTTGAGACTTCCCTCTTTTGGAAGCGGAGGTGCCAAGCTCGTCACCAGCCCTGGCATGAAGGAGCGGGAATGCTGCTGACACAGGCGCTGCCAGCTGGATGTCTGGCATGGGGACAGGGGCAGCACCGCTATGTCCCTCCACTGCTGGAAACCCCATTGAGGGGCTGTCCCCAACCTGAATGCTGTGACTGTCAGCTGGATGCACCTGATGGCTGGGACACAGTGACAGCGATGCTCCCCAGCATCTTGGACGTGAGGCCAGGCAAGCGATGGCCACCGTGCATGTTTCCAGGTGGCAGTGGAGAAGGCGGGCACACCGAGCCCTTCCTGATTGCTTTTACTGTCGCTCCCTCAGGGGGTGTTGGAAGTTCCAATGTTTCTGCTGAATTTCCACGTCTTCATGGCCCACACATGCTGTTGTTCCCCACCTGAGCATGTCAGAGCAAACTGAACACTGTAACTGGGGGCTCAAGGTCCACTTCACCTCTTTCAGATCAAAAAAGCGCCTGTTCTCAGCACTAAATGTTCTAAAAAACCCACTGGCTCCACATCACAGTGGGCAGAGCTCAATCAAGGCCCAGTCCTGCTGCGTGGTGATAGCATGAGGTTGAGACAATGTCTTTGCTGGGAGACCTCCAGCTGCAGCAACTTCAGTACTGACCGAGCCTTACTGCTCCTGGACCCTCACAGGACACGGGGGACACTCACAGGGCTCTCCCTTGGCCTCTCTATAGAGGCTGGATTTATTTCCTCTTTTATGCCCAAATCAAAGCCTGTCCCAGGCCGGTCTGGGGGTAAAACCAGCTTTCATAGACTGCTGGCTCTGTGGTGGTCTGGTCTTGCTGAGCAGTGAGAGCTGCCCTGAGCAAAAAGACAAGCCAGCACCTCCCATATCCTCACCTATCTGTTCCACGTGGCTTCCCTCTCCTTCCCAAGTCAATGTGTATTTGTTCCCCAATGGCCACCCTCGTCACAAGGCTCCTCCAGCTCCTGCCCTGCACAGAGCACTGAGCCCATGGTGCCTCACGGCAGGAGGCTGGGCTCTGCTGATAACCCGGATCTTCAGGCTTCCCAAGGAGGCCGCAGCTCAGCAGCATGGCCAGATGGGACTTTTTGCAGACTGAGAGAAGATAGCGGGGAGCCCTCCTCCGAGCTCCAGCCTGACGCTGGGACAAACAGCCAGATGATGGTAGAGCCACCTCAGGAGCAGAGCTCTTGCAGCCTCATCGGAGGCTTCCATCAGCGAGGCAGAACCTCACTGGGGCAGGAGGGAGAGCCCAACAGCACTGCTCAGCCCTCCGAGCCCCAGTGGGCGCACCATGCCGGGCAGCCCCCAGCTCAAGCCTCTCCATCTCTTCTCTCGCGCGGTTCCTTGTCAGCTCACACGATGCAGCTACACTATTTGAAAAGCCATACTCTTTGTTGGTACGACTCTTTTCGGACTGTTGATTTATATATATTTGTTGATAAAAGAGGTCATCTTGGGAGACGCTCGTAGTCTACTGGGGAACAATCACCCAGTGCTGTATATTCTGTACATGCTGTATAAACAAAGCAAAGTATTTAAGCCTAAATGTTTGCGGGGTGAGGGGAGGCCAGCCACCGGACAACCTGGCATCCCTTGGGGTGACTGTGGACATGGGGACGGGACCTGGCCCAAAAATGGGGCAGTGCACCCGGAGATGCGAGGCCACATCCGAAGCCATGGTGACGCCGCACATCCCGTCCCCACCGAAGGCTGACTGTCCCACACATGGCCATAGAGCCACCCTGTGCTTTCTGTGTCGTTTGAAACCATCAGAGACAGTCGTGGCAGCCTCGAGAAATTGTGCTGAGCTCATCTATTTTTATATCTGTGGTGTTTCCCAGTTCATAGAGAGTAGTGAACAAGTACCCCTATAGCTGAAAGTGACATGTTCAAAATAAACATACGACTGCGGAAATTATTTGTAATAATAATTTATTTGAAATATTCTGCCAAAGATAGCTCTCTTAATGGTCTGTAAGCGTCGTTTCTCTCTCTTTGCTCTGAATGTCATTGTGAAAGCACCTTTCTCCCTGCTCTCTTGGGAAGACTTGCTTTTATTTTGGTATATATATAAGGGCAACAAAAAAGACCCATGTTTTGGTTTTTTGTTTTTTTCCTTTTTAACCAGAGCCGTATGTAGAGGAGCAGAGGGACACAGGGAGGCACAGGGAGATGTAGGATGACTTCTTACCATTTGGGTCATGGATGGGACACAGCAGAGGGGAGGAGATGTGGGCATGTGCCCCCTCCACAGTTTGAGCACCTGTGGGATGAGCTGGGCCCCCCAAACCACCCCCGAGGGATCACGCTCATATGGCTTTGCAGCTCCATCTGCAATGCCTCAAGTCAGGGCCGGGCCTGGTGGGTGTGAGGTTAACCAGGGGTGAAGCTGCCCAGATCCGTCTGCTCTGAAATTAGAGATTTCTTTATTTTGTTGGGAAAACAAAAACAAAAACAAAAACAAAACAAGAGTCTTATTATCCTTCCTCAGAGTTTCTGCTCGAAAGAGCTTTTTAATGCTAGAAAATCACCTCCCATCGTCGTCTGCGATCCTTACACTTGTTGCACCAGGAACTCGTCCTTATCTGTACCCATCAGACCCCACCTTACCAGAGATACGTATGGCAGAGGGGTTGGGTTGGATGGGTCACTGGGTCGGGTGGTTTGTTTTTTGCTTCTGAGCAGAGTCATAAAACTTCTTGATGGTAAAAAGCCAGAGATTGGTGACAAAGGAATGGGTCGGGATCAGCTCCTCATGCACTTGTAGTGGAGAGGAGGCAGCAGTGTGAGGTGCAGGGGGTGAAGCAGGGATGTGGGGTGTGTGGGATGGAGCCCCCGGCAGCATCTGCAACCGTGGCATGATGGGGATGGGCAGCAGCTGGGAGAAGAACTGGGTTTCTGATCACTGTGCATTTTGTTAATTAGGGAATTCAAATAGTTTTATTTTTACCAAAAAAAAAAAAAAAAAAAAAAAAAAAAAAAAAAAGCCAACAAACAGATAATCTTTATTCCGGTAAAGACAACTGTTGACTTGAGATATATATATATATATAAATATATATATATATACATATAAAGCATATATATATATGTTATCTGAATGGTTTATATGCTACATAACATGGAAACGTTGCGAGGTGTGTCATCCCAATGTATAAAATAAATGACTTTCCCTGCATGCTGCCTGGGTATGTTGTGACTTGAATTAAGAATTGCCTTATCCAGAGGTTGTATGTTACCCACCTGGGGAATGGCCTGGCACTGTCCATCACATCACACGTGTATTGGTGCTGTGTTGTGTCCGGTTCCAACAAGCTGTCTGTCACCTGTGTGCTTTGTGGGAGAGCTTTATCTTGTTAAACCCGTGCTATGTAAACCTCTCATTGCCTGAAGTAGCCCAGAGTTGTACAAATCAGTGTCTTCAGCCGTTTTCCTAATTTTATCACATTTCCTAACACAAAATATAGATGTTTGTAAATTCTTCATTCATTTTGTCTATCTCTATGTTTTCTAATCTGGCAAAGAGCTGCCCCCAAACGACCACCCCTGCTCATGGCTGCTGTACCCAGTGGCTCCCTGCAGCTGGAACTGGGGATGGATGGAACTGAGGATGGGTCAAACTGGGGACCGATGGAACTGGGGATGTGGAAGTGGAGAAGGATGCTGATCACTGCGATCCTTCCCAGCTCAGCAGGACGGGCTCCTGAAGCACCAGCACTGCCTGTGTGTGCCAATGGTGCCAACGTAGAGACCCATGAAACCGGAGAGATGCAGTTCTGGCAGTGAATGCCCACAGCAGGACAGGGCTGGGTGCCCGGCCTCGGGCTGCCAGATGTCCTACCCACCTGCAGGAGCCCCCCACTTCCTCACCCCCATTGACTTGGGTTTGGGCAGCACCTGGGGATGGGATGGGGACCAAAGGCAGCGGGAGCAGAGTGGGCTGGGGGAGAGGCCAGCCTCGGGAAGGCCATACAGAAGAGCAGTGAAAACAGGTTCACCTTTATATTCTAAACATTATATTGCTAACCGCATTTGGTCCAATTTTAAACGCTGACTGCATTTGTTCCAATGATAAAGTGCATTTAAAAGTGCAATTTAAAAACTCAATTCAAAAACGCATGTCAAAAAGTCAATTCAAAATGACTGTTTTATACATATATATATAATATATATATATACATATATATATATATATACACACACCTTTATTTATTTAATTGCCTCTTTTCACCGCACCTCCCCGCACATTCCCACTCCCAGCGTCGAACGCCCGCCCCTTCCCGCCCCGCAGCCCCGTTCCCGGGAGCCGCGGCCTCCCTCCTGGCCCCGCCCCTCGGCTCCCATTGGCTGCGGGGCGGCCAAGTTTCCCGCGCGCGCGGCACGGCAGCATGGCGGGGGAGCGGGCGGTCGGGCTTGTGCGGGAGCTGCAGAGCGCTGCGGGCGGGCGGCTGCCGCCCTTCCGGGTGAGTGCGGTGGGAGCGGGGCGAGGGGCGAGCCGAGAGCCGAGGGCGGCCCGTCCTCACCGGGCTTCTGCGGTGCTGCAGGCGGAGGAGCTGCGGCAGGTGCTGGAGGAGATGCGGACGCTGTACGAGCGGAACCAGGCGGATGTGTGAGTGCCGCGGTGGGAGCTGAATGGGGAGGGCGGGGCCGCGGAGCTCTGTAACGCCGCCCTGTAACCGGGCTCCTCATCCGCCAGGTCTGAAGCGAAGTCGGGCCGAACGGATCTGATTTTCCTCATCCGGTTTCGGCACTGCTGCCTCCTCCGCAACCAGCGCTGCATCGTGGCTTACCTGTGAGTGCTGCGTGCTGGGGCCCCGGCCTGCAGCGTCCCCGGCTTTCTCCTCTGTTCGAGAAGTTCGAACTAATGAACGGGTCAAAAACGGCATCCTTCAAAGGAAGGAGGGAGCCCTAAGCAGAGCTCTTGCCCAGTGCTGCGAGGGCAAACAGGCGCTGCATCAGCAAAGATGCCGTGTTTGCCACTCGTGTCCCCCCCCAGGTACGACCGGCTGCTACGGATCCGGGCGCTCCGGTGGGAGTATGGAAGCATTCTGCCCAATGCCATCCAGTTCCACATGGCAGCCGAGGAAGTGAGTCAGCCTGCTTTTCAACTGTTACCCTATTTCCCTCTCAGTATTCCCTCACTCCTCCCAAATGATTTAGTACAGTCAGAACAGCATTACGTCTTTTTCCTTTACTATAAACTTGAGACACCTGATGCGCCTTACTGTAAATACCAGTTTGTTTCTTTATGCCTGAAGGATGCAATCCCAAATGCATGATAAGTACCAGTGATGCATGACCACTTCAAGGATCATCGCCTTCATCAGATCAGACTCACAGCCCACAGAACTTTGTTCATAGAAGCGTAAAGGTTGGGAAGACCAGTAAGGTTATCTGGTCTGACCATCCTAGTCTCCTCATGCTGCTTTCAAATGCTGTCAGTCAAATGCTAGACTGAAGCACAGAGCTGCTGGTCAGCATGTTTGCTAGCCCAAATCCAGACTGCCCTGTGCCCAGAATAGATTTTATTTTTTTCCCCCTTTAGAAGAACTCGTACGCAAAGGAGAGCTGTGACAGCACAAACCAACCAGGTGTCATCCATCAGGAACATGTCCTTCAGCATGAGCTGTGTGGCTCTGCCTGAGGGACTGCTGTTGGCATCTGCAGGTGGAATGGTTCAATCGGTACAAGAAATCCCTGGCTACCTACATGAGGTCAGTGGGAGGAGAGGAGGGACTGGACCTTACACAGGACATAAAGCCTCCTAAAAGCCTGTACATTGAAGTAAGTGCACGAGTGCTGGCTGCTGCCTGTGAACAAAGTATGCTGACAAATGCATGACTAGTCTGCAGGAAATGTGTGTAGTAGTGGTGAGTGGTCTGAATGGCAGTGAAAAGTTCTTGCAGCCTGTAGTTTGTAGCAATTTAATTCTTCTAAAGACCTCTTCAGATCAATTAGAAACCTTGTTGTCACTTAAGCATTGTTAACTAGGTGTTGGTGCTTTCTTGTCATTGTTTAATAGATTTTCACAGATCAGACTATAAATCATTTTATGCCATTGATACAACAAAGCAAAAGCAAGTGGAAAATGATTTCGGAGTCAGTAGCTGAAGTGCTGTGTTCTCTTAGAAAGAAAACATACAGTCAACCAGCCTGCTCTTTATAACTGTTTCACTGCTAACAGACTGACATTTCCTGCTACATGTGTGAGGAGGCTCTAGAAATGCTGCTGTTGTGCAGTGCTACTCTTTCCCTCGTCTCTGGAGTGCCTGCTCTGCCCACTGTGCTTCATCTTGCAGGCAGAGGCATGAAGAGTACATCAGGTAGGGCCCTCAGACTATGGGGTCCATCTGGTTTTATATTTTCAAGTCAGGGCTGTGTGAGGTGGGTAGGAATATGTCCACGCTTCAGAGACATGCTCCATAACTCTTGCGTCTCTTGCAGTGATGTCTGATGTTTTCTGTGGGAGGTGTGCTGCTGCAGACACAGCTACCCTTCTGCTTCACAGGTGCGGTGTTTGAGAGACTATGGAGAATTTGAGATCGATGATGGCACCACTGTCCTGTTGAAGAAGAACAGCCAGGTACCTGTGACATGAAAACAAGGTTTAAATCCTCTCCTGTTCCTTTCCTTCCCTTCCACTCTTGTGACATAGCCCTGCCCATCCCAGCTTCACAGCATGTCACAGTTCTCCCATGTGTGGCTCCCTTGTGTGTGCTGCAAGCTGTCTGCATGCACCAGGACTGCACTTCACCCCTGCCTGATCTGTGATGTAGCAGAATTGGCTATGTAATAACAAATCCAGTCTGCCTGTATTTCAGGGAAAATCTGTCTGTGTTTCTGTGCAGCACTTCTTGCCCCGCTGGAAATGTGAGCAGTTAATCAGACAAGGAATCCTGGAGCACATTCTGTCATAAGCGTGCAGGACAGGAGCCTTTGCTTGGTGGTCTGTGCAGGACTTCAGCCACCTCAGTATTTTAGAGCACCCTACAACTCCTCATAACAGCCTGACACAAAGATCATCTCCAAGCTTGTAAGCAAACCATATTGGCCAGCACTTTGTGACCAAAGGGTGCGTAGCAGTAACACAGTAAGCCCGAGAGTCCTGCAGTGGGTGGAGGGTGTCTTGTAAGCACCACAGCTACAAGCAGGGTTTGTGAATGCAGTTTTGCTTGGAGCAGTTCTTTGTGCCTTGGAAAATAAGAGACTGACCAGCTGGGAGAGTTCCACAGCTGCCAAATAAAAAACTGCTTCAGCTTTCAATGTTAATAGCTCTTCGAGAGTCTATGTTATGTTCTTTACAGCTCTCTGACCTGGCTCTTTTGTTCAACCCAGACTGACTGTGCAGAGTGATGCTTAGGAGGTCATTAGGTGTCTCAGTGAACTTCAACCATCAGGTCAGCTCCAAGAGTTTCTTTCTGGGGCTAGATGTGGAGCTGCTCACCTTCGATAGTTGCTGAGAGATAATACTTCTAAAAGCATAAGCTCTAGGTAAGACCACAGGCTTTCCTGGCCTGATGTCCATCTGACAAGCAAAAAAAGCAGTAGCTTAAGGAAGAATGCAAGCAGAGAAGTGCCCAAGCAGTTTTTTCACTGCTGCTCCCAGCCTAAGCTAGGGGTAGCTCAGAGGTGTTCCCTGCTTTGTTTTGCCACCCTGTGTGAGCTTTCATCTTTACCAGCTTCTCCAATAGCCCTACTCTTTAGGGCTGCCCCAAGACAAGAGAAGTCTCTGCCATCTTCCGCAACAGAAAAATCACCCATAGACCTGAGGCCTTCTCAGTCAGCTCTCTCCTGGTGTTGTCCCTGTCCTGTCCCTTATAGAAGCAGGGCTGGAGAACATCGCAGCACTGCCAGGCTAGGAGTTAAGAGCCAATTTATCCACCCTTATTTTCATTCCAACGACAGGTTGATCTATGTTGAAGCCCTTTTGCCTATGTTGACTGTCAGGCTCTGTGTCACCACTCTGCAGTCAGGCTTGTTTAGTCTTTCTGCTGTAGCAGTCACCACAGTCCCTTGAGAATCACAAGTCCTTTCACAGCCTGGCAGAGAGCAAGGCAGGGTGTAATGATGTACAGAGGGTAATACCCTGGGCTGATCAATATATCTGTTATCTGCTCATGTGAATGCTTGGCTTTGTGGCATCTTAGAAAGCTTGCCAGTGAAGGCTTAACAAGGAAGGTGAAATGCTGTGCTTTACTTACCATGCTTCCTGCTCTCCCTGAGAATGTGCAATAAGGACAGCTTGCTGAAGTATGGTGGTGCACAGGGGACACCAGCCCTGCCCCAAGCTTTGGAGATTGAAATCTGAAGAGGACTCTTCCCTCAGATGCTCTGATCTGCTTATGGCAGAGGCAACAACCCACCAGCAGGTTAGTTTGGATCCTAGGCTCAGGTTTTGGGAAACTTCAGGTTCAGAGTCTCCTAGAGGAACTGTAGGGAAGGAGGGGAAGAAAAAAAAAAAAAAAAGTTCAGCAATAGTTGCAGGAGACACCTGAAATTCAGAGGAGGCTGGAGATGGCAGGAAGTACTGATACCACAATGCAGAATACAGCTTTCTACTCGGAGTACACCAGATGCAGAAACCTGCAGCCCCCTCTGCCCTGGCTTTCCAGATGCAGGCAGCTCCTGGGGAATGGCAGCTGCTGGGGAATGGCTGAGACAACAGCACATGCTGCCATTGGGACTGGCACCAAAGATGGTGTTTATAACAAGAAAATTAAGCTACCCACTGGACTAGTTTCATTGAAGGAATAGCATCTCTATTTTCTACTTTCTACGCAGGGAAATCCTGGCAAGATCAGAGAGAACAAAGCTGATTACTCAGCCACATTTCTCCTTTCATACCTGACAAACCTCAGCCAGGCTCAGGAGCAAGGCTGCCATAGCAGTGCTCCATCATGCACTCAGAGATGCTGGTGTGATTTTTTCAATGAGCTTCTTCAAGGCCAAGGCCTGCTCCTCCAGCATGTGGTTCTTCTTCTCAGCGTTCATCTGCTTCAGTTCAGCTGCCTGCAGGGCCATTGCAAACCCTCTGTTTTCTTCACGGAGATCTTTAATCAGCAGTTTGTTCCTGCACAGTTGAGCCTGCGGTACAGACAGGAGGCTTAAGGTTCAGTGTCCCTCCACGGAAGTCCCAGCCCAGCAGAGACAAGTGGCACCAGCACCTCCTGCACTCACCTGTGCATCCTTGAGGCGAGCTGCCCCATCTGCAAGCGCAGCTTCAGCACTCCTTAGGTCACACTGCGACTCCTCTGCCTGCTCCACAGCTGCCTGCAACAGGCGCTCATGTTCTTTCTTCAGCACGAAACAAAATCCTGATGTTATGTTGGGCTGTCCCAGGTAATGTATACATCCCACCAGGTCCCAGCACTCTCCCTGAAGTGTGAATGGGGGAGCAGTGGAGGTGTTGCAAGATGCAAAGAGCTTGGTGGGAAGTGCTTAAGACCAGCACCACCTTCCCTAGTTCAGCACCAGTCTGTTTTTTAAAACCCAACACCTTGTTTTCTTGGTGCCCTACATTTAAAGCCAGCCTGCTTTGTGCATGTCCACGTAGAGGGCTCAAGCTTTCTCTCCACAGCCTAAGCCAACACAAAGTGTCTCCCTAAATGGTTCCTGCCCTCTAGGCACAAGGTATCTGGTCTGAGGTAGATGAATAGAAGTGGAGTGTACTCCTGATCAAGCACAGTTTGGTGACAAGATTCATAAGGAATGAAAACTGCAGCTGGAACTTGAAAATCAATTGCATTTTTCAGGTACAGAATTTTCCATCCAATCCTCTGGTGCCCTTGACCACAGCTCCATTCCAGGCTGGTAGTGCTCCCTCTCTGGTACCCTTGAGGGAACTTTTGCAGCTCCCTGCTTACCTGGGTCCTGACCAGCTGTCTGCACGCCTGCTCAGCCTGCTGCTGGAGGTTTGCCTGGAGCTGCTGAACCTTGCACTGTTCCTCTTTCAAGCTGGCTTGCAGCTGTTCAAACTGTTTCCTTGGCACCGCATTGTTCAGCTGTGCCTTGGCCTGCTGCAGCTGCAGTGCATGCTGAGTCTGAGCCAGACTCAAGCTTGCTTTGGCTTCAAAGAGCTGCAACAGAGAAAGGTTGCCAGTTACAGCATTGTGCCAGCACTAGGACAGGTTGAAGGTGTGCTGCACATAAAAGGAGGGGCTAAGCAGCACACTCAGCCTCCACCCTAGGTCTCATGTCATCATGGCCACAGCAGACCAGTAGAATCTTGACAGGTAGGCTTAACAGGCAGCCTGCAAAGCCACGGATTGACAGTGCTGGGAGCTGCAGAAGGGTGACTCCTTTGTAGCTCTCAAAGAGGACAGTCTTTTCTGTCTGGGGAAGGTGTTCAATACAGCCCTAAGTGGGGAAACACCAACATCACAGGGACCACCCAGCTGCATGCTACCTTGTCAATGACCAAACAGCACCTACTTCCTCTTGCGATGCCTCAAGCTGTTGCCGGAGCAGCTCCATCTCTGACCGACACGCTGCATGCTGCTGGCAGTGCTCCGGCCTCATGGCCATCTCCACTCCTTGTACTTGCTTGACTTCCATGAGCCTCTGGTTCTGCAGCTGGGTGGACCCAGTGCTGGCGCTGCAGCCGACTTCATGCTCCAGGATCTTATGGCTCAGCTTCCTCACCTTGATGTTTGTCTGGGACACCTCCACATTGCTCTTTCCACTCTGTAAATAAAATAAAAACACACACAAAGGTTTGGAGTGGGAATACTAGCAGAAACTGCTGGGTCCCTACATAGGAACACTGCTGTCACCACAGGACCTTGCGTGCACCCAGAACTCATTTTCCAACCTGAACCAAGCCCCGAAGCCATGAACAGCCTCATGCTTAGGAAAACCTACACAGATTACAACCCTGGAAGAGGTTGATCGGGAAGGAAGAGAGGGGGTCCTAAGGTCTGACCGTAGAGCCATGTAACAGAAATATTAAGATTGGCATCAGTGCAGTATGAGTGGACTATCATAATAGAAGAAGGGCTACAAATGCAACCTCCATCAACACCAAAGGGCACCATCCCCTTGACGTTCCTGGGACATCACACTCTCAGCAGCAATGCTGAGCAAGGTGCAGTTTCCGTGGTTAATGTGTCAGCAGGAAGCCTGCATCTACCAGCATACATCTCACGGCCCCCTCATTCCTGTTAGCTTCTCAGGAAAAGAAGGTAACAAACATAGCTTTCTTCAAATGGAGGAAAAGTGTGCAGTTTACCTGGGCCTAAGGCTTATGGAAGCTGACTCAGCAAGGGTCAGGAAAGGACCACCCAGTTGCAGATGATGGTTCTGTAGTGGAAATGCTAAGTCAGGGCTTGAAGCAGTGACTGAGCACCTGGTGGGAAGGCAGGACCACCCCCAGCGGAGCTCAGGTGCATGCAATACTCCTGAGTGACTGAAAGAGATGGAGCCAGGATCCACCCCTTCCCAGACCTCATTTAAGGGCCAGCAGTGAAAGTAAAGTGACCATGCTGGAGATCTCTGCCTGCTGGAAGCCTTCTAAAGGTTAGAAAATTTTTCTTCCTTCATTTCTGCATCCATGGCTGCTGCATTTGGACTTGGTCTCTTTTACTGCAGCCTAGGATTGTGCCACCTTGCTATTATTGCAGTTATTATAACTTTCCATCACGTTATAGCATTACACCATTACAGACCCAAACAGTGAAGATATTTCCAGAGAAGTTGCTGTTATTAGCCAGGAAGAGTCCCAGAAAAAGGGTGAGTACTTGAAAACCTGCTATCCTGAATCACATGAGTATTCTGACCAAGCCTTTTGCACACA
Organism: Tetrao urogallus; assembly: GCF_951394365.1. Classification (NCBI taxonomy): domain Eukaryota; kingdom Metazoa; phylum Chordata; class Aves; order Galliformes; family Phasianidae; genus Tetrao; species Tetrao urogallus. The sequence continues at coordinate 15,909,442 of NC_136814.1, forward strand.
CTTGTTCACAGGCTTGGGAGCGTGAGTGTTTGAGACTGGGATTGAGTAGAAACTCAGGGAATGAGAGCAAGTGCTTAAAACTAATCTTTTTAGAGATGTATTAAGTACCACCTTTCTCTTCTGCAAAGACTTTCACAGGCTTTTGTCACGTATCTTTTCCCTCCTTGATAGTTATAAAACAAAGCAGTTTCTTCCAAGTAAGATTAGATTCGGTTGCTTGAGATAAGACATTTGCATCCTCCCCTATAAGACCATGCAGTTTTTGTCCTCTTAAACCCCACATCCAAGAATCTGTCAGTTATTGTTAATGGCTTCTTACCGACTTCTTCAACTTTACTGCTACAGCCAGTTTTTCTACCTTCTCTCTGCTCAACTTGCTCATGTGTTTCCTGTCAGGTAGAGGGATATGATTAGCTTCATAACAGAAAGCAGCAAACACAACCTCTGTTTTGCGGACCTACGCAGCTGATCTCAGTCTGGAAAAGGAGACAAACCAGGCCAAAACAGACATGGTCCTGAATTGATTCCAGAGTGGGTGTTTCAGCTCAGGGCAGAGAGGTGGGGACACCTGAAGTCCTATAACAGTGTTAGAGACCAAAAATTCAGAGTATGAAGTACAGTGGGGAAGCCTGGCTCCCTGGTTTATGGTTGAGCAAGTGTGTGGGAACTGCTGAGTCACAGCCTGAACCTCTGATTGATCACCTGAGGAGAGCCATGAGTCAGCCAGAGGAGCACAGGTGAAGGCAATTCTCCTGCCCTGCTGGAAGGGGTGGAGCCTGGCTGCACCTCTTCTAGACCTATTTAAGAGCTGGCTGCCAGTGGGGAAGGATCTCTTCTGGAGATCTGCTCTCTGGAGTTTTGTAAGTGAGCCCAGGATAGGGGTAAGCTTTCTATCTTCTTTTTGTTGTTGTAATCTGTTCTGCCTAACTCTCTTGTTTATTTTGTAACTATAACATCTTAATATTCATTGATTATACACTTGGCGAGCCAGGCAGGCCAAATTTACATCATGTCTTTTCTTTGGAATTTCTATAAATGGGTCAAGGGGGAGAACAATACCCCTCTAGAGAAAATGATTCCAGGGCAGATCCCAGGATGTGTGGGATCTCCCTGTTATAAACTAGCGGTTATCATTGAAAAATGGGGTCCCTTACGCATTATGGCAATATCTCCCCATATCACATGGCAGATTACTTTCAGGGACTTAACAAGGATGTACTGATCACTAAAGAAGGACAATTGGCTGCCTCCACAGTGGCATGGCCACTATTAAAATTGGGGGTTGGGCGTCTCCCACCCCGGGAGTACAAGATGTCTATTGCCCCAGTCCAAGAATACATCCTGGGCATCGATATTCTATGGGGTCTGGCTCTCCAGATAACCGTGGGAGAGTTCAGACTTGGACAGAGATGTATCAGTGTCTGGGCAGTGCAGGCAGTATTAAGAGGCCATGCAAAACATGGGCCTGTTTGCCTGCTGAAACCACGCCGCGTTACTAACGTGAGACAGTACAGGCTCCCGGGTGGGCGAGATGAAATATTGAGACCTGCACACAGCCCATACAACTCCCCCCTATGGCCAGTGCAAAAGTCAGATGGCACGTGGAGAATGACAGTGGATTACAGGGCGACCAGTGGGGAAGGATCTCTTCTGGAGATCCACTCTGCTGGAGTTTTGAAAGTGAGCACAGGATACAGGTAGGATTTCTATCTACTCTCTTTTTGTTATCATAATCTGCTTTGTCTAACTCTCTTGTTTATTTTGTAATTATGACACCTTAATATTCATTGATTACGCAGCAACAGACACCAGTATCTTTCTCAAGCTTACAAAGGCAGCAGTTGGCCACCGATAAAAATGTTTGTGTAAACAAGAATCTCACGCTTTCCACACTTGGCACATCTCTGCCCCCAGTGTCTTCTCCAAATGCAGCTCTGAACCCAGTCCTCTGGCCTACCCAGCCTTTGGCTAAGCCTGATCCAGTATTGGCTGCTTTTGCATGAAGTGAAGGTGGTGAGAGTGCTGGCTTTTGGAAATAAGCAAACAAAAGGCAGCTTGGGACAGCTGAAATCAGGTAAATGCACCTGAGCAGCAGTCTCTTTCACGAATATTAGCTATCCACCCATTTGCCAGCCTTCCCACAGCTGGCTCCTCTCTTACTCGTCATGTCTGCTGCACTCCTCCTTAGCCTCCCTCAGCTCTTCCTGGAGTCTCCCAGGTTGACTTTTCAGCAAGCTGTTCTCCTCCAGAAGCCAGCCCTGCTCTCCCCTGCAGGGAGAGAAAGAGAAATGTGAAAAATCACACCATACAAAAAAAAACATACAAAAGCCCAGTTTGCTCTTTGCATCTTACACAGTCTTCCTTCTCTGTTCCCATCCATGTTGTGAGGACAAGAAGAACAAAAGAATTCTGAGAAATATCCATCCAGTAGCTCAAGCAGAATGTGGAGGGAGAATCAAAGAACTGTCAAAGGTGGAGAAAGAGTAATAAGTATTGACGGCAGGAAAACAAAAGAGAATAAGGAAAAATAGCATAAGATGCTGAATTTATGTGGCTTCCAGCTGACTAAAATCTGTTTGCAAACCTGTTGGCTTGGCCCATCATGACATACATAGACTTCATTTCAGGATAACCAGGTGGCAAATCCAACACCTGAGTGCCATGTCAGGAAAAGCCAGCTTGTTTGTGATTTTATAGTGCTAGGGGTGCCAGCTATGAGACCAAATGCAAGGAAACCTCTCAGCCTCATTGTCTTTCCTCTTCTTCTCTACTTTTAGCCTCCCACGAGGCCACAAATACTGGCATCTGCTGAAAGGCAGGTAAGCCCTGTGTTAAAGAGCACAGTACTGTCCAACAGTTAGTGCTAACTAGATCCCTACAGGCTCCATGTTCCTCAGCAGAGAAGAACATGGGAGAAGAGCCTATCTAGCTCAACATGGAAAACAGCACTGCAATTTTTGTCACTCAACGTGAGAGGCAGAGGAGCTGAGCAGGGAAGTTCTTGCTCTACTCCCCAAGCAAGCAAGGAGTACTAGTGCACTGCCTAGTGTTTGCTTCCCCCTGCTTAGCAGGATACTCCACACAGCAGCCGCTCTTTGAGTCAGTTTTACATCAGGATTCACATGCTGTTCTTCCTGTGGAATCTCCAACACCCACATACAGCTGTACAAGGCAGAGGAGACAAGTGCACAGTCAGCCAGGGCCACGTGAGCACATCCCAGCTCTCTGACCACACTCCCCCAGTTAGGAAAAGATGTAGGGAACAGCAAGCCAGAACAGAGCTGCTGTCAGTGTCTTGGACCAACGTGTTAAGCAGCCCTGTGTTACACAAGACATCTGGTCTTCTTTTGCTGTCGCAGCACTCGGTTCTGCAAACTGCCTGAGTGCTCAAACCCACCGCTCTCTTGAGGTTTGGGGATCATTTTCCAACTACTGCACAAAGTCCTTGAGCTGCATCAGCTGCAGCTTCAGTCTGCTCCTCTCCCTCTGCAGCTCCGTTTTGACAGCCTGACTGTCATGTTTCCCCCTGTGCTGCTATGTTGCTCTACCTCCCTCTAGATCACATTATGTCCTGACATCCTGCTGCCTCTGCCGGGTGAAGGCAAATCTATCTTTGCTTTCTCTATTTCCTTCCCAAGCACAGCCTCTTGTCTATCAAGATTTTGTTTCTCCATGACAAGTGCATTCAGCTTTGGCTCCAGCTTCTGGATTGAGCAGTCCATTTGCTGCAATGGACATCTGTAACAGCCTATCAAAACACCTTTCATTTCTTCTCTATTCCTTTGATGCTGAGGTTGCAACAGGAGTTGCTCTTCTATTTCCCTAAGTCTTGGGTACATGCTCCTTTCCAACTGGAGGGCAACTCTCCAGCTACATCATCCCTTCAGTACCAGAGTCCTCAGCTTTGTGATTTGTACATTATATCCATTTCATCCTGGTGTTTTTTGTTGTTTTACCTTGTTTTCTTTCCACCCTCTTAACAGCCACCATTTGATACATCTTGACTTGCTTCCCATTTACCTTCTTTCACATCTTATCCTCCACAGGGACACTGCGTCCTTTTCCTTCTGGACCCATCACTGCCCTTCCTGGGCACGCTGCTCCCCAGCAGGGAGAATTTACCATTGAGAAATTACTTCCTCTCACAGCAGTGCTGCTGCTACACTACAGCTGCCTTCACACCGACATTCACTCCATTATTGCTTTTGATTATATTCAACCTCTGCATTTTTCCAAAAGATAACTAACATCTCTCTGACCTGGATTTGATAGCACACATGGCAGGCACAGCTTGAAAAGCTCAACCAGCCCCGGAACACATTTTTGCTGGAGAGACGATACAGTATTCCTTAGGTTGCAAAATTACTAAATATTACAGCAAGCTCCCACACCACTGTGCCCTATAACAGAGAGCAACAGAGAAATTGTCCACCTGCATATTGTGAAAGGGGTCTCAGATTCTGAAAAGAGGCAGTGGAGACACAGAAAGAAACAGCAAGGCAAAAGGAAACGGGACAGTGGTAGGGCGCACTGGGAAGCAGGACAGGGCAGGCATGAACAGTTTCCTCCACAATGTTCCTATACTTTCCTCTTTAATCTCTTTCACAAAGCCAATCTGACCCCGAGGAAGGTTGCAGAATTGGCACCACAAGCACAGGAAAGGAGGATGATCACCTATTCACAGATTACCTTACTTTTCTGTGAGTGAGTTTGTTTTGGCCAAACAGAAAAATTTAAGCCATCTTTTGTTGCTTTTCAGACAGCAGATTGTAATGATCTAGCAAGTAGCAGCAAGTTTGCTAAAGGACCAAGAAAGAGAAATATCATATGAAAACACTGATAAAAACCATCCTGTTTCCCTCTTTGTTGTTAGGTACAGTTTTTGCTGGCACTTTCTCTGACACACCTGCACAACACTAAAGGAAAACTGAAGTCTTCAAATAAAAGCAGTCATGTAAGAGGAGTTCGGATGTCCCACTTCAGACTACTGTATCCTCACCCTAATGCCTAGATTTTTTTTCCCCAATTGAAGAAGCTCTCCAGACTCATAAGAAATCTCCCTGGTCCATTCTGGTGCAGGCAGGGGATGTATTCACCCTCTGTTGCTCACTTAGACCCAAGAAAAGAACACAACCATACCTGAGGCTTCCTCTGTTCCTGCACTGCGTTCTCAGCTCTTCTCCTTCCTGCTTCAGCTGCTGCCTTGGATGCCCTATGTCCACAGTGTGCTGAAGTTCAACCCTGGCTGGCTCCATCTCAAACCTCTCCTCCAGCTCCAGGCTCTCCACACCTTTTTGCTCTTTCATGACATCAGTTACAACCTGGTACTTTGAAACTGTTTCTCTCAGGTCTTCTTCCTGGTCTTCCACCTTGCTCATCTCAGCCTTGACGTTTTCCTTGCTGTCCTTCTCTCTTTCAAAGTTTTTCCTCATTAGCTCCTTTTCCTCCTCATAATAGTTTACCTGTTGGAAAGAAATAGTGGTTGGACATTAGCACTGTGCTCCTGAGGGGCCCTCTCTCTTTTGGTAACTCTGACTTGAACCACCCTATCGGTTCCTCCCAGCAGGGGAGGCTCTCAAGACATTTCTGCTCCTAGTGAACTCAGGACAATAAACAGCTGCACACAGCAGCCTTTAAGAAGCAAATATAAACGGACCCCAGTTTTCCCAGCTGTCAGCACACCTCTCTCTTTCTCCTTGTTTGCAGCACTGGGACTCCATAGAGAAAGGAGAAGCATCATCTCTACACTCCTACATCCTTCCTCCACCCTGCAGAGTAGTCCCTTGCCCTAGAGGTGGTGGTGAGGAGCTGCTGCTTTCCACAGCTCCCTGCAAAAAATCATAAAACCCGAGGTGGGACTAATCAACAGATGGGACTGCACAACAGAGGCAGAAGGTCTGCAAGCAGCTTTGTGCTCCTTGAACTGTCTGTCATCTGTGTGGCAGTTTAGGATTTACAGTTGCAGTGCTGCAGTGGAAACCCAGTAAGAATGCATGACCTCTAGTTCAGCAGAAAAAGAAGTGAAGGTGGAAACTGATCCCCGTTGGTCCCTTCCAACTCAGGATAATCTATCCTGCTGCTGTCTAGAGGGCTGGGCTCACACTGTCATCTTAGTGCAAGCAGGTTAAAAGTGTGCTGGAAGCACAGGGAGACAGAGCTCTGGTAATTTCCATGCTCTCAGGAGGCACATTGCTGCTTCTCCTTCTGGTCCTTGTGCTGATTTTACAGGGACAATGCAAAGTACAAATAATCTCTAGTTCCACGTAAGAAGCAAAACTCATGCAAAATTTTTGCAAGGTGACAGAGCCATTCACAAAGCTTTTGCCCATCCATGAGGGCTCTGCATCTTCCTGACTGCTAAAATGGGCATGGGAATACAGATGTCCCATCTCCATTTGCCAAGCAGCTGTGCAGAGAATTCTGGACATCAGCCCCCCACAACTCACCTTGGATTCCAGCTGCACCTTCAGGTCCTGCAGCTGTTCTTGGAGCTGCTGCGTCGTGATCGATGTCTCTGCACAAACAGAAATGGGAACCAGATGGTTGGGAGAGGAGCACACTGGGAAAAAGATGCACTGCGAGAACAGTCTTTGGTCCACTGTCCTTGTGCTTGATACTTAGCATTGCCCCACACTCTGTGAAGTGCTGGAGTCTAGTCCTCTGGCTCTCTAATCCAACTCCTGCTCAGAGAAAGACTATCACCAAAGCCAGATTCTCTCATCTATATGGCAGCCAATCCTAAGAAGTTTCTTCCTAATGCTCAGCTTGAACCTCCAATCCCACTTAATTATATTGTGTTTCCTCACCATTCTCTACAGTGAAAATCTGCCAGCTCGTTTCCAGCTGCCAAGTCCTCATGTTGCTGCCACAAGCTCACACGTTGGAACCACCTTTGTCGCTCCTTCACCATCCATCATTCCTTTCTTCCCTTGCATGGCTGCCCAGTGCCAAAACCAGGAGCAGCCACTCTACACTCCCACTACTCCCGTCAGCACAAAACCTTGCTCTTGCCAAACAAACAGAGATGCCCCAAACACCCCTGCATTTTACCTCCAGCCAGCAGCCCCCTCTCAGCCCTCTTCTCCTGCAGCTGAAGACGCAGCTCTTCCAGCTCTCTTTGCAGCACGCCATTCTGGTCCCACAGCACCTGAGGCAGAGACAGGCCATGACGCAGCTGTGAAGCTTCCCAGGACTGGGACAGAATGTTCCCAGGTTGCAGAGGGAACAAAACGAGGTGAAAAGGACCTGAGCTCTTGGGAAGCACTGCATGAAACAGGTCCCACTGCCTGCTTAGAGCAGAGCGCTCCAAAGGCAGCACAGGAGATTATCCAGTCTCACCCCACAGCAAAGAGTCTCACAGATGAACACCACGCTGAGCACTGAGCCACTTCCATGCATCTGGATCTGGGAACCCCCTTGTTTCACTTTACATTCTGAATCCCACACCGGATGCAAGAGCGCGTGAGGAATCCTGTCTCCCCTCCACTTTGAAGTGACATCTAATTACAACCTGTATGCTACACTATCCAGAAAATGAATGGGCTGCATAAGAATACGAGCTATGGAACTTCCACCAATCCAAACTAATGAGTATTACTAAGCAGGTCTAGAAAAAAGTACACCTAGTTTGTTTAACCTCCATTCTAAACAGAAGAGCAGACAGGAGGACATAGGCTGCCAGCATTCAGGATTCAGCACCCAGCTGGGTGCCTCACATGGCAGCATGAAGCCAAAGGCATCTCCATCCAGCTGCATTTGCATCAACAACCCTGGGACAGCTCAGCCCTAGGAAAAATTACAGCTCCAAGCATCTTCAGCCCTCTGGTGCCACCTGGAGTACTGCTATATTGGATAGCGTTTCAGCATGTTTGCCTTTAGCTACAGCTTCAAGAGGAGCTATCTGCTGAATCTGTCAATGGCTTTGCTGCAAATGCACGGATTTTAGCCTCTGAAGAGATTTGGTAAGTCACCATCTCTACCTGGTGGTGCTCTACAATCACACATAGCACTTGGAAACACAGACAACGCAATAAGTACAGGACACTGCACAATCAGGAGCCAACACAGAGAACACCCAGCCATGCAAAACATGCAAGAGACACACATTGCTTAGAAACCATAGAAAGGTGACAGAGGCTGTGCTCACATCCCAGAGAGCCAAAGCTCTGGGCAGCAGCACAGTGCTGAGAAGGAGGTGCAACACACACAACACCAATGCCAGGACCGTGCACGCACCAAGTACCTGGATAGGCTTACCTTGACTCTCTGTCACAGCCCAGTAATTTTGTAGGGGTTGTGAAGTGGGGAACAGAAAAAGAAAGGGAAAAACAAAAGAAGAATTTGGCTGATGGTATGCATTCCAAAGGAGCACAGCTTTCTCTTCCCATTCAAGAGAAAATACCTTACAGCAGAGCCTGGAGTGGTCTGCCTGTATATAAGGAACTACATGATTCCCACACAAAACAGTCCATGGCTACAGGGTAGCAGGAAGGGTGAAATTTGCAACCTACCCCTATTCCCCTCAACCTGGCAGGGGAACCAACACACAGTTGTGCTCCCACAGCTGTGGGAGCAAGGCATTAGGTTCCTTTACTAGGAGCATAGCTGTGCCCTGCCTCCTGCCAAAGGATGCTGAGCAAGGCAAGAAGGAAAACCACTCCCTCACACTTTGTTCACCACTGCCCCATTCCTCTGCCCCAGACTGCAGCACCCAACAGATGTGCAGATGACAGCTGTATGCATCGCGACAGCATTGCTGAAGAGCTGCCCACTGGTACCTGGCATTGCCGCTCGTATTCCAGCACAATCTCTGCAAAGTATTTGCCATGGTTCAGGAGCTCTGGGTTGCGGGGCTCCTCCTGGTCCAGCTGCACAAGCACAGGGAAACACTTCTCATCAAGGAAATTGTCATCTCTCCAAGTGGAGAGACAGAAGCTCTACAAAATCACTGGAGTCACAGTCCTAAAGCCCTAGATTCAGAAGAAAGGTTCCTATTGATGCCAGTGGGATGGGTCAAGTGCAGAAAGAGGGGAAAGAACATCTTTCTTCTTAAGACAGAGACACCTAACTACAGACAGGCTGGCTTCCCCAAACCAGCAACCGAGCACACTGACTCATTTCTCTTCCAGATCCACTTCATGCTCCTCACTGGAGTGGAAGCTTCAACTACTAATACTAACAACAACAAACCCTTTATTCAATACTCGTTAAGAAGAAATTTTTTTGAACATCTAATTTTCACTTGGAAATCTCAGATTTGTATAGTTTTCTATACTTGCAAATTTCTTCCTTTCAAGCTCTGAAAGGCCTAAATTAAAACAGTAATTCTTTTTTCCAGGTTGTTATTAATATGCAGAATTCAAAAGTGGGGCGGGGGGGGGGGGGGGTAACACAACAACTGAGCTGTAATAAACCAAATTTCAAAAAAAAAAAAAATTAACCTTTTGAAGAATTCTTCAGAAGACTTAACACAACACAGAAACAAAGGCTACCTTGTCCTTCACAACGAGGTTGAGCTCTTTCTGAAGCTCCAACACCAGCATCTCAGAGGCGGTCAGTTTCTCACCCATCTCCATGACTTTGTTTTGCAGCTCTGTGTTCTCCTGCAGTAGAAGCAGAGAAGATTCTCTTTGCGTTGCGGGTCCTCAGTTTATCAGTTTTGGACCTTCAGTGGGCAGCTGCAGAACTACTAGCACATCAGCACGTGATCGCAGCACTGCTCACAGGAAATCCCACTTTGGGCAGGACAGTGGCATGCCACATGGGCTGGGGATTGGCTCATCTCTCCAAACAACAGACAGAGGCATAGGCTTTATAGAATAAGAGCTAGACAGCCCTGTAGGCTTGTCTGGACCTCTGCTTCGCAAAACTACCTGTCTGTGCTAGTTGTTGAGAAGAAGGAGACCTCCCTGATCAACCTAGTCACTTTCAGTGATGCTATAACTACATCAACAGAAGCCACTGAGGAGATTTGGTAGAAGCCTTTCAGTATCTAAAAGGGGGCTATAATAAAGAAGGGGGGGGGACCCTTTAGTAGATTCTGCTGTGACAGGACAAGGGGAAATGGCTTCAAAGTAGAAGAGGGGAGATTTAGATTGGATAAAAGAAAAAAGGCTTTTTTTTTTTTTTACAGTGAGGATAATGAAACACTGGCACAGGTTGCCCAGAGATATGGTAGATATCCCATCCTTGGAGGTCAGGCAGAACTGGGCTCTGAGCAATCTGATCCAGCTCCAGCCCTGCAGATGTCCCCATTCATTGCAGGGGAGTTGGATGAGACAACCTTTAAAGGTCCCAAACAAATCGAATTATTCCAAGATAATATTCAGGCACAGGGACACCTTTGTCTCTGCTACTATATGCTCCTTCATGCAATTTTAGCCTCAGCCATCAGCTCAGGTGTCACTAAGGGCCAAATCATTCTCAACAGACTCCAAGAGGGTTCAATAATGTCCTGGCCAGCAAATAAGATCCTTATTTTAATTGTGTAGTATGGATGTGACTCACAACTTCTCCATAAAATCCTGCCCTTCCTAGCAAAAGCAAGACACGTTATCCAGCCTCGTCACCACTTCTGCTTTGATTCCTCTGAAGGAGTGAAAACATTTAATTCAGGACAGTTTCACTTACCTTCATCATGAGGTTCAGTCTCCCATGAAGGGTGGCCTCTTTGCCCTGGAGAAACTGTGCATCAGCCTCCAGCTTCACTTGATGGTTGATGGCTTGCTGCAAAAGCAGCTCTTTCGCCTCCATTTCAGCCCGAACATCCCTGGAACAGATAAGCAACGTGTCTGGGGGCAACTGAAACTTATTCTCAGATTACTGTGAGGTCCAGGCATCCATGCTCACCCCACAAAAAGCAGAAGAGAAGAACTTGTTTGGAGAGATACTGGAAGCATAAGTGAAGTGCACACAAGTTAAGGGGTCTTTAGGGACTTCTCTGCCACTCACACAATGTCCAAACAAGTGAGAGATTCAGAAAGGGAGACTGGCATAGGAAGGAGAGGCAGTGGGCACTCACAGGAAAACCATTTTCCCTGTTCAACCAAAAGAACCCTTCCTACTTGAGCTTGCTCTGGCTATGCTTGAGGGCGATGTATTGCTTGTCCAACTCCCTGCTGAGCTGCAGGCAGTGTCTCTCTGCTTTCTCTAAGTCCAGTCTGGCCTTGTCCCTCTCCCTGGAGATTTGCCTCACCTGGCTTCTGCAGGCACAGTAAGCAGTGCATTGAGACACCTCTTGCAGTCCAATGAAGGCCCTCTACCCCACATGAGAAGCAGCATCCTTACTTGAGACACTGGAGTTTGTATGCATAGGAGGTGATGGCTGCATGCTGAAGCCCACTCCTTGAGACCATCAGTGTGCTGTCCAAGGCTGCAGGCAGCTCTGCTGGGCTCCTCTGTGCTGCTAATCAGTTTCTGAAACAGAAGCACTGAGTGAAATCACTCTTCCTCTCTTCCAACAACACTTCCATGGTTACACCAGCTGACTGCTCTCAAGAGACAGCCTCCCATTTCAAAAAGAGCCCCAGTTAACACCCACCCCAGACTTTCCCCAACCCTGGGGTGGCCAAAGCTCACCATCCCATTACAAACCTGCCCACAGGCGCTTCTTCCACCCCAGAGAGACACTTGCTAGAAGGTCTCGTTCCTCACTTCACCTGCCACCACCAGACATGGTAATGCTGAGCACCTTGAGGATCTGCTGAGTTCTTCCAGGGCTCAGATGGCAATGACAAATTCAGGCTTGGCAAATCTAGTGCAGTTGCTGGTGCTGGTGAGGAGATGTGGGCTTACGCAGCTTGGCAGGAAGGATGGACTCCTCTGCTTGCACTCCTCTGACACCAAGAAAAAAAGCAACAGAGTTAAGTCAGTGAGGCAAAATTGGCAGAGAAAAACTGATATCTTTCAAAATCAAAATTCCAGGGATTCCACTGATATTGGATCAAGTTCTAATAACGACATCAAGCTGCCAGAAGTTAGCTTGGAGATGTCATAAGCCACCTCTAAGGCAGCCATAAGAAGACAGCTGGAAGCCACAGACCAACCACTTTGGTCTCCCTGCTAACCGATGAAAAGTCAGTGTCCACAGAAAGACCAACTCTGAAAGTTATACAGCATTAGAGGTTCATCTGAAAGCTGTTAAGACAGCTGATACTTGTTTGATCTAGAAGCTAAAATTGGGCTGAGGTCAGCTTAGCCCTTCCTGCCTCAAAGCTAAATGAGATTCAGCCAAGTTGACTCAAAAGAACTTGAATGCCAGAAAGTCAACACAGAGTTGGTAACACCCCAAAGAACACCACTTTCATTTCAGGTTTGGAGGAAGCCTTTCCTTTTCCACTTTAGTGCATTAAAACACTTCAAATGCATTTGCAACTGCTTTGTCAGTTCTTGGGATTAAAAGTGCTATAAAGAAATCATTACACCAAACAAGGAAAACACGGATGAACTAAAGAGGGTGACAACCTCAGTTAAGATGCGCAGTAACGTGTTTCTGAAGCCAATATTAGAATTGGGGTGATTTTTTCCCTTTTATTTTGTCCCCCAGTAAGGAGACAAGACTTAACAGCTCTCTTTCCTTCTGCACTATTGTCTCACCCCACCTGCACAGGTTTTGCTCCCACTTCTACTCAAGTGGCTCCCAAGAGGGTCATTCAGACACTACACAAGGGCCCAGACCGTCTCTACAAGGAACAAGCAAAGAACTCTCTCCAACTCACCACACCAAGTGACGTCTATTAAATCAGCCCCCTGTGAAAAATAGCAGCTTCATCTGAATTGTCCTCAGTAGAACCCATTCTTTAGCAATTTTGTTTTATGTTTGGATGAGGGGAAACAGAGATGTGATGGCTGGACTTGAGTCTGGATTCCCTTCAGAATGTTGCAGAAACATCAGACAGAAATGAACTATGTATGGCAGTGACTTATAGCTCCTTAATCAAAGCTAATAGAGGTCACCTCTGAGAAGCTGCAGATCAAGGCCACAAATCAGGATCTTTTTCTGCCTTTCAGCTCACCACATGATGTGCTAACAGCCTCAGTTGCTTTAGGGATCTCAGTGCACTCTGGAAAAAGAAGGTCGTGTGGCTGAGCAAACCAATCTGCAGCTCCTCAGAGCTCACCCTGCAGCGCCCAGCCTCGTTTGATTTAGTGAATACATCTTTGGGCTCCTAAAGGAGGACGACAGGAGCTCACCAGCCGCAGGAACACAGCTGAGAGCAGCCGATCAGGGTTTTACAATAGCTCCCCTCCTGGTTTTTTCGAGGCAGCTTCAAGCTGTTCCCGCAGATTCTACCGCAGAGAGAAGAGAACAGCACCAAACCGCTGCTAAAAAGAGAAAAGACAGAAGATACCAGACTTACCGCCCCACGGCGCATGCGCACAGCTCACTACGCCACTCTCCTGCCGCGCATGCACGCGCCTCCCACCTCTACCCACTTTGCCGTCGCGCATGCGCGGCGTTCTCAACCACCCCGACGTGCATGCGCACGCCTCTCCCCGCCTCTTCCGCCCGCCCACCATGCATGCACCCACCGCTTCCGTCGGGATTCCCGCGCATGCGCAGCGGCCCGTGCTCTGGGTGTGTGGCGGCCGCGCCATCGTCGTCGCGTGCGGGTAGGGCGGTGGGAAGGCCTGACTGAGCCATGTCGGGGTCCGCGGGCTCCGGCGGCACCACCGGCTCGGCGAGGAAGCGGATCATGAAGGAGGAAGACATGACGAAGGTGGAGTTCGAGACGAGCGAAGAGGTGGACGTGACGCCCACTTTCGACACCATGGGGCTGCGGGAGGACCTGCTGCGCGGCATTTACGCCTACGGTGCGCGGCGGGGCGGCGGCGGGAGGGGGAGGGAGCGGGGGTGAAGGAAATGGCGGCGGCGAGGGGCGGCGCGCATGCGCGGCGCTGCGCCGTAACGGCCGTGTCCCCGCAGGGTTCGAGAAGCCGTCGGCCATCCAGCAGAGAGCCATCAAGCAGATCATCAAGGGCCGCGACGTGATCGCGCAGTACGTGGGCGGGGGGGCGGGCTGCGGGAGCGGGATGGGTGGCTCCTCCGGAACGCCGGAGCCTTCACCGCACCTCTGTTCTCAGGTCACAGTCGGGAACGGGGAAAACAGCGACGTTCTCCATCTCTGTGCTACAGTGTCTGGACATACAGGTAGTCCACGCGGTGAAAATGTCCGTTGTCTTTACTGTGAGGGTGGTGAGATGCTGGCACAGGCTGCCCAGAGGCTGTGGATGCCCCTCCCTGCAGGTTTTCAAGGCCAGGCTGCACGGGGCTGTGAGCAGCCTGGTCTAGAGGGAGGTGTCCCTGCCTATAGCAGGGGGTTGGAACGAGGTGGACTTGAAGGTCCCTTCCAACACAAACCATTCTATGTTTCTGTGATTGCTTTCTTTGGAGGGCTGAATTGATTTCTCACCAGTGAGAATTGTGTTCTTGGAGCCTCTTGGATCCATCTGAACAGCTGGCACGCATTGTGTGGTCAGACACAGGCTTCTGACTGACGAGCGTTTGACAGGCACAGTGTTCTGAACAAGAAGATCAGCTGTTCTCAGCAATTGGATGAATAAAACAAGCTGTCCAGTGAAGAGCTGCTCAAGCACAGTCTTGTAACTTAGTGTAAGGGCTATAAACATGTAAGCATTCCATGGAGGTGCAGCTTTCTAGGTGTACCAATGCTTGCAAACCCATACGTTTTAGCGCAAAATTGTACAATTGATCCTTCAAGTGTGACAGTTCAGGGTGCTGTGGGCTCTATTCTGTTTGTTACTGCTTGCACTGTACTTGCTGTGCGATTAACTGCCACGTGGTCAACAGGTTCGTGAGACCCAGGCATTGATCTTAGCACCAACTCGAGAGCTGGCTGTGCAGATTCAAAAGGTAGGAACACCTAAATCATTGCCTGTAAAGCATTTATAAGGACTGGTGCAGATTCTCAAAGCATTCTCTGGCAGAGCTAGAAGTGCAACTTCTGCTTTTCAAGGGAATGCGTTTTCCTGAATGGAATAAGAAATCCTAATGAAGGGCTGTTTTTCCCATCTGTGTTATATCCGTTCTTCCTTACATGACGGGTTAGTTAGCAGTCTAATGTTTTACATATTCCTACCTGAATTTCTAAGTACAGTACTCTTTAAAAGTAGTTGTGATCCCTGGGAGATAACCAGATCCCCAGCCTTTGTAAGCCTGCCATTGAAGAGGTTTGGAGAACAACAGAAAAAATCTTTCGTTATGCTTTTATCTCTAGAAAAGCACCACGTGGCTATTCAGCCCAACATGACTTGATAAAAAACAAATTTCATAAGACCTCAGATGATTGATCTATTATTTATGTCAAAATAGGGTCTTCTTGCTCTGGGAGACTACATGAATGTCCAGTGTCATGCCTGCATCGGGGGGACCAACGTGGGTGAAGATATCCGAAAGCTGGATTACGGGCAGCATGTTGTTGCTGGCACTCCAGGCCGGGTGTTTGGTAAGATGAGGGAGGCTGCATGCTTCTGTGTTCATGCTTCAATTGAGCCATGGGACCACCCCGCAAATTTAATGCATTTAGATTTGAAATAGCATGGAAACTACATTTATCATTAACGTATGCAGCGATGAAGAGCAACATAAGTTATGGATTTATGAAACAGAGTAGTGCTTTGTTATATGAATACATACTACTGGGAGAACACTAGTCTCCATAGACAAAAATAACTAACAGCAACAACCACAAAGCAACTTCATAGCTGCCAAACTGGGTGGCTCTGAACAACTCTTAGAGCAAATAGTTCTGTCACAGGATGAAGGAATTACACAGAGCCATGTGCTCCTTCAGACAGGAAGTAGATTTGCCCACTGGATGCGAAATTGAGGTGGCACATTGCATTTCTGGCATCCAGCTGCAGTTCTATGTGAGATGATGCACTTGCATGCAGTTAGCAAATAATATCCCACAGCTTGGACTCAGCTTCCCTGTAGCCTGTGCTTCCTTATCTGGGCAGCAGAAACAAGCCCCTGCTTGCAGGCTATTGGGGAGCACTGTGGCACTTGACTGTGCTTTTCCATCACCAAACACCAGTCTCTGTTGGCAGCAGGGGAAGTGCCAGTCCCTCCTCCAGTGAAATGCACTGACAGCAGCTGGGAGCAATGTAGGCTCGCTTGCTTTCTGAGCCTTTTCATCTTACAAAGTGAAATCTTACAGATATGATCCGGCGACGAAGTTTAAGGACTCGTGCTATCAAAATGCTGGTTTTGGATGAAGCAGATGAAATGCTCAACAAAGGTGAAATATTTGTCTCCCTTGTACTTCTCTTTGCTCACCTCTTTGAGATTCTGATATCATCCCAGTTAGTAGTCCTGCTTCTTAAAACAGCTGTTTAACCAAAGCTAGGCAAGCACAGTTACATTATGGGCTGTAGGAAGCAATTTAATACACTTTGCCTAATTCAGTTATCATGTTCTTTTCAGTAGTTATAAATTCTGGAGTGTAGCTTTTTGTACTGTACTGTGCAACACAGCCATGTCACGGTAAGTCTGGCAGAACTGGGGAGAGATAAATGAGGGGTGACACTGGCTGTATGGTAAAAACAGTGTTATTCTTAGAGCATAGGCCCAATGCTGAAGTAATCTAAACTGAAATAAAAGGATATTCAGGAGAAAGATGTGCTAACTTCCCAATGCTACTTGATTTCCTTTTGCAGGTTTCAAGGAGCAGATTTATGATGTGTACAGATATCTACCTCCAGCTACACAGGTGGTGCTGATCAGTGCCACTTTGCCTCATGAAATTCTGGAGATGACCAACAAATTCATGACAGACCCCATTCGCATCTTGGTGAAACGGTGAGTTTTTCTGGGAAGAGCAATTCTTGTCTTAATCACGTTCCTTCTCAGCATTGCAGTTGGAGTAGGTATTTACAGACATCCTCATGTTGCACTTTGAGAAAGGCCAGATTGGTTCTCTGGCTTTATCCTTCTCCATTTCTGTTTGCTGCTGCTCAGCCCGACTTCCCTCATCCTCCCAAGTACAGTCTCTTCTGGAAATCTGTCTTTCATTCCTACCCAATTCCTGTGCTCCGCCATTAGACTTTTGTAGGTGTCTTCCACTGATACCATAGAGTATGGCTAGAAAGCTTAATGCTGATTGATCCTAAAGGCCCTAGATACACAGCTTATGTCTAGCATTGCAACAGGTACTTACGTGCTGCATCTCATCAAGTGTCAAAGAAGTAAGTGTAGGCAGCCTGACTGGAAAGGCCTCACCCCTGCCTGGTCTCTTACATTGCCCCAGTTACCTCACTACACTCTGTTCTTGTCAAGATGTTTGCAAGAGTGAGAACAGAAATGTTTCCCTTTGAAGTTGTCTGCCTAGAACAGAGAGGGTGCTAAGTTTGAGCCTCTGCTGTGTGGGTCACGCCTGAAGCCTTTCTTAGAGCAGTCTTCTCCAGGGACTTCATAGAGTAACTTGAGACCCAGCAATCCAGAGCACTTGAGACAGCCATGTGAGCATCCAGCCCTTTTAGCTGCATTGTATGCACTCACTCACTTGCAGTGTCTTAAAGCTGTTCTTCTTTCCTAAAGTGATGAATTGACCCTTGAAGGAATCAAGCAGTTTTTTGTGGCTGTGGAGAGGGAAGAATGGAAGTTCGACACCTTGTGCGATCTCTACGACACGCTCACTATCACCCAGGCTGTCATCTTCTGTAACACCAAGAGAAAGGTACAGCAGCCACGAGATGGGCACGTTATCTCACTTGCAGAGGGCAACACAGAAGAAAATGCTGGGCCGAGCCAAAGTGTCTGGTTGTTTCCCTGGTTGACAATTGCCTAGTAAGAACAGCAGTTAAATGTGTCTTTAGGAGATGCCTGATGTAGACAGCAAGCTACAGGCAGACCTGATGTAGTTGGCAGTAACTGCCTTTTTAGACTAGTAGGACTGATAAGAATGTGCTTATTAATTGTAATTCCCAAAGCAAAATCACTCTGAATGAATGCCTTTAATTCCTTTCCTTTCATGGAACCCTGTCATTTAGGTGATGCCCTGCAAGGACTATTTAGTTCCTTCTGCTCCAAAACACTTGTTAAAGTCTCTCTCAGTCATTACCAGCATATATGTGCAAACGTTCTCCAAACAGAACTAACACTTTTGGCTGGCATGAGCAGATCGCTAACCCAGGCTGCTCGGCTGTACACACAGGTAGACTGGCTCACAGAGAAAATGAGAGAAGCCAACTTCACCGTTTCATCCATGCATGGGGACATGCCACAGAAGGAGAGAGAGTCCATCATGAAAGAATTCAGATCTGGTGCAAGGTAAGTGATTTCAACAGCGTTGCTTACGGTATTGCTACATAAGGCAAGAGGTCTTCCAGTGCATCAGAGGAAACAGTCTTAGAAGCCTTTAAATCCTCTCTTCTCTCAAGGTCTTGTTTCTGGTTTAGTTTGAAAATCAGAATTATTGATTTCCCTCCATCCCTTTGTAGTGTCTCAGAGATGGGAGATGTCCCCCGTCCAAGAAGGGATGCTCGTACTTTTAGGCATAGAATTATCCCATTGTGTTTTGCTGAGAAGACTGGGAGTTGGTACATTTAAAATAAGGAATTAAAATGTAAGACCAGAGCTGGCTTTGCACCATCTCATCAGAGAGGTTTGGTGGTTCTGTGGGACCAGATTTCCTAGCAGCACACTTGTGGAAGTGCACTGGGGAGAGCAGAATAGCAGATGTTTCCAGCACTGGGCAGCCTGACTCCTCAGCTCACATCTGTGCTTAGTGACCGTCCCCTTCTCTTTGCAGCCGAGTCCTTATTTCAACAGATGTTTGGGCTAGAGGTCTGGATGTGCCTCAGGTATCCCTGATCATTAATTACGACTTACCCAACAACAGAGAACTGTACATACACAGGTAAGCTTGGTGTTCACAGTAGGGAACACGGCTGAGTTACCCTTACCCACGGTGGCTTCATTGTTTCTCCTGCCTTCAGAATTGGCCGCTCAGGCCGTTACGGCCGAAAAGGTGTAGCTATCAACTTTGTGAAGAATGACGACATCCGCATCCTGAGAGACATTGAGCAGTACTACTCCACCCAGATAGACGAGATGCCCATGAACGGTGAGTGCAGGCCTGCCCCAAGCTGCTGCCCTCCTCTGCTTGGAGGTCGGTGCGCTGCATCTGAAAGAGCGTGCTTTGTTCTGCACGCTTTGTTCCCAACCACAACCCTTCTCCTTCCCCTGGAGGGAAGCCCAGCAGTACATGCATTTTCCGACTGGGCTACAGTTCTCAGCACACTTGGTGCATACTTACATTTTCTTCTTTTCAGTTGCTGATCTTATCTGAAGGCCCGCATTCACGAGGGAGTTGGACTCGTACCTTGTCCTTAGCCTCCATAATTGTATTTTGGACCCCCCTCCATTTGTCATACTGCTGGTCATATGTTCTCGAGTTGAGGTTGCAGTTGGGAACTTGTGTAAATAATGTCTTTTCTCCTGCCCACGTTTTTCAATAAAAGTGAAATTTTACCATATCCTGTGCCTCATTACTTTAACCCAAAATAGTAACAGGCAGAGTTTTGAGATACTGCCATAAAATACAGTTTCCTGTTCTCCACTCCTTATAATTGCTGCACCACCATTGCACCATGTATCTGCTGGTTCAGATCCTCCCCTGCACACACCAGTACTGACCTTGAGACAATAACCTGTCAAAATACCCAGTGTTCAAGGCCTTTTTTGTCTCCACACAATTCAGATGGGTCTCAGTGGCCCTTAGAGTCTCTGTAACAAGAGGTTTGGTCCCTCTAGCTGCCTCAGGGAGAACAACATGTACATCACCCCAAACCTAGGGCTGCTTCAGTACCCCAGCAGGTTTACCTATTGCTGGCTAATCCAGATTCATATACAGACATGCATCCTGACTCTGCAGTGGCTGGCGCTTGCTTCCCACGTACTCATTCTCAACACAGTCCCTGTGTCAAGTTCCCTAGCCCAGTTGCTGGCACTTCAGTTGCACTGCAGTTCCAAAAAAAAAAAAAAAAAAAAACACCTTGATCCCTCACTCTTCCTGCCTTTGGATCCTCTCAAAATCATCCCACAACAAATTTGCACAAATCCCAAATGCTCTTTCCCGCATCAGTATCCTAAACCTTCAGTACTAGAAACAGCAGAGGAAGGATGAAGATGACAATTACCCCTCCTATTCTCTGTGTCCTTGCATTGTTTGCTTTGTAGCTTCTTGGGGCAGGGTCTACAACTTCTCTCCCCATCCCACCACATGCCCACCTTTATAACCACCAATCCTCCTGCCAGCAGAGGCTGGATCAAGACTTCCAGCCTCACTGACCATCACACTGCATAGAGTTCTGCTCTCACCATCACTGCAGGGCATGGCCAAGCCTCAGATCTGACCCTCAGTTCTGTTCTCCAGGAAGGTACAAAGCAAGTGTGGCACTCCAAGCCACCTTTGTGATTCCTCAGTTTTTTGACCAAGAAGAAAAACAGATTCAGCACAAGAGCAATAGATTGTTTAAATAACAGTATTTAATCTGTACAGTTTGAGAGAAGATAGCATAAAATGCAACATTCCTACCTCATCTTCAGCATCATTCACCTGGAGCTGAGCCCTAATCTCTGGAGGACAGGTAACAACCACCAACCCCTAGCAGCTCCGTAGGGTACAAAAGTCACAGTGCAATTGCTTTAGTTTAAACAAGTAAGTTTCCCTCCCTGTGAGAGGGGAGCCTGATGCAGCTCAAACATTGATGGAAATTTGTACTACTTCGGAATGAAGAAATAATAAAATACAAGCTATTGCACACAGTCATTTTCCAGCTGAAACTACAGCAGTTAGTTAACTGTTTAGCTGCCCTTATGCTCCGCACTTCTGAAAACACCTTAGTCGATGCTTAGTCAAGTGAAAACAGGGCCTGTAAAGAGATTTCAGAATGATACAGTTGTTGAAGGGCAGAAGCTGACAAACAACTCGGTAAAGTCAAGAAGCGTGCTTCAGAAGAGCAGAAAGTTTTCCTAACCAGGGAGGGGATAGGACCTAGACAGATGTCATCTTTCAGAGACGAGCAGGAAAGAAACATCAGCTTCAATAGAAAGCCATGAAGTACAATAGACAATTTCTTTATATAATTGTCAGGATAAGTATTTGACATAGTTTATGTAGTAGAATACATACTTAAACATCTTTTAAAAATAAGCACGAATTTCATTTCATATATACACAACTGATTTTAATCATGTACTGAAAATAAATTACAGGAAATAACTTTAAAATGCAACAGAAGACAAGAGTTTCACAACAAACATTCCCACTGATTTTCCCAAGGGGGTGAGATTGCAGTGCTCAAGGCAGGTAAATATCACAAATATATCAAAAAACTTCAAATTGTTGATGCATTCACACATTTACATGAGCCACAAACATTCCCTTACAGGGACTGCACTTAGCTACCACAGAACCAGGTTTTGCCATAAACTACAAAACTTTGATACAAAATCGTATTTATATATTTATATTTCATATACATGCCCTATCTGTGATTTCTTAAAAAATAAAAACTAAACACACTGTACAGACAATCCTAACTCATCGCTTGGTAGCTGTAGGCAACGTTTTTTCAATGGAATTTCTTCCCCCAGTAGAATTAATGGCAATATTATATACATGAAGGCTAAACTGCAGGAAAAAAAACAGCTCAGTTCTGATATGCACCTCCCTCTGGACCAGGTCTGCGAGTTCAAGGCAAGACACCAGATGCTCAGACCCACTGCCTCCCTTACGAGCTATTCTGCCATCAGCAGTGTGAGGAACCAACATACATGTTTGTGTAACACTGGTATAAAAGGCAGTAAAGCAGGATGCATATCTAACATAGTGGCTCTAATAGCTTCACCAACTCCATACACAGAAACATTCTGGCCTTAGAGGTGGCAAAGGGGTGTTGTAGAGCTCGGTACACCTGGGGACACCACAGCACCCCTTACAAGGTCTGATCCTTACTTCCCTGAAGTTATCTCCCGCAGAGGACAGGCTCCCACTGTAAGCCAGACACCGCATCAACTCAAACACTGGGGGGAAGATCCCTCCCCCACACACACCCCAAAACGCACACATGCAAGGTTCTCCAGGACTATGCTTAAAAACACACCCCTCCCACCCACCCCCAGTCTCCAATGGCACCAGTTTGTCTCAGAAGCAGAGCACTTGACAAACTTACTCTCCCCAGGTGATGGCAGCAGTCTGTGAAGCCAGTCACACTAAACTACTTCTACAGTTGATTGTAAACTTTGGTTTATTTTTATTTTTTTTTTTTTATTGAGTTCTCATGGTACAGCAAGCATGTCTAGGATGAGAGGGCAGAGTTGAAGAGGAGATGTACTGTCAGTCTGTCTTTAGTCTGGCATGGTGAGACACCTGCTCGGTCAGGCCTGCTTTGATAGAGTTTCTAACAGACTGCCTCATATGATCCTCCACCAAATTATCACTCATGGGCTTCAACACCTGTGGAATGAGAAACGTGCAAAGAAACAAAAAAATGAGGTAACCAAAGAAAATAAAATATAAAAAAAAAACATACAAAAAGATGAGACTTGAAATAATGGAAAAATTTGGAATGCTGAAGCCTGACACAAACTGGCATGAACTGAAATAGATGAGTTTCGCTGCTACACTAATGAGGTTAAATCAGTCACATGCTATGAACACAAGTGATATCCCTCCTACACAGCAGTATTTCTCTGAATTCAAACCACTTTACAGTTCCTAGAAGGTGGATGTGCAATTCCATACCCTATATGCAGCATCAGTCTGGTATGGTTACAGCATTTATGCAGACCGGCCCAGACGGTCCAGCTTATTGTCCTATATGTGTAAGTTGTGAACACTTCAGATACAGAAAGAAAGTTAAAAACACTGGCTAGTTTTTCTTCTTGTTATTGTTGGATGGGAGTCGCTGTCGCGGCACTGATGTAAGAGCACGGCGAATTGTTCGGCATCTAAGGACTTCAAAGAGTTTGAAAAACACCTAGAACATGAATTGAGCTGTTAGGAAACGTGGCTCTCAGAAGGCAGCAGATAAAGTCAGTTAAGTTCAGAAAAATCTGATTGCCAGCAACTTCTTACCTTCCTGGGATTCCTCTGAAGCATGGAGGGAAAAGAAAGAAAAATCAATAGAAAGAATATGGGACATACAGAGAGTGACTCAGACCAGGACCAATAAATGCTTTGCCTGTTATCTGTGATGTAGAATAACAACAGAAAGAGCAAACTCCTTTGGAGAACACCTTCCTCTAGCCCACAAAAGCTCCTGCTGCCGTAAACCACATGCTTCCCCTCCTCAGGGAAGGCCAGTGATCAAACTAAATTCATATGCTCTAGGTATCCTCCAGCAGAACTGCTCTCATAGGGAGCAGTGCACAACCAGCTGACACCCTCCACTTCTCTTGTAGTGCTCTTCGGCTCCAAGCTCAAAAGCAAGAAGCTACAGTGGTACAGAAGAGCCTCAATTTTAACCACTAATCAAGCAGTGTAACTCAATTTAGTATATTTTCTCATTTCCTTCCTTTTATTAGAAATCCACTTTTTCTCTCCAGTTATTTCAGAGTAATTCATTATCCTACACAGCTGCCAGAGACAGGTTGAGTATACCAGTGCCTACGAAAAGCCTGGAATAAAGTTATTTGAGATGTACAAGACTGCATCCGCATAGGAAGCTCCAGTTATTTGTTTGTGCTGAGCAGGACCTATTTTAGCATCATCCTGGGTCAATTCAGTCAGCCCTTTTAACTGGTAGTAACAACAGCTCTAAAAGCACTTCCCTTTTGTTGGCATCTAATATAGCTACTAGGAATGTTCCAAAAGCTACTTGGAAGAGTTGGTCAGTTGGTCAAGATCTTCACACTGGCTGTACTGGGATAGCTATGTTAACTGGATTCAGACAAAAGATCTTTGTACAGATGCCTTTGGTACTGTTGACACTCAAGTCTTCTCATTTTTGTCTAACAAGCATCACAATAACCATGCTATCTGAAGTATCACACACAGCACAAGTTTTCCAGGAAGAGGAAGAAACTTGGTGTACAACAACTATTGCGAGTCTGTCTGGTCACCCATCAGCCATTTTCCTTCAGGTCTAATTAATCCTCCAGAGACACACCATTTGGTGAAATGCAAAAGGACAGCACTGTTTTTAACATCCACATTTCTTAAACCATTGGAAATATTTTATCCAGCTCATCCACAGTGCAGGCCTGCCACTTTAAACTTACCTTTAAAAGCACAATTTTTCCGCTTCAAGAAGTAATAAGATTTTTAAAGAGTCCTTCCACTTTTACCATTCAAGCATCTAGTAAGGCCTGTAACATTCCTGGGCTAGCATTCCCTGTACGCTCTGCTAAAGAGATCAGTCACATTTCTAAGCTAATTTTCCCTTCAGCAAAACCAGCATTCTTTATTAAGTCTACACCAGCTTTTCACTCACAGCACTGAACAGAAACTATTTTGTATGTTTGCTCAAAAAAACATTTTTCATTAAAATAGATACCAACCTGTTCCCATATAGCTTCAGCGATCTGATCAATGGCTGTTCCAACTTCTCTGAATTCCCCAGAGTACTTAACGTATGCCCACGTACAAAAGGATATAAGAGCCATCCCCAGCACAAGATTACACAGGGTAGCTATGGAGTTCATACCAAGGAACCCAGTCAGTCCTGAGATTATATACATGGCAAACATGACTGCAAATAGAGTGGCAGGGGTACGAGCAGCGTAAAATATGTTTTTGCCATCATTGTGCTTCACAAAGTTTGCATAGATCTCGTCGATTTCTGCCTCAAGCTGATCCTGGTAGCGCCGACAGAACTCCTCCCCTCCCATCTTCTTCACAGAGCAGAAATGCTTGACAGCTGACTCTTTGAAATCCTGGTGCTTCCGCTCGAGATCCGATGGGGCAATGTAAGGCTTATCTCCTCCACAAATCTGCAGGAACAATCAGGTGGCGTCAACACATACAGCATCTTGTCCTGTACAGAAAGCAAACCTGCTCCTTGCTGCTTACCCTTCAAACCACTATCAGACTGACTCCTGCAATTTTCCTCTGTAAGGTCTGGAGCGCCATCCCAAGGGAAGCAGCTAAAAGTACTCTGCATCATGGACCTGCAAATGCCTAAACTGCCTGACTGTATACAAAGCCATAGCACGTGACAGGACTAATACTTTCTGTATTCTCCTTCAGGTAAGCCCATAAGGAGAGGACATCAACTCCACTGTAATTTCCTGCTATGAAGAGGGAAAAAGCAAAGAACATCCAGACGCAGAGAAAGCTTGGCTAGAGAAAGGTTAAATAGCACTCTTACGCCCTCCCCTCAGCTTTTTAGTTCAGACCACCCACCCCAATGAGAAGTTCAGCAACAAATCTGGACAAGCAGGGCAGATTTCACCCACTCAGTAACTTGTTGGTTATCGTTGCCACTCACAGGCTCCAGGGAACTCACCAGGTGATACAAATTAACAAGAACTAGCTGCTGACAGCATCTTTAGCCTGTTCTTCCCTAGACTGCCCTCTAGGACAGTTGATTCAGTTCAACCTGAGAGAACAAGTTTCTGCTGAAGGGAAGAGAGCAGGGACTCAGATGGATGCCTGCATTAAGGACACCCATCATCTTCCTCCCCCTAAATAAGCACAAGTACAAAAATGGTTATGCTCTTAAGGACTACTCTGTAACACTGACGTGTGACCACGAGGGCTACAGTCAGAGGGTACCTAGGACACAGATCCAAACTGTTCGCATCAGTCCTGACTCCTTGAGTCCCTTACAGTCAGACTATGTCTGAAGATTTTTTCCACGTGACCTTAAACTACAGCCTTCATCCTGCGACACAGGCAGACTTATCACAGTGCTCATCATCTCATTCTTCAAACACAACTTAACTTTCTCCTGCTGCTGTTCCTTCAGCTGGACACAGAAAGATCACTTTCTCAGAGTACAGCACGTCCTTTCTGCCTCACAAGATGTACATCTTCACTGGCTAGCTTTTTCAAAGCAAATCTCACTGTTGAAATCCTGACACCATCACCCCACCTGCTTGAGTTGAATAAGCACCTTTCTGCTTTTTCTTTTTTACAGTTCTCCATAGCTAGAAAGCTCCCTGGAAAACAGTTACTAATCTCTCATTTTCCAGAACAGTCTTTCCACATTCCCCAGAGTACTGTAATAAGAGGAGATCCTTGTGCATCAAAGCCATGGCTTGCCATGCAGATACTGCCACTGTTCTCCGATGCTCTGTGTGCCTGCACTTGTTTTTCCCTTACATTTAAGATCATTAAGGGAGAGTGTTTATGCATACTCAGAAAGAGGGTTTTGGCTCATGAGGAGAGCTCAAGGCACTACGGTAAGAAATATCCATACATAACCCAGCCTTAAGCCTCGTTCCTGAAAACAGAAGTTTCAAAGCTGTGTCACATTACGACCATTTGGGACTTCTGGATAAGAACTGATTTAAGATATTTGTGTTTCATCTCTACAGCAATATAAAAATATACAATACTGAGGGAAATTACTATGGAAACATGAGTCTGTTTAGGAGAACATTTGTTTCTGTTTATTCCTTGCTCCAAGTAAGGAAGTCCTACAACTATGGTATCTTAGTAGCCAATAAAAAGTCAAGACAGGAAAACAGACTGGGCTTTTTTTTCTTTCCTTCAAATACACAACATAAGTTATTTCAAGAGATATCCAAAAATGGAAACAAATGAAGGAGTCCCTCTACATCAGCATTCTCAGCTCAGCCTGCTAACAGCTGAAACTGCCTAGCCTGCCACTAGCACTAGGTCTTATTCTAACTTCAAAACAGAAAGCTATTTCAGTGATTAAGACCAGAATTTGCCCGCTTAGTGGGGAGCTGTGTTTGTAGCATGTTATCACACCCACTGGTCCCCTCCCAATATAAAGTTTCACAATAAGCATAGTCTCGTTAAACTTTAAGACATGCAACTGCTTTCAGAATTGGCTGTGATAAAAACCTTGTGTAACACTATGAAATCCATCTATATAAGTTACTAACTTAAAGAGAAAAAGCAAGTAGGAAATGGCATACATAGTTTTGGTATTACAAAGGTTTGCTTCAAAGGATTTTAATCCACACATTTGACAGCTAATAGACAACTGCTACTCAAAACTGTGAAACCATACTAGAACTCTACCCTCAGATGCCCTGACACCACATCTCCTCACTTACCTGTCTATTTCATGTTACAAGATCTTTAAGATATGTTAGGAGCAGCAGCAGGAATCCACAGGTGGTTTCTTACAAACTCCCATTCCCACACCGCCCCACCAATTCCTTTCTCAAAGAAACCCAGATGCACTACATCAGATACCCATCCTGGCTGCCTAAGCTATTTTTCCCCCCATTAACACACTCCTGACCTACACCAACCACTAAAACAGAAGGCCCATATTTACATTCAGTTAGAAGAAGTTTTGTTACCATACCTGCTCCATGCCTTTACTGTACAAGTCTTTTGCTCCTGCCACAGCAGCAAGATTATTTGCCTCAGCTGTTGCCTAGAAAACATTGAGAACCACTTATCACTATAGTACTACCAGCTAGTTTTACACATGTATCTGCACTGTCCAACATATTCCAGCAACCACCACCAAACAAAGACTGCCAAGAAAATGCCCCACACAAACAAGTGAAGGTTGGAGATATACATTAAGACACATTACGGACTAGGAGAATGGTTTTTTCAGCTAATACAACTCTGAACAAACTCCCATGTGCTTGTACAGCTTGTTACTGTGAGCAATCTGAGTGTTCTACTGTTAAAAAGCAAATAAGGATCCCTAAACTATTGAACATTAATCCTGACACATCGCTGCCTGTGAGGAAAGCTGCAAGCTGGTATTAATTCTGCACTGTGTATGTGCAGTTTTGGTGTCAATCTGTAAGGACTTATACTACTTTCAAACTGTGTCACATCAGAGACAGTTATTCTGGCTCATACTGCAAGATGTCATCATCTTTACCTCTCAGCCACATTTATAGCATGTTAATTAGAGGACATGGTAACCACCACTTTCATTGTGAAAAGTTCTCTCAATCACCCACTCTCCCCAAAAGTCTCAAAAATTGTTTCCTCAACTATTCTAGGTATTGACTTGCCCTCCATGTTTTAATGAAGTGACACTAAAAGCTTAATTTTTTTTACCATTTCATGTGGGTAATATTTTTTTAACTGGCTCTAGAGTCTGTACTTAGAAGAAAACTATCACAAAAATCTGAGTGTTCATCACATAGCTTTATACAGTCACTATTTCTAATTACTTTATAGCTGATTACACCCTCTTTGGATCAACACAGAAAGGAAAGTTCAGTGTAGTTACCTGATCTTTGTTGCACATGTTTGTTTGTTAGGAGCCCAACACTGAGACAGTAGTATTAGCTGCACTACTATAATCTTTCTCCATTTTGTCTACTAAGGCTGATACTAAAAGCTTTCTGAATACTGTCTGAAAGACACTGACAGAAGAGCAAGTTATTAAAGGAAACTTATGCCTGAAATTGAAGCAGGTAAAAAAAGAAACAATGCCCCCTGCTTCACTTGCTTTCAAAGCACACAGTTCCTTCAAGAATTACAAGTGTGTGTGTGGAAGCTTCACATTCCCAAGGGTCGTGACCAGGACTTATGAAATACATATCTACTATCAAAATACCTGCAGCATAGACTTTGGATGAGGTAGCTCCTCTCCTTGATAGATTTTAATGTAAGCCTAGAATTAAAAAGAAAAGGTTTCTCACTTCTTAAGCATATATGGGTAAGAAGGAAAGAGAAGGCATTACATAGAGACAAAGCTCATGAATTATTACTTTGTCATAATGACAAATACTCACACAAGTTTCTCCATACATCAATATCTGTCACTTGCCCATTTATCCCTAGTGCTTTAACCCCTTTACATTTCAGAAGCCTAACATGAAGCTCCCATAATCTCCAGTTAGAGCAAATCAAAGCAGTATTTGCTTTTAACAAAGCATTTCAAGTAACATGCTTTTACTGGTATTAAAAATAAGCTGTTCATCTCTACCAAAATGGTTCTCTTTCAATAACCACTGGCAGGCTTTCTTAACGTGCAAGCACCAATAAACTATGAAGTTTGGCTTTTTTTTTTTTTTTTTTACTCTCTTTGGTAGCTATTACTTTGATAGCTATTTCCTTCAACTAAAACCCCTCAGTTTTCCAACTCAGAGTTCACGATTTCAACTTTAGATCCAGACCAGGGAGTGCTTTTTCCTGCACAACTGCTCCCAGGTTGGCTACTGCAACATGAATTAGACTGCTTTTCAATAGCCAAAAACAGTTTTAGGACGCACTCCTTTTCAAACTGCCACTGAATATGTACTCCCTGCACCCTATGAGATCAAGCCTCACTAAAGAAGAAAACAGAGCAAGCTATACACAACCATGTGAACACCAAGAGACTGAGCACACCAGCTTCAGAGCAGATTTTATGCTTGTCAAAGCAGCCATGAGTACTGCATCCCACATCATACCCTCCACAAAGCATCTTCTTCTAAGCATACATAAAACAACATCATCTACGTGTCAGAGTTCTGGTCTCAGATTCCACTCCATGTAAGTACTTCCATAACACCAGCTGACTTGCCATCAACACGTGTTCAAAAGTAGTAATGTAAAATTCAAGTCAGTAGGGATGCTGCTTTCCCATATGAAGGCAGCTAAGTCCTTTCAATTCAAAAAGAGCTATAAACCAGACCAATTCGTGGTGACGTTGGAATCATGCTGTCATGTTACTCCTGATGTCATCATGATATCAGAACAGCTCAAGAGTTTAATAGCTGCAAGCACCCACAAGTGTTATAGCACACAATGGTGTAACACATGAAGATGCTTTCTTGCACTCACCTTGCATATTACAAACTTGGAGGGATAGAAAATAAGATGAGATTTTTACCGCACACCTAGAAGCTTAGGAGCTGGATTTCTACCTGTCAGTGAGAGCTCTGAAGAAAACCAAAAAACAAAACACCCACCCACATAAATCCAGACAAACTAGATTCTCAAAATAGTACAAACAAAGAAAAAAATCTCTATCTGATAGAACGTGAAGTATTTTAGCTTATTACCAAAAAAAAAATTGCTAACAGCAGATTGCAAGGGGCTATTGTGTTAAGCTGTGTGCCAGTTCTGGAAAGTCAGATAATGAAAGTAAAACTGAGATGATCAGTGGATGTCAGCCTAGATACCTTTATCTTCTCTGGGAACAAGATATCCTAAAATTAGAATATTTTCTTTCAAGCCATTAACAAAAATAATTAGCATGAGTTTGCTTACCTTGAAGTATTCTACAAGATCTCTACAGGTCACCTTGGATCCACTAATCTCTTTTTCTACCAAGTTCTCAGGGGCAAGCAGTAATGGTACCAAATTCCGCAGCTCTTTCTTAAAATCCTCATCTATATCTGGAAAAATTTAGTTTCAGAAAACAATCATTAGTTCTCTTTTCAATCTTATATTTCCTAAAGGAACACTGATAACCCGTAACCCTTAACCCTTCAAAATATCAACAGAACTGCATTTTATTTATTTATTTTTTTAACTTTTCAAGTCTTAAATACATGTTATGCCTCCATTAAGTTCTATTTACTCCTGAAAGCTTGAATTCAAACAGAAAACTGAGTCCTGTAGACCTTGTAACATTCAAAGTACATTTCCCAATTCCACCAGTCTCTTACACAACCTATAGGTTGTTTGTGCCTTCAGCACAGAACTAGCCAGCATCCCAGTATTGCACAGTCATATTTTTAGCCTTTGCCACCCTGATACGTTCTCTCTACTGGGAGAAGCACAATAATAAAGAAATCCTAGCTGCCTCCCATTCCACAGTGGCAAAATCCTACAGTTATTTTACAGCAATTCCAGTTTAGACCTTTTTATTTAGCGAGTTCTTAAAGAAAAGCCTTTCAATATTAAGAAAAGTTCAGTCTTTTAATTTTACAAATGCTCATGTCTGCATTTTTTTTTTTTTTTTTTTTAGAATCCTATTTAATGACCTTTAGGTATGTCTCACACTAATTGACATTACAGTCAACACCTAGATGCAAAGAAAGATATCCATCCCCTTTGAATTGATAAGAACACACAATACACATTTCTAGATACCATCAATTCACCTTTTAGCCCCATATTTTTCCAATAAAACATTTCAATGGCCAACTATATCAGTGCTTAACTTTCATGACAAAATTAATTCAGTGATCTGAATAAAGAACACACAATAGAGATTTTCTTACCATTTAATCTCCCATCAAAATTTGGATTTGTTGCAACTTTAAGACCAGGGTGGGGCAACAGGAAACAGCCAAGGTTACTGAAACAGGAGTGAATATGCTTCCTTACATTCTGTAGCTCTTCATGTTGGTTTTGCTTCACCTGAAGAAAAAAAGCATTAAGAACTGCTAACAGTTTTGCAGCACTGCAAGAAAGACTGAGTATCAGTTTAAAAGCAGTAAGAGCACAAGATTGTATTTAAGCTTTCATTCTTGAACCTAGAAATGTAGAGTTCTAAATCCCAGAACTCTATACAAGTGGAAAAGCACAAAGAGCTAGGTCATTATGCATCACTATCTTGACAGTGAGGCATCACTTATGCCAGACCATGATACTGGGATTACTGTAAATAATTTACCTGCAATCTTTTCTCTAGGAACTTTTTTCCTCCTTCCAAGCCATATGCGTGCTCATAAGGGTAACTCCAATCTCTAATTAAGAACATTAGTGTCTGTAACAGGAAGAACAACAGTGGTTAATGGTTTGTATCGTTCCCAAAGTCGAGAACGATGACACATGATTATTTTAAGATTAAAAAGTCTAAAACTGGACTACTATGAATGAATTAGCCTTATAGCTTTGTGGTGTAAGTAGCAGCTCTTTTAAAAGACACCACACACCAACACACAAGCAACTGCGACTGACTTCTTATCTGAAAAGTAGTATTTCAGCATCTCAAAAAAGAGCTTCTCTTTTCCATGGGTTTACTTTTTGCTACCTCTGAGGGATTACATGGTCCATCCTCCTATTTATTAGCTGAAGATATAGAACTAACCTTGATGTTAGCCTTACATTAGATGAGGTGCTTTTAAAGGCTCCATCTTACCTGCACCAACACAAGAGCACGAAGGACTCACACAAATATTCTAGAGACACAAGTTGTAAAAACTTGCCACTAGTACCTTTAAATGTTCAGAAGGATCATTTGATAATTCAGATTGAAAGGAATCTCAGACTTTGTCTCCACTAAACGTAAGAAGCCTCAAACCTTTCTCTAGATTAGCCAATAGAGAGAGGAAGTTAGCAATCTAGAGAACTCAAACACTAACATCACTGATGCTTCAAGTAAATGAAACATAACATGGCCCTGAACAGTATTTCAAAGCTATATGACCTATACTCACAAACACACAGCAAAGACCAACCACAACTCAAGTAGTAATGATAAGGAAAAAATGAATCTTTTCTCCTTAATGTCAGCACAAGACTTGACTTTCATACCTCCTTAATGCTTAAGCTCATCTTGTAAAGATGAGACTAACTTGAGGCAAACTAATTTATCTTCATACATTATCCTGAGCTCATTTTCTACACATTCAATTGCTTACAACACATTTAACATGTATACTTACTTGAAACGGCTTTTGGTAAATTTCTTCCATTGCTAGTCTTCCATATTCTGTAAACAACTAATAGAAAGAGTGTAAGAGGGCCACACATAAAACACTTTTCCACTGTAACAACTCACTATGTCACATTATATCACTAATAAATAAAGCATTCAATCTTAAATCCCATTATGGTTTAAAATGGCCAATGCAGCTCAAGAACAAGCACATCAACCTGTAAAACTCAGGAAGGAAATAATTTCCACTGGTTTCACAGTGCCACACCAGAATTGTCATGGCACTGCAGCTCAAAATGGGCAGCCTGCAGGCTGTTCTCAGACGAAAGCCGAGCAGGTCTCCAGCCAGTTTCCAACACTTGTCTGCAAGGCTAAGGAGGTAAGCCTGCCTAACACTTGTCCCTTACTTACATTAAAGATCTATTCCTCAGAATTTCAAGGAACTTGCCTAGACCCAAAGTAGCAGACATTCAAAGTCAAGCAGCTTCCCAGATCTCTAATTCAGCCTGAGATCTCGTAATTTTTCTTACTCTTCAGCATAAAATGAAGTGCTAACTTAACTGTCTTCCTCTGGTTACTTTCACCATCTTTAATGCTAAAAGCAGCATTCTTCCTCTCCATGTTAAGCGGGCCAGCAAACTCATGAGAACACAAGTAAAAGATGAAGGAGGCATGCCAGTACCCTCTATAATCAGGCAATTGTTCCTCTGCATTAAAGCTAATCTCTCTAACACTTCAGGAAGAAAAAAAAAATCCTATGTGGACAATTTTCCCTTTGTTTGTCAGAAGAACATCTGAGAACTTACGAGACAGACTTAATACAAGCGAACTTCTAAGTCCCTGTCATCCTGAGCATAAAGCTTTGAAGAGGCCAAGCATCCATGTGAGAATGGCTTGTTTCTCTGACCCTGACTGCCCACTGCACTCACCTTCCTGCTACGTGAAAAAGACAGAGTGAGAGTATTTCAGACTAGCACATTTTCTTCTCTCAGCCCATGACTCCTTGTCCCCATCTTTAGTGGGTAGGGAGTGCCTGTGCATTTGCTTCTTTTTAATTGCACTTCCCTCAAATCTCACTATTCACTATAACACAGATTTATCTATTCTGACTACACTGAGGTTGCCAAAGGTTATTAAAAGTTATTTGTAAATTATTTAAAAGCCAGACTTTCCTGACCCTTTCTGTTTGCTTGGAAATGTTTTTGTTTGTTTGTTTGTTTTTTTTATGGGGTTTGTTTTGTGGACTCTGGAGTTTTTTTGGTTGTTTTTCTTTCCTTTGGCATACCACTCTTAACTGAGAACAGAATCAGAAGATTATGTTCAGTTAATTCACTTCTACTCCCAGCACTGGCAGCCAGCATTCCGCAGCACTGAACAAGACAGAAGTCCTTTCAATCAGACGATATATAAATAATCAAGCTGCGACAAGGTCACGACCTGAGCACAGGCAGACATAAGTTGATACAAAACTGCTTTTGAAGCTACAGGTTTTAAGTTGAGATAAAGCTCTTGTACCATTCACATGAAGCCACAATTCAGTGACATTTGACTACAACATCCCAGTAGAGGATGAAAATCTCACAGTAGAAAGTGGACAACTCTTATGATTTTTGTTTCCAGACTGAACCGGACTCTCTAGAAGTTTCTCAGCTGAAAAACTAGAAAAGGTTTCCAGGCAGCAGATGCTCTTTCTTCTCCAAGTCACGTTCCCAAATTTCAGTAGAAACCAGTTATGAAACACTGTCAGTTTTCTAATTTTAGGGAAAAAAGAAGAAATATTGGAAACTTCTCATTAAGTGCTCTCAGGAATTACTTCCCATTCTAATCCTTTCTGGAATTTTGGCACTTCCTGTATAGAGAACAGACTTTCGGAAGACTTTACCAAATGAGAAGTTTATGCTATATTACTTTTATGCTGTCAAAGAGGAAACATCACAGCATCATGGAGTTGATGCAAATAATGTTTTTATAGGCAGCATTAGTTTTAGCATCAGGTCAGACTCAGTGCTTGCACTAAGTACAAAGCAGCTACCAATCACAGTTCTATCAGTAGTAAATTCAAGAACAATTTCAAGATTGTCAGCTCAGACGTAGCTTAACATAAGTTCTGTATATTCTTACCTGCAAATGTTGAAGGTCATCTTCCTGAATATTCTGGGACAAGTTGTATACCTAGAAGGAACAGTAAAGAAATTAAAACATGACTTGAAGCCATTATCTTTTATGTAGGCTCCTTTAGACCTGTTGAGTATTTTCACCACCTCCAGAAACATCCAACTACCTGAAAGCCAGTGTCTAAAAACCAGCCAAAGCAAACACTTCAAGAGAAGTCACTACCTTGACCTAGAGGTAATGACAAAAAAAAAAAAAAAAAAACCACTGCTGACTACCCTAATCCTTCTTAGAACATCCTCTTTCCAAGGAAAGAAGTGATAAAGAAATCTAGGAAGAATGCTGGAATGCTTCTAATTACAGCACAGTGGTGAGAGGGAAGGACTAAGATGGGCATGTCCATCTGCTGTTCTCAAGTTTAAGTGCTCCTGTGGCATCATCTCTATTTTAAAAACAGCTGGGCAGATGGTTCACCAGCCCTTTTTGCTCTCAAATCTTTCCAGAGAAATCTGACTTTCTCTGGGGAGCTCACAATTGCTCCAATGACATCAATACTGAAGAGCACTTAGCTCAAGGATGCATCAGTGATTCACACTTTATCCTAACAATAGGAACAAAGGGGTGGAGGTGAGAAGCAGAGTTCCACATCCTCCTGTTACTTTGATGTTTTTAGTATCAGTAGCTGTACCTTTAAGAGACTGCAGTGTAATTTCACCCTAAGCTGTATTATCTAAAGTCTTAAAGGTTCCCTACTGTATCAATACAGGAGTGGTTGTTACTATGACATTTTTGTTTGGGATTTACCAGTTCACTCAGCAATTTAACCCAGCCTGGTCTTGGATATCTTTCTGGAATCAAGGTTATCTACACAATACTGCAAATGGACCATTAAGTATGAAAGCATTTATAATTACTGGAGGAAAACGTGCAGGTGAACTTCCTAAGCATAGCTAAAGAGAAAGTGCAGACTCGGGCAAGAGGGTTCCTATAGCTGCCATTATTTGTCAGCACAGGTATTCTCACCTGGACAGAACTTGTCATGGTGCTCAGGGCAAAAACCGTTGCACAGTCTTTGATAGTGGATTGGCTATCAAAGGCACCTTGGGTATCCATGAGTAGTACAGCAACCTAGAGATTTTTGAAGAGCAGCAACAGTTAACCAAGTTGTTACAGTTTCAAACTCCAGGTCACTGGGGTAAATTCTGTTTACAGTACAGTATTGTTTCTGCTTCCACACCTGCTTATTAAAGCCTCAACTAGTTTCCTGTACAAACATTTATATATACCTACAGATTAGCAAGCAGCAACTACACAAACGCATCAGCCTTATGTCCTTGGTATTGCTATGCTGTTCATCCTCTCCCACAGAAATAACATCTCACAGCCCAGTTAAGAAAAAGGTAGCTCTTAAATCACTGTAAAAATATCGGTCTCAGCTTTGATAACCTGTACTGGATTGTCAACTAAGTATGAGATGGTCCCTTTAAAAGACAGACAGACAGACGTCTTAAACTAATTATTTTCAAAAGAAAGCTAGACAAATGGCACATCTACTGAAGCAACATGGAAATGAAGTGGTCTTAATGATAAGAATTAATCTGCCCAATATCCATCCTTGGGATCTAGTACAACTCCTTTTTTCTTTCAGTTGCAGACAACAAATAAGCAATAACAAATAAGTTTGTTGCTTTTTTTTTTTTTTCCAGAGCACCAACAGATCCTCATAACTCAACTGCTTTCCAGTCAGAGAACTGCTTGGTTCGCTCTAAAACATGGTAAAATCAGCTTCCCATACTAATTCATCATCAAATGTTCTCATTGCACTTCAGCAATATAAGGACTATGCAAGTTAAATAAGAGTTTACAGTTCAGGAGAATAGTTAAGAATACAGTGCTGATGTTAGGGAGTAAATACTTACTGACAACACTGAGACTGTTTCAGCATGAAAATAAACATCTGAAATCAAACTCTGTAGTTACAGCAATTTAGAGTTCAAAGGTGCACCAGTTTTGATAAGTACAGTTAGTATATAAAGTATTTCCCACAAGTAGATGTGCTTTGTTTTTATGAGCCAGCTGCTGAACTATGCAGAACAACCATCTTCTGGCCACTGAAGCTGCATTTCTAGTGCTTACAGCTACATGCTACATGTCGCCAGAACAGTTACAAGCCAGAACACATCTCAACTCCAAAAGCAGTACTTGTTAGAGCTGTTCTTATCACAGCACTTGTCTATACACTGTTTTTATAACCAACATAGTTTTAGAACATTCACAGGATAACCCACCCACTGGCCTGGACAAAACAGACTTCGCCAAAGTAATTTTAAAATGGACTATTGTTGGAGATTGAATACCAGCAGGAAAACACACACCTGCACTGATAGAAGGTTTCCAAATGCCTTACATAGCCAGTGAATAGAAAGGAGCAAACCGATGTTTGAATTGCCCCCACAAAACCCATGGCATTAAAACTCTTCACCCGGAGGCCAAAAATCACTAAATACAACTGTTTAAATCAAGCACTTACCTTTGTTCCATTGGGTTTATCAATTACAAACACTTCACTCCAGATCTGTATGCCAGTGGTTTCC
Organism: Tetrao urogallus; assembly: GCF_951394365.1. NCBI lineage: Eukaryota > Metazoa > Chordata > Aves > Galliformes > Phasianidae > Tetrao > Tetrao urogallus. The sequence continues at coordinate 15,946,827 of NC_136814.1, forward strand.
CGTTCACATCCACCTCTCCATGTAAACCCAGTCAAAGGCTCTGTGTTTCCACCTATCCAGCAAGGAGAAGTCTATAAAACAAGAAAAAAATCTTATTTAATACCAAGAAAGGGTTTTTTTTTTCTTATTCCAAGTATGTTTTAGCAGACTTTCATATCGCTCTTTCATTTTTGTCAAAGCTGAATAGCAACATTACACTAAGAATTAAAAACCACAATGCTACTCAACTGTACATTGTAGATGATAAAAAAGTTTGTTTTGTGGTCTATTGCATTTCAGCAGTTGCCCAGATCTTTATCCACTGAAGAGTGCACATGCATAACTTTCAAGTCTCAAGCGCTCAGAGTCAGCATGAGAACAGCTCAGTTTCATCCATCAATTCCACTTTGCCTACTCTTCCTCTCCAAAACAAAGTTGTAAACACCATATATTGTAACTTCAGAAACAGGTGAACCTCTGTGAGAAACAGAGAACTAATTTCAACTTGATCCTCCCCCTTCTCCGCTGCAAACTGGTCAACTGCTGAAATTAAATAAGCATCTAAACCCCTGCACTAACAGAGGCAAAAGTCAAGAATCCCACTGCTGCTTGCAGAAGCCAAAAAGAAAGCACAAGGATTAGAGGATTCCTATACACTAGTCACAGTGATTAGTATTCACCTTACAAGGTAAAACTGAGAGCCTGACATGTACCAATCAACACACGCATGTTACAAGCTCACAGGCCAAGTCTTCTGTGTTGGGAAAGGCTGCTGGGCAGTCAAATACAGACTGAAGCTAAGGTCTGGCTGCTGGTATGGTAGCAAGATCTTCAGTCCTCAAGGACTGGCAACGAATGGAGCACTGGCTCACATAGTGGATTCCAGACACGATGTGAACAGATTTAGCCCACAAAAGCAGCTTACGTACTGGGGAAGTAAGGAAACATGAACAGGCACTCTAAGGAACTTCAACTGTGATAGGTTACACACACTGAAATCCTGGAAAAGCAGGAAGCAAATTCTTCAGTGAAGAGGAAGCTTAGGGAAAAGCCTTTATAACACAGAAACACATTTTCAATGAATTTGCCTCTGAGCACCCAGAGAAAATCAATAACAAGATAAGTGTGCTCATAATGGAGGTCAAAGGGGCATCTCCTCCACTCACTAAGCTACAGCCTAACTTGCTAACTCCACATCACATCTTTTCAGAATAGCTCACGACAGACTTCTTCACATCTCAGAGAACATCAATGATGTGTTGCACATTCAGAAATATATGCTGTGGATAAATAAAACTGCTTATTTCAAAAGAAGGAGGAGAAAAAAGTATGCTTCATACACACTACTGTCACCTTCTTAAGAGAAAACCCATGTGCTAAAAGGAAAAGTCAATTAAGCAATTCTGCATCAGCATCCTCCCAACCTAAGTGCACACCATTCATCTTTGCTACTTGGATCATACATGGCAAAAGCAAATCAAATGAGCAGATAAAAAAAATACAGAAGATGTATTCACCTAAGGGAAGCAAACTACTGCTCTTTACAGGTATCTTTGTCTTTGTCTTTAACACACATATACCTACAACCAATGAGAAGAAGAGTAACACAAAAATACTCCCTGGAAGCTTTGTTCTTTTTGAGGTTTTGTTTGTACCCCACAACTGCACAGCCACTGACCATTGCAGAAATCAGAGCTCCAAGCTTGCTTTGGGACTCAGTACACCCCAGGACAGAACTCTGCAATGCTGAATCAGATCTCACAGACGTACTGTAGCTGACTGTAGCTTTGCACTTTTTTCAAAAGCAGCTGTTACGTTATTCAGCAATATAATCCATTACTCAAGAGGAAGAATACTTTTTCCCAATTTAGTCCAGACATATATTGCCCTATGCGCAGAAACTCAGACCAAAACTACCTGAAGTTTTAACAAGTATTTCAGTGAGAACTGCATAAAATCACTTTTTACTTCATGTGATTCATGCAACGGGAGACATTAGCGCCTTAATAAGCAGAAGTTCAGCTCAAGCTGCTTCGTCCTGTAGGCAATGCAGATAAAGCCTGGGTCTGACTCTGAGCTTTGCATTACTTTGAAGCATTCCTAGCTTGGCTCTCCTTTCCAGGGAACAATGTTTTAACAACTTTCATCCACTAAGCTGGCTTTTGGAAGGCTTTACTCCTACAGGAAATCAAACTGTAAGAAGCACCATAATACTGTATTAGTCTCTCTAAATGTATTTCATATCAAAGAAAGGTCCAATGCAGCTTTATTTCGTTAGTGCCATCAACGTGAAGTGCATCTTGCAGATTAATACAAGCTATGGTCACACCTCTAAATAATAAAAGCTTTCCCATTTAAATTTACTACTGTTACTGCACCCAATTCTTTATAAAGCTCATTATGCAGAGATCACAGGATCACTGCAGCAGCTTTATTGAACACATACTGCTGCTATTCAGTAGCAGCTCCTGTTCCATTTCAAATAAGCAATGATAACATTAATTATCAGTGCTTGAAATGAGATGCCCATTCTCCCTGAAGTCAGCAGCCACTTTCAGACTTGTAAAACTTCTACGTTTGACTTCAGCAGCACAAGTTAGATTTTTAGAATGGGAACTTCCCACATGACTCTTAGCTCTTGGTCTTAGATAAGAAAATGGGATGTCACCGTTATTTTGGCAAGGTTTTCATGTACTTTAAGTGGAACAGAATATCCCAGGATTGCTTGATTAGTGTATGAATTGAACATGGATGCACTGGTATTTTGTGCAAAGGCCAACATTCAGTTCACAGTAAATATAGACTGTAATAAAGTTAGAGAGATCAGACTTAAAAGTATTAGAAAGCCCCACCAAAGCTCCACCTCCCCTCCTGTACCAAAACTTGTGTAAGCATAGATGACACCACCTGACATAAAATTCAGCAGGCTCAGAAGTAGAGGCACTGCACTTATCTTTCTTCATCCCCAATTTCTATTATTCAAGTTTGAAGCTGCTCTTATGCTTGTCATACTCCTCCCCAGAGCCAGTTTACGTCACTGGCAGGAAACAATTCAGCGAAGTGCAGCATCTTCTGATGCATCCATGAGCACAATCAGCTCAGCTAAGGGCCTGCGAGCATTACAGCTTGAGAACACAAATGCCTGGCCAGAAGCATCACATGGAGAGCAAGACCTCCTCTTTTTAGGGAAGAGATAGCTGTAACACCAAATGGCTGAGCTTGTCAGCAAATGGTATTTAAAGGACACCTATAGAAAACTGAAAAAAAGTGTTTGTATAGTACAGGGAACAGAACATTACTACGCAAGACTGAAAATGTTCCAATACATTTTGCTCTCTGCACTTTTATTTTGCAATCTGAAAGTTACAGTATTTGCTTGAAGAGCAAACCTGTTTTTGAGATAACCTACTTTTGTCTCCACTTAGTGCCCATTTAGCTCAGAGGGCTGTATTTCTTGAGAGTTTTGTTGCTGATTGTTTCGGGGGGGAGAGGGTTGGTATTATTATAAACATGACACTACAGAAGGTTTATATACATGAAGAGCCACCCACTGAACAGCCATATCAATGAAATGTTTATTTCTCTGTAGCCTAAAAGAGTCTTAAGAAGTTGCAAGTGCCAACTTACTATTTAGTATTCCTTCTACTACACCCTTAGTGAGTGTCTTACGGAACTTTTGGCAAATCAGTGAGAAGAATTCAATGGCAAGCATTACTTGGAGTGAGGGAAAGAAAGTCTTCATCTGCCAGCTACCAGCAGCTTCTTTACAATATTCCCATATTTCCTGAAAAAGCAGGGGTCGCTTGATTTCTCCTCAAGCCAGCTAGCACAAAGGCAAGTTTCCACTACCATGAATTCCAACTCCAAGAAGTGACCAAAAAGGAATTTGTTCTTGTTCTGTCACTTAAGACTTTCAAAAAGCAGCAAAGTACTGAACTGTTAATATTCACTGTACAAAGAAACACATCACAACTTATGACAGGCAGATGAATACATTCACAGGAGGCCCTATGCCACCTTCTGTATCAGCCAAAAATTCAAAATATAGTAGACAAGCCAAAAGCTACAAAGTAGAGGAATTAAGCTTCAGATCAGGCATTAACTAATCAATGACTGAAAAGTACCTAAAAAAGTTCCTGGATTATGTTCAGGGACACATTCCTGTTTGCCACATCTCAGTAAGCAGATTTAACCCTCCAATAGCTATCTGCTAAGATTCTTCTTTTTGCAGCAATGGATAAAGACAGTGGCACAACATGACTGTAGGAGACCAAGTCAAAGGAATATTCTTCCAAGCCACTTTCTGGATAAGACCTTCTGCAAACCTCAACTAGAAGGCCACTGTGATCACCTGACTCAAGATCTTCTCAAGTCCACTTACATCAGGACCCCAATAATTTAAGTGATAACTATAGTAACTACATATTGGACAACCATCACCTTAAATACACTTCTTTACAGAGTTGTAGCACACAGCAGCTGGCTTCCCTTCTTCCTCTGTTACCTGCTATATTTGTACTCAAGTCAACAAATACAAAAGTAAACAACTGAAAGATTACTTTTTTTTTTTTTGCTGCAGGAAAAAGGCCAAATTACTCACCCTGTTATACATGTATCTAAGCATGAAGTCCAGCAGAAAAGATTTTCCTTTGCGGAAAGCTCCTGCTACAGACACAACTACTATGTTAAGATCTTTGATGTGTTCCTGAAGCAAGATTTTTTCCAATGCTTCTTCATCTAACTCAAAGTTATGGTCATCTTCATGAGCGAGAACAATCTGTATGGGGCGTGGCTTATCCAAATCCACCTCGTCATCTGAATCTGGCATGACATCCGAGTCAGGTAGGGCATCCTCCTCTTCTTCCTCCTCATAATGCTTACCTGCAAATTGACAGGTTACACTGCATTAGTGAATCAGACCTTAAGACACCAGACATTTCTATGAAAATCCATGCTAGGCTCTCATTCCAGCAACAAGAGTAATGCTGTTGGGAATGCACATGTGCAGATGAGATCAACAGCTGCTGTCTGTACATTTTCATGAGTTCTGCACATCATCTGCATTTCAGATTCCAGCATTCCACATGTTTTAAGAAGTCACAGAAGGAAACTTTTTCAGCACCAAGACCTATTTTCAAGGCTTCTTATATGCAACTTGCATTAAAAATTGCAGGTTTCTTCTTTATCTGGGAAATATTAGTTAAACAAAAGCTCCAAAGAGGTAAAAAAAAAGTTTAGGTAATCACCTTCTGCTGCTGTCAAAATGTTTTCAGTCCGTTTTGGTTACCAACATGTACAAGCAAGACCAAGATTACAACAGCAGATGATGAAATTCCTTTCTAATTCCAACACCTGCTTCAGTTCTCAAACACAGCAGAATGCCTGTTCATTGCCTTGAAAGAGGAAAAACCTCACACACATATATAAGGAGTAACATCTTGGGGTCTAAAACAAAGCGAGAAACACCAAAACAGTTCCCACGCTGTTTTTCTGACACATTAAGCATGGTTCAATAACAGCAAGTACAAGTTGCTACAAAAAGAAAAAGTTAAAGAACATTGGGAGCTCATTTTATTCACACTAAGAATCAATAACCTTTGAGAGTCCATTCTTTCAGTAGCTGAAAGAAGGTCAGATTTAGTTACAGAACTCCATGTGCACAAAGCTGATTGAGGCATCTCCCCAGCAGTTACGTATGTGGGGACATCAGTGTATCAGCTTCACTGTGTTGGATGGCTTGTCATGCCTACATTCCCTAGCATGGCTTTTATCAAAGAGAGGAAGCAGCTGTATGTAGATTTGTTATTACCCAGCCCAGCGTTCCCTGTGGAAGCAGACCAGGAGCAGTATCACAAGGCACCACGGAACCCATGCAGTTGGACTCATACATGGCAGAGATCCTGCCAACATCCACAGGTTCAGCCAAGTCATTCCTGCCAGACTATGCATCTTAGATCCCATCCCCAGCAAAAGACTTTGAACAGTGCTCCAACACACTGTTTTGTTGATGTAACGAGACATTTGAATCATTACCACGTACTTGAAAGCCTGGCAACACAGTGACCCTGGAGTTTTTCCAAAGGCTGCCTCTTTAGCCAGTTCTGACAGCACTTCACTTTACTGTAAATTAGAGTGGACAACTCCATTTTCAAGCATTGCACTTGTGTTGCTCCAAAGGTCAATGGCAGTAAATCTTTAAAAATGCACGTATGTATTGCTTTGAATATAATATAAAGCCAGTGTAGAACTTCAGGAGGAAAGAGTCTACCTATAAATACCTGGTGCCACAACCAAAATATCGGGGGGGTTTTGTCCATGGGGTGGCCTGCGTGGATCTGGGCTTGCAGCCACCAAACACCTATCACCTTTCCCAAGAGGAAGAGAGTCCTTGGGGAAAAGCCAGTAGGGCTTCAAACTAGGTTCAGAAGGAGAGGGGAGCGATAGTTGAGTCTGCCCATGCACAGATTGCCTGGACATGTGGTAGATTCTCCATCCCTGGAGACATTCAAGGTCAGGCTGGACAGGGACCTGAGCAACCTGATCAAGCTGTAGGTATCTCTTTTCGTTGCAGGGGAGTTGAATTAGATGACCTTTAAAGGTTTCTTCCAACTCAAATGATTATATGGTAATCTTGAGTGTTTAAATCCTAAGGAGCTCGAGTTAAGTTATCCAGCATTATCCAAGTGAGCGCACAAAACAGCTCCCAGCAGCACCCTAACCCAGTCTGGCTGACAAAGCAGGCCAAAACATTCAGCTGCACCCACAGGCCTGATAAACAGGAGTAGCTTTAAGATTAGCTATCAGTTGGACACCAAAGTACATTGACACAATACTGGTCACCATTTCAGAAGAAAAACTCCACCTTCCTCCTAAAGCTTTTTTCTTCTCAGAAGTTAAGCACACTCTTTTTTGAAAGTTTCACAAAACAGAATTGGCCCCATATAGCAAGCATTCTTTGTAGGTCAAAAAACATAGAAGATAGCCCTTGTCTTTTTGACAGAAAGAGAGAATAATTCTATTGATAAAAACATTAAGTAGGAAAAAGCAGCTTTCAAGTTCTAGCAAAGTATACCTCTGCTTTTACATATCCCCCAGACAACGTTTAACTCTGCTTCGTAAAAGCCTTATTCTTAAATCTGTTCCATTTCAACTGCAATAATGCTTCAGTTTTATAAAGTAAAATAGACTGTGTTGTGTTTTTTATTATCAGGGCAGTGAGGCACCAGCACAGACTGCCCAGAGATGTGGTGGATGCCCCAACCCTGGATCAGGCACTGGGCTACCTAATCTAGTAGTGCACGTCCCTTTCCATTGCAGGGGAGTTGGACTAGATTACCTTTAAAGGTCCCATCCAATGCTAAGGATTCTATGATTCTATAATATCAAGCAACATCTGCGATTTCTCTTCCCTGAACAGGAGTCAGACACTAACCACCTTTTCCTTCCTGGAAGTCAACAGACCCTTAGCAGATCTCAAAGCAAGAGCCTTAGCAACATTCTTCTGCCAATACACAGAGCAGCCACCCAGAGCCTCCTCAAGCCAAAACACTTTCCAGACAAACAAGTAGTATGATCTTTTATCATTAGTTTTTTTTCTAAACAAACGTTCTCCCTGTCACAAGTTGATAATGCTATCAAGAGCTTGGAAGCGATAGGTCTGCTAAAGGTCCACAATGCCTTGTTAATAGTCTTCTGCACCCTGCAGCTTAAATAACAGAGTATGGAAGTTTAATCTCTAGTCCTGTTCAATGTCCATTATATTTTACTTACCAACAGAGACTAGAAAGAAAAGTCCAGTGCATCAAGTCAGGAGGCAGAGTGTGTTGGTTTGGATATTCTTTTGTTGGGTTGTTTAGTTTTTGTTGCTTTTTTCCCCCCCTCCTTTGGGGGAGGGAGGGGAAGGTCAGACTAGACAGCTTAATATATCTCCAAGTTCCCAAACTGCCTACAGAAAACACTATCATAGCCATGAATCAAGCACTTTGAGGGTGGAGAACTACAGTGTTGACAGCTGTGAAGGAAACTTGATCCATCCAGAAGAGCTGGTTTCATAAATCCACTCTCAGGTGGCACAGAATACCCTGCCTTTCAAGAGATTTTAAACCAGTTAACTGGACAGACATTGCAATGTTAAATATGGTAACTGTGGAACAAGTACTACTGTTCAGCCCAGCAACATAACCAACATACGCTAACCTGCCACTGGCTCCCAGGCAGATATCACAAGCTATCTGGCCTCTTGATACTACTTTCTGACTGCTTACCCTGTCACTTTGCTAGCTGCTGTCTCAGGTAGCACCGGAATACTCTGGAAGGCTTCCTTGGAGGCTTCGGAATCCTGGGCAGAAGGATCGCATTCCACTTCTAAGAGCTACTTCCACAGCAGTGTCTCAAAACAATGATTAGGAGAAGTCCCACTCCACAGTCAATTTTCATCAAAAGCTGCAGGAGCATTACAGTAAGCCTGCATGTAGTTCATAAAAGAAATGTGCTGAGCACTGTCAAGTCAAGCCAGGATTGACGAAGTGCAGAATACTCCTTACTGCTCTACTCATCATCAGTTGGGTGTTCTTGTTTTTTCTGGTTGGTTTGGTGCATTGTTCCCCACCCCCCCCCCATTCATCACCTATCCCAGCACAGACACAGTGCACAAATACCAACTCAGAATTTACGTGTATTTGTCCTACACCTCATCTAAGGACCACACACTGCTCTAGGTTCTTCCAGTACTCCAACAATCCAAGCATAAGCAGTGGCTTTCCCAGAAAGGTCATCCCTGCACTGGAGTGTTTCTAGACAACTAGACAGTAGTTTGAATTCACCAAGCTCACGGCAACCTCTCTGTATAGGTCTCCATGACAGGGCATTCAGATTGCAGAAGAAGCAATCTAAGTAGTTGAATTCTGTTGCCTTGGGTGGATTTTTTGTTTGTTAGTTCTTGTTGTCAGCTCTTTTTTGTTTTGAAAAGCTTGACACTGTGGGGAAGTCCAGCTCCATTCCAGAAACAGGGTTATGGTCCCAGTGCACTCATTCACAAGCACTTGGAGAAGAGTTTTTTCAGAGGCATGGCATAAGGCTTGCCTCAATGTTGGAAATGCCCACGTGAATGGAAATGCCCACAGAACACTGGACTTAAGGCTTTCAGTACCTACAGAAAAGCCTCATCTGACAAAACACATGGCATTCATAGAGTTCATAGAGCAGTGATAACATGCCTAGAAAGCCACAGCTGAATTTTTTCAAGCAGTACATCCATCCTTTGAAGCTTCTGCACTATTAAACTAACGTACTTTGGTCTGTAGTCACATACTTTGTTCTGGAAGAAGCTGATGCAGAAAGATCACTGACTGGACTTGCCCTGAAGCCTGCTGTCCATTCAGCCCTATGACTACAGTGATTTGCTAATCACTCCCTACTCCATTTCAGCCCCTCACAGCCTGAATAATTCAGATTAAGAATCTGAGCTACTGCAATAGCTTCCTAAGCCAGGTCAAACAGCCTAGGAGATGCAGGAGAAGCAATCACAAAAGTAGACAGACTTGAATGGAAGCAGATACAGCCACAGGAACCAACTTTGCCCAGCTTCCCCAGAAGTTTTGCACTCCACTCAGCAACCACTACAGCAGGACTACTGACACAACAGCTAAGTATCCAAAACAAGCAACATTTGTTGAAATGCTAAGCCAGATTGTGAAAACAGTAGCTTCTTGTGTAGGTAAAGAGAATATTTCAATTGAACAAACTCAACTAAATAACCCATTTCTTAAAGTATGAAGTAAAATGAACAAAAGCTAATTCCTGCTTCCCCTAAGGGCACAGTGAGCAGCTGATGACCTATTTGTCCTCCAATGTAAGAACATGGGAACAAGAGCTCAACTTGCATGCTATGAAAATAAAAGAGACAGCCTGCTTTTAATGCTTGGGAGGAGGAACCTGCATATTCATTGAACCCAAGCATCAGACCTACCTTTAAGTTTCAACACAAACAGAGCCTGAGCAGGTTAAACGCATCACTCACGCTCTTTCATAAGGTTAAAAAAAATTACATAATTACTAAATTCAGTTGGTGTTAGATACAGTGTGTTTCTGATCAACAAACACCGCATTTAAGCATCTCTGGACACAGGAGCTGACACATTAAAATAAATTTTGTTTGCTCTTTAGTAGCTCTATAAACATTCAACTAAATCAGTCATTTTCATTTAGTGTAGATGGTGCATCAGTATGCCTTCTATTTGCTCCCTCAAGGAGTTACAGAGACATGAGGAAGTCAAAGCCTCCAAGCTAGCAGTCTTGCAATCTTGTTCATTTACAAGCCCACACTTTGGTGGAAGCCTTGCTTCTTCAGCTCTCAGCACACCTGAGCCCCTCTCCTGATCATCCACAGACACCACACATCTGTGGCCGCACAAAACAACCTAAAGCTCCCCCCTCAGTGTAGATTCACCATCACTTTGTCCACACAACTGAATGGCAAAGCAAGCTGAAGTGGACTGCGCTGATCTTAAGCCATCCAGCTTGAAATTCTGGTGTACTTCAACAGCCTGTGGAAGTTGGCAGCTTTAATTAAAAGCTTAAAACAAGGCCTTATGAAGAAATCATTGCACCACATATAAAAATAATGCATTCTCTCAGAGCTTCACCTAGGAAATTTTCATTAGAGAGAAAGGAAACAAATTATTTAAATGTTTCTCATTTTGGAGTAGTGAACCAAGGAGAGCGTAGGCAGGTGTAAATTGAGTTCCAGAGCATAGAAAAAAAGTAGGTTAACTTTCAAGCCTTATTTGAACAAGACAAAAAAAAAAAACCTGACATCCACTGTAAAAATAAATTAAAAAAAAAACAACAACTAGATTTAAGCTCAAATCCTCCCTTTCTCCATCAGTGCTACTCCATGCAGTTAACTCACAACAAGACCCACATGAAAGTTAAGGGGCTGCTGCAGAACTTAATGCATCATTGCTTTCTCACTGCTGACTAGCAAATACTGCCAAGTAGCTCATTTTAAGGCCAAAAATAATTAAATGTTTTGAATATTTCAGCTATAAATAGGACTGACAAGCTAAGTTCCAAAGACTTGTTTGGATACCCAATAAGACTGACAGAGGAGAACGGGGGAGGGGGAAGAAAGCCATGTTTAACTCTCTCTCTTCCTTCAGGGCAATGGGATGTTGAGGGAGGGATCTAGAACTGTTACATAAAGTACTAGGAGAAGCAAAAAGAACCTGAAGCTACAGTTCTGCCAGCAAAGGTGGTGGGGGGGAAAAGATACTCCAATGACCTAAATAACTAATCAGACAATAGGTCTGTCTACTCCTGAAGTGATTTAAATTGCTTCCTCTGCTGAATGATCAGCACGCTCTGAGGAGTCAGCTCTCTCATCCCCATACAAAGTACTTGTAAGCTGGCATTTTGCATTCTCCATTTAAGGGGAGAGAGAGGCTGAAGGGCAACTTCACTGTAATGATGAGCAAGAAAAGTTAACCTTCCAATTCAGCTATATTCATTAATGCCACGAAGCAGAGGCTAAGACAGAAGCAGCACAACCCCTAAACCAATCTCAGAAAATAAGCAGCAAAAAAAACCTGTATATGAAAGAACTGCTCTCCTGAAAGCACATCATGAACTGAGAGAGATGTTTCTCCATAGCTACAAGGAAAAACTTGGAAGGTAGTGATAGCGACAAAGCATGCTCCTCAGCCCTCTTCCTCTCTGCCTAAAAACCACAGCTATTATTAGCATATCACTGGAGAATACAACAGGATCTCTACCTACTAAAAGGTTTATCAGCATTTTTCCAGCCCCCTCAAAGGACACTGCTTTAGAACACCAAGACTAAGGTAGACAAAATTATTAACCTTTTCTTCCCTTTCTCACCACATCCAAGTTGCTGAGGATGGGAACGAGCTTATAGCAGATGTGGCAATGCCTGTGTCCACCACAGATTCTAACACTGCCAAGTGAAAGGTGTACAAACACTGCAGGCTAACTGGATCCTTGCAGGCCATTACAGACACAAAACAGAGTTGAAGATCAGAGTATGACACTATTTCACGTTGCTGCTCATCCTGGAAGATTCAAGCAGCATCTTCTAATCATTTTAGGCTGTAATTGCATGTTACATACATTATATGTAGTCCTCACACATCAGCAGCTACTAATTCAGAGAATAATTAGCTACCCCAAACCACAGTTTTGAGTGGGGATAGGGAGATAAGAGTAAGGTGAGAGATGCCAGCTGCAATTATGCCATGTTTGATCACTAGATTACCAGCCAGAATAGGTGAAGCCACCAGCCCCATCTGCGTTGTGGTCACAGAAGAGCTCAAGGAAGTGCTTAATTGGGCTGTACAAGCAGCTATGTCAGAAGGCCAGTTTTCATATTCATTTCCAGGATAAACAAGATGTCAGTAGGAATACCAACAGGTTTAAGAAAAAGAGCGATTCAAAGAGGCTTTAATTTTTCTTTTTTGCTCAGACTATGCTTTTGATCTGAACCTTTTAAGTAAAAACGATCCTTTAGTCCAGTCTCCAGCTTACACCCAGCTTCCTGCCTTCCCTTCAAAACATGTAGCTTAGAAAGCCTCCCATCCAGCTCTTCCAGCATGGAATGCAATAATTTAGTTTTATTACATACTTCTACAATAAATTTCAAAGAGCTAAGAGCTGTACAGGGAGTAACTGGATTTACATTAAGAAACAGCCTTCTCTAGATCATGTACCTTGCAAAGTGCATACAGTAACTACTTTCAGACATCTTGAGGGGGTATTTCAATCCCTCTCCATGTCACGGAAAATGGTTCTTAAGCTGGTGGTATCACTAACACACACATGCACCGGGTGAAACCGAAGCATGACCAGGGAAAATGCACGCAAAGTTAGCGCCCAGAACGAGAAGCAGAATCAAAACAGGAGAAACTAAAGCATACCATGCAAATCACATTTTAGGGAGAACTGAAACAAAAGCAAAATGAACACTGAAGGAAGAGACTGTTTTCACAAGGCTATAACACAAACAGTTCTCACAGTCCCCACTGCTAACCATGCACAGAAAGAGCCCTGGGCTGCCCTATCAGAGTTCTGCAGCTGAGCCACAATAGATGATACAGCACCTCATGGAGCCCAAGCTTTCCAGAACCCCACACTCACTCTCCACCACTGCCGAGTCTTCGCCAGGCATCGTTGCTGCTGCACAGAAGTCCTCTGCTAAGACAACAACTCAAAGTACACTTCTCGTGCCAACGAGACAGTGCCAGTACCTGCCTCCTCCCTCTCTGCCGCCTCTCCACAACTGAGCTTTAACCTCCCATTCACACGTGGGCTCTCCCACTCCTTCTCATTTCCAGTACCAATACACAGCCTTTCCTGCTAGCTTTGCCACATATCCAACTCTGCTAAGAGACAAACCAGCTAAATTATACTACAGCAGAAAAAGCAGAAAGCAATTCATATTGGATTGCAAGCTGTAAGAGTTCAAGAAGTAGCTGAGGTGAAGAAAAACAGCATAGCTATGCAACTTCGTCATCTGACCCCAGAGCCTAGTTCATCAGTATTGCTGAACTGTACAGGACAGCTGCCATACCAGTTGGCACCACTGTCCTTGATCCCCACAAAAGCTTATCTTGAAGATACACAAGGTGATGTGCTGTGCACCCTACAGCTTCTGAAACAGCTGTACCAGCACAAGTGAGGGGGAGGCACAAGCTGCTTGACTCAGCACTGGTGCTAAAAGGCAAGTTTGGCTTTGTGATTACAGCCTAGTGAATCTGGAAGACTTCTCCCACCACCAAAAAGCTGAAGTGCATTTAAGCAGCGTGTTCACACAGCAAGTCAACGATACATGATAATGCTGCAAAGGAGGATAGACAACTGGGCTGTAACTGGATCAGACACTGCGTTGCCAAAGATTTGTCTCAAGCTGAAAGAGTTCAGATTTAGATAGCCAATACACTTAATGGTCATTTAACAGGGCTCCCCTCCTCTGTATATGCAGTTAAACACCAGCTTCAGTTTTGTCAATAAGGTAGGTCAGGTTGTGCAACTGGTGGGAAGACCTTGAGGTCTCCCAGTCCTCCTGCACTGGAGGAAGCTGCCCTTGAACGTACCTACTGAATGCCCTCAGCCTGCTAACAGCAGTCTCCACTATGTGATTTTTGAAACTGCAGCCGTTGAATCGTCGTAAGGATGCTGTAAAACTTTCTCTCTTCAGTATCTCAGTGCCACGCAACAAGCATCTCTGCATTAGTTCAAAGGACTCCAGACTTACCTATTTACCTAATGTTCTGTACCATCTTGTCCAACACTTGTTACCACAGCAGCCTCTGTGATAACTGAGAGCCCAAACAAGAACGTCGTTGTTAACAGTACTCTTCTGAAACAGTAAACACCACTGTTACCTGCATGCCAAGCGTTGTGAAAGCCAAGCTCAGCAGAGTATAGTGCTAGGGAGAGAAAGATGATAATCCCAAATGAAAAGCAAGCCACACCATTCTCCTGATCCAAACACATGTAAGGGGAGCAAGTTACTACTTCTCTTTACTTCCAGTTCTCAGAGTGAGTATATCCAGGCAAACCAACTACTTTTCTGCAGCACGCTGTATGTCAGAAGTACACTTTCATAGCCATCTTTCCCTTGGGTAAAGGAAGAGGGAAATAAGTGACTGTCTGCAGACTGAACGTTTAACACCTCAGCAGCCAACAGTTTTGCTTTTGCAGAGCATATTCGGTGATCCCGTTCTGTGGGTTCAGGAAATCCTTCTTTAGAGCACGTAGAGGATAAGAGGACAAGTCCAAGTTCACAAAAAGAACCCAAACAGAGATAGATAGCAGTGTGCTGCTTTTTTAGATTCATGTGGTCTTTTTTAGTGTGTCTTTTTAGTTTTAGTGGTCTTTTTAGGTTTTTTTTCATGTGGGTTTTTTAGCTTCATGTGGTCAGTCCTAGTACACTACAGAAATGAGAAATCAGCAACAGTTTACATCACCAAACAGCTCAGTTTGATATTTGATTAATGAAACAGTGATATGTCTGCAACTCAAAGTACTTAGACTGAATGTTATTCTTAGAGTCTCAGGGTATCACATGAGCCAACTTCCAACCTCTTTAAATGCAAGAGGCTGAGTTTCAAGGCTCTTCTCAAACAAGTAGGATTTCTGGTAGGACTTGAAGGTATTTAGGCACATCTGCTAAGAGCCGCTTATTTCTGTAGCACTACCAGTTCTAGAAGATAGCCCAGTTTGGTGCCCCAGCCCCTAAAAGCATTACTGAATGCCCTTTTCCCAAACAGTTACTGTACTAATCAGTCTGACGCACCAGCGTTTAGGAACATTTCCTTTTATGTATTTTGCACTGCATTCCCTCCCTCATCCCTGTGGCAACCTTAAGACTTCACTGCCTGAAAGATAAGTGATAACTGCCTCAAGGGCAACTTCCAGGGCAGGTTTAGAGTTGGCGTTACTAAAAACAATTCCCTCGGATTTGTTCCAAACTAGAAAGTTTAAGAAAACATTTCTGTTAAAAACAAGATAACTTTCCAAGTGATTTCATGTACTTTGAATGATTGTTCACACCCTGAAATCAGTACTATAATGATTTCTGCATTAGGCAGAAGATTTACAAACATTATCTTTCACTTCCCCCAGTTAGCTAAGGTTCCACAAGTGGATCTCACTACATAGACAAAGTGAGAGACAGGAAAAGCCAGAGGAGTGTTTCTTACATCTACCTCAGGAGCTGAGAACATAGACAGGGTTACAGGGAAAGGAATAAGACACAGCACTCAAGCTTACAGGCTGTACTATCACAGGACTGGGCTTACAGAGATGGTTAAAATAACCATGCTTATTCCTCCACTCACCAGCACCACCCTGTTTGAGAAGATAAGAGGCAAGAACAGTTTTTCCAAGTACACACAACACACAGGAATTAATCCTAAAATGTCAGCACAAGCAGTTGATACATTCTGCAACAGGTTGAAAACTGTATAGAAGCCAAATAAAACAAACAAAAAGCCTTGTTGTACTGGAATGGTTATACAACACTTTGCTCAAAAGCCACTTCAAATACTGTACTGAAACCCCAAAAAACTTACAAGTTCAATATGACTATATTACAATTTGACAGTAACTACTGACAGGAATCCAAGCCTCACCTCACTTAAGCAACAACTGCATAAGATCAAACCACATTCTGCTTTCAATTTACTCAAAATTACATTCTAAATTATATTCTAAACTCCACGCCTGTAACCTGTACATTTTATTAATTCGAGTCCTCAACTTTAATGTCTTTCTGGTTTAGCTTCTATTTCTATCTTCCAAGAGCACCACAGTGTGGTTTTAAAGCTCTAGCAGTTCCCTCATCTATTACTGCACAACAGAGAAGAGCAGGACAAAATACCTCCAAAACTTAGTTGTACATAATCCATTTCCATATATTCGACTGCCTATTAGCTCCGTGCAAGCATTCACCAAGAGGCACCAAGACCTCCCGTACATGGCTTACCGCATTCATTCGGGTCACTTTTAGCAGGCTTTGGATGCTGCATGACTCAATAAAGCCATCTTAGGTGCCAAACGTTTTGCCTTAAGATCTTCCAGCCATAAACAGGAGCCAGTTACTTCCTGTTCAGTTAATGCAATAGTGGTCAAAGACAGAAAATGCTTATTTCAGCACCAGAGGTCATAATGAGCACTAAGACCTACCACTATTCTCACACCAGAACTAGAAACTAACTGGTTTTGTTAGCTCAAGGAGTAATATCTGTGTAAGAGCAGGGGCTTGCAGTGACCAACTCCATGCAAGCCAACTGGATAACTTTAGAATACATAAGTAGATGAGCAACCTGCTATGGAGGCAACTCACTGGGTGAATATGCCATCAATAGCACTGTACAGCATGTGTATGCTCCCTCCCAAAAGGAGACAGGAGGGCAAGCTCCTTTCTTGGCAGCAGTGACAACTCCAGTTAGACAGCAGCAGGTAGGTACTTGCCTAGTATTACTTTATGCTCTTGATCATCTCACACTAACTTGTTTGTGCAGCTATAGAAGGTAAGGAACATTATCTTCAAGTTTTAGAAGATAAACATAGTCAACCAAGGCTTAAGAGTGGGAAATCTGTCCCACAGATTTCATTTCAAGCTTCCTGGTTGAAGAGAAAAAAGATTTCCAGAGTTTAAATGTCCTCCAAATTCCTCAGATTTCTATACTGGATGTGTTCCATAACATACATTTAGCAAGCACATAAGGTCTTCCTCTGCTGAAAATGAGCACTAGACAAAATGTATTAATTCCTTTCAGAAATAATCAGAAATGACAAGTCAGCCATCAATGCTCCCATAAAATTAGTACCTAATACATGTTAACTTGTTACTAGAAATGACGTGATTACAATCCTTATTCTAACAGACATAACTCACTTCATATCAATCATCACTTTGCTGTTCTGTTTAGCTGCAGACATCAATCTTAGTGATGTTCACATGTATCTTAAACTCACTCACAGAATAGATCTGTATTTCTTTTGTAGACAAATCCCAACACCACAAATTAATTCATGTGTAAATCAGCTTTACAGCTCTCTGACCTCAAAATCTGCTCTAGAACAAAATAATATTCTTAATGTCATAAACAGCCTTCTGTAAACAGGGAAAGCCACTTTCATCTTTCCTCCCAGACAGCTCAAGTTCAAAGTTTGGGTTGCTGGAAGTGTTTTGAGAAACAGACCCAACCATTTCCCACTAAGAAGTCTTAAGAAACTATGCATGTAATTACTTCTGAAACTTTCCGACTGCTTACAAATGACATATACTGCAAGTCTAAGCAGATGCTCATAGAATGTTTCCTTGTTCACCTTACATAGTTGAGAGGTAAGACAAAACCCTACCAAATAGTATAACAACTTTGAGACGTTAAGACAGAATTTAGCAAAACTTTGGCAAAATGTACTCAAACTGGCAAGTTGAAGATGTCATTATAAACACAGCATACAGCAACAACAAAAACAAGGATGCAATTCCACCTGCTATTAAAGCTCATAACTTCCCACTCAAGAATTGCCATACCAGCACCCCCAACTTTAACCTGACTTCCAGCTAAGTTTGATGTGAAACCTGGCAGTTTTCCTTATGAATGTCCTTGGAACAGTTAAAACTTCCTTTACGGACTGCTAAAAATGTGTAACAGTTTGCTAACAACAAGCACAAAGTTGGAACAAGTTATCACAGTGCTCAAGTACAGTGACCCAACTTGTGTTGGAGACTAGCACATCAATACGTTTCACTACCAAAGCAAGAACACAGAAAACAATTCACCTGCATTTGTTACATCCGTTTTCACAGCTGGACAAAACTCAAAGGCAGAGGGGTTACAACACAGCCATCAGGAGATAAGCACCCTGCTATTACATCAGAGAAAAATCCCCATCTCTCCTTCCCTCCCACACACACCTGCACTTATCCAGCCTAGCCAGCTTGAGCTTGCACTCCTATTCTTACCAGGATAAGGAGAGGAAACAATCACTCCTGTATCATCATGCCTTGCTCCATTCAGCAGTACCTCAGTAGCCTAGTCAATAAGCAGACGTTAATCACAGATATTTAACTGATACATGGGGACCACATCTGGCATACCCAAGAAGTATCAGCACCCCCACAAGACTTGGCTCAGGCACTCCAGACCACCTGGCATAAACGAGGGCAGCCTGGCCTCTCTGAGCTAGGAGAGTATGCCATGCTTAAAGGAATGCTTCCACAACAGTTCCAGTACAGAACAGCTATACCTGAACTATTCTAGAAGTGTACTTAAGCTACAGGCAGGTGAACAACATGAAAAGGAAAGAATGCAGCCTTCCTTAGCCTTACACCTAGCTTTCAGAAGATTCATAGCTGAAATATATCAGAGCTCTGGCTATTATTTGAGAAAGAACTGTAATGTCATGAGTGGCTCTACTGCAAGTTAGAACATAACAGCTGTTAAGTAACATTTATTAATGGTACAGGAGTTACAGGCCTCTCCTGTTACTTATCTTTCTTTGTAACTACTCTAATCTTCCATGCTGCTTTATTTCATTGTACAGAAGGGTATTCTGCAGGCACAAAAGGATCACCCATATCTTTACATGCAGACCCTGTCAGCTATGTTGTTCCATTCCTAAAATACCTAAGCAACTTAACAGTGACATACTCTCGTTTCCCACACTAATGATGACACAGCTACCTTAAAGGCCATTTATTATATGTGCACTGCTACACTTCTGACCCTGAGCAAGTTAAGCAATAACCCAATACTTTTAAGATTATTATGCCAGATACTACTGAAAATATAGACAGGACCATCAAATAAAATTCAACAGCAGTAGGAGTGGAGGAATGGAAAACAGAAAGCCAAACAGCCAAGCAGCATCGCATCCTCAGTTTTCCACCTCTGAATGCATCTGGCAGCACCGCATCTTCAATGAAACAGCTCAGTAGATTTCTCCTACCCCTCCCCTGTAAGAAAGTCAGAACAGCAGATCTGCACCTGCCAGCTTACAGCACTGTCAGCCTTCCCAGCTCCTAGCTGGCTTGCAGAAGCAATTTGAACCAATACTGCCACATGGCATCTGCTAGCTTTGTTTAATCATGCTTAGTTCCACCCTTCTGTTTCAAAATTAAGTGAGAGTTGTTAGAAGTTGTTCAAATAGCTCAACATCTAATTGCAGCACTAAAACCTGATGCAATTGAGACCTGTGTTTAAGCCAGTACTAACTCTGCCAGTCCCAGTGATAGTCCCCATCCATGCAGTAATGCAGACCTACATTCCGAAGTTCAAGCTACCCTTCAGATCTAACCATATAAAATGTATCTATGTATTAAAGAAACCCCACACTGCGCAAACTCCAGCCCATCTGAGGCTCAGCCCCAAGCAGAAACACGTCCCACTACCAGAAGACGCGTTAGGAGCGAGCACGGTGCAGGGCACGGGCTCCGCGCGGAGAGCGGCCCAAGGCCGAGTGGCCGCCCGCCCTGCCAGGCGGCCAGAGCCCCCCCGGCGGCCCAAGGTACCCGCAGACCGCCGCCGGGCCCCGCCGCCGCATTCCCGGCCACGCACACGTCGGCCGTGCCGCAGCGACGAGCGGGGTCGGCGGCCCCGAGCCCGCAGCCCCCCTCCGCCCCACACAGCTGCGGGCCCGGGCCGCGCGGGCAGAGCGCGGTCACCGCTCCCGGGAGCGAGCGGCGGGCCGGGCGGAGGGAACGGCGCTACGGCCCCCACCGCCCTCACCCCGCAGGGGTTGGCGGCCGCCCCCGCCATTTTGAGGAGGGGGGAGAACCCGGGGCCTCCCCCCGTGCCGCCCGCGGACGGCTCCCGCCGCCCGGCCCCGCGCGGCCTCGGCGGCCCCGGTGGAGCTCCCGCTGCCGGTCCCCGCCGCCGCCGGCCGCCCGGCGGACTGCGCTACCTGCCGGCTCGGGCCGTTGGCGGGTCGACCCCGCGCGCCGCGCCGCGTCCCTTTCCGCCATCTTGTCCGGGTTTAAAATTAACTCGCCGTGACGTCAGAGCTCCGCCGCGAGACCTTTATCGCCCGGCGGCGGCGCGCGGGGCGCGGGCAAGGCGGGTCCTAGCGCCTTCGGCTGCCCGCCGCGGGAGGGGCAGCGCATGCGCAACCCGCAGCCCTGCCGGTGGCGGGAGGAGAAGGGCGCATGCGCGGTTTGCGTTTGACGGGCCTCGAGGTGTGAGGGGGCTGTGTTGGCGCGGGGTGGGCAGGAGGGTGTCGCCGCTTCGGGCTCCCTGGTGCCGTTCAGCACCCGGTTCTGCCCCAGCAGCTGTTCGGACTGGCTGCGGAAAGGCTTTAGGCCTGCGAGGTTGCCTATTGGTAGAGGTCACGTCATACATTTCAATGGTAAATCAGCACGTGAGCCGGGCAACAGCGTTGCTGAAACCCCTCTGAGTGCAGCAACGCTCCTTGTGTAGACCTTACCCTTCTCAGGGCCCTGAGCTACCCTTGCTGAGCTGGTTCTGGAGACATGGCTTTGAGTGGCAGCAAGCTAAAAACACCAATGCCTAAACAGGTGGAAGGAAAAGTCAGACGAGGTTGAAAACCAATGTGCTCTGTCGTAGCCCCAGCGAGCGCTTTCTGAACCTGCACGCCCTGCTTTCAGCTGGGCACAAGGGGCTTTGTGTCACTGATACCTGGCACACCGCTGACAGGCCTTGCCTCCGGCAGCTCAGTTTCGGAAAGAGATGGCATAACCACAGCAGCTGAGTGCTGTAGAACGAGAACAGTGGCTTGTATGAGTTGCTGTGAAACTGACAAGAAGCATTCTACTATGCTGTATTTAAGCCAGCACAAATGGAAGCAGAATGCTCTGTATAGAAGTGCAGAGGAAAACACTGCCATTGGCCTTCTGCAGTTTAATATCCCCCACTTATTTGTGGCAGCTTGCTATGGAAAGTAAGTGCGTCACTGCCTGTCCTTCTCACCTCAGCCCAAGTCAAAAGGCAAACTTTCCTTGACATCAGAAAGAAACCAGAACACACTCTGGATTTGTGACTTTCAAGAAAGGAGGGATTTGGGGGTATTTCAGACATACATAGATCAGGCAAATGGAAAAGCCCTGAAGTAAAACACATGGAAAATCAGAAACCCTGTTAGTATGACATAGTTAAGATTCAGCAGCTCAGTATGAATCTAAGGAGCTGGGAAAAAAAAATTAAAAACAATAAAGATGGTTCCAAGTTCTGTTGCTAGTAAACAGTCTTATTTCTGATCAAGTCTAAAAGAGTTCATGCAAAGAAGAGTTTGAAATACTGCATATACAGATGGATAGATTTCTGTTCCATGCAGCAGGATTTACTGCTGCTGTAATGTGAGAACAGATATTAAGAACGCAGAGGTCAGAAAGCTCAACCTTAATTCTGCTCTGTTCACACGAAGAAAGGAGACATTTTCCAAGCTGAGGATTTTGCCTCAGGAATGCAGACTTGCAGACTCCTGTCTGCAAAGGTCCCCACCTCCACCACTCTCCCAGTTGCTCGCTGCTTGCCTCTAACCAGGCTAGCAAGGAGTTAGTACTGAAACTTCTTAAGCCAAACACTGATTTCATACTGAGAAAGCCCAGATCAGATTCAGATTCTTTACACTTTTCCATATACAATTATCCTCTGTCACCATCTCTAACCTGTATGCTGCTTGTTTAAGGTAACCTGCGCAATGACAAATCAGCAAGCCTAGCACCTACCTGAGTCACTGTAAACACTGTGCTGGCACTGGGGAACGGGGCAGTCTCGCATCCTGAAGGGCTGAGGGTCCTGGGTCGAGTTGGAGAGGTTTCTGTCAGAGGTACTAAGCTTAGTGATATCTTTCCTCATTTGCTTGGGGCTTTAGAACCAAATGAATGATAAGACGAGTTTCAGCCTTCCCTCCAGGCTGCAGAGAGGTATAGAGAGAGCTGAAGAAAGCCAGCTGTGAGATAAAGGTGGACTTCTGGCAGCCCCCTCAGCAAGAAAACATGTCTGGTGAGCAGTGGCTGCTCTGCTCTGGTCAGATAGTCAGCTGCTATCTGACCAGAAATCACTGAGGGAGCCACGTCACTTAGATTTCCAAACAGTCTCCCATTAGGAAATCCACCCAGATCTCAGGCTTGCTCAAAGAGTCAAGCATGTTCCCCTCAGAGCTAGGACAAACCCTGCAAGACACCTTGTCTTCTTTTTCCATGTGAAGGCTACCCAAGCTATAGCTGACTCTGTAAGAAAGCATGCTCCCACAGACACATCCTGCTAGGTTCTGCCTGAGCTGTCTGGCATTTGCCTCACCACCTCACTGAGGATTCCAGCCTCACAGACAAGCTTGGTTTCCAATGCATTTTTTCTCACTGATATTCACTGTTTCGCATGGCAACCTCTTGAACTGAGGGATGTCTGCAACCATCATGCGGTGATCTCAGACTTCTTGTGTGTCTAATTTAGAAAGTGCCCACCACAGCCCTGAGCTTGTACCTATTTGTGTGTTTGCTGTGGTGGGTAGCAAGCACGCAGCTTGGAGTTTGCTCAGGCAAAACCAAGATAGTGCTTAACAAAGATCCATACTTGGTTGGATGCTTTCAGCAGTGCATGCTGAGCATGGAAACATGGGATAGCAAACCTACCTGGGCAAGCAGCTTCCCTGCAGAGAGCTCTGAAAAAGCAGAGAGGCTATTGGGAGCAGAAAGTGAGTTAGGAAGGGGAAGAAAAAAACAGTTCACCAAATACCCTGAACCTGCAGCTCTTCTGCATGCTCAGTGGAGACAGCATTTCAGCTGGCAGCAGTGCATGCTCTTAAGAGGCAGAGAGCAGCCCCTCACATACCACTCTTTGTAGCAAGCCGAGTGGGAGACACATCCCATCCCCTCTGGTGATGACTCAAGAGCTGCTCCTCTGGGGAAGAAGGATGAAATAATGTTGAATTTTAGCTGTTGTTAGAGCAGCTCAGAGCACGTTGCTAGGCACCAGCTGCAGAAATTGCCTGCAGGTGCTTTCACAGGAGGGATTGGGCCACTTTGCTGGTCTCTCCCAAGACAAAACTGGGTTTGCAGCCTGAGTACCTTTGAAGCTGGACATAATCCATTTTCAGCCTCAAGAAGTTGTTGCACAATCTTCCCAAGATTAAGGGCTTACATCAAGAGGCTGTGGCACTGCCAGAGGAAGGACAATGGACAGACTCCAGAGTAATGCTTTGGTTTAGGTCTCCCCTCTGAGAGATGGTGGCAATTCCAGAAGTGCGTATGGAGAAGGAGCCTTCTGCCCTGACTTCAGGATGGTTGAAGTTTTCAGAGGAGCGAACAGCTAAGTGATTTACTTCTGTTGGTGGAAATGAAGATCTCTAACCAGCTGAAGCTTTCATGTACAAGCATTTCCTCAAACCAACTCCTGTCATTTGGGTCTCTACAAACACAGTGCAAATTCCATCTCACTGTTAGGCAAAAGCATAATGAGATGAGGACAGTTCAAAAGCCAGGGCTAGAAAATGACTCCCTTACAGGCTGCTTACAGAATGCTAAAGAACCTGCAGCAAAGAGAAGCCTCTCTGCCTACAGTCATTGCACTGCCCATGGCCTCACCCTGAGGATGTGTCTGCCTTGGTTTGTGACCTGCCTCTGTGTTCAGAAATGACACCAGCCTGGGAGTACACACACATTAAATGCCAGCATGATGCTAACTTTTCCACACGAGTTTTTAACTGCTTTTTCTCACTTGACGTGGGTCCCTCTATGTACCTCTGGGGTTAAAGGCCCCTTTGTTGTCATTTCCTAATAGCTGCTTAGCACAGGAAAGCCACCACAAATAAGCTCACCACATCCCTAGACTCTTGCTCCCAAACCTCTTGTCCTAGAAAAAGAGGAATTGCTCCAGCTGTCAGTATGATGCCCATCAAACATCACACCACCCACTGGAGCCTCTCTCCACAGCATAGAGCTATTTCTGCTCTGCTTAATACAAACAAGAAGACACGTGGCTCAGGGAAGGAAGAGACCCCAGTGGTGTCTACGCAATGCATGGTACTGTGCTTCAGTACACGCTGCTGGTGCTTTTCCTGCATGATGCAGCAAAAAAGATGTGGACACCAGAGCCAATTTGAGATGAAAGTACCCCATCATCACATGAGCATCAGTGTTGATTCAGAGTCTCATTTGAAAAAAAAATGCTTAGTAGACATTTTATTATTTAGTGTAATACAGTAAGACCAGTTGCTTAGTTCAGTGCTCTTTTTTTCTAAGAAACATTCCTATCAGCACAAGTTTAACTTTTAGACGAGGTTATTTTTCCTTGTAGATGAACTGGTCTTTGGTATCACAAGCTATCTCCTCTGCCACAGGGAAAAGCATCACTGTGGTACGGATTTGAATAAAGCGGTGCAGCTTTATACCCAGGGAAGGTATTTTACATCGAGCCCTGTGGATGCAGGCCTGGCTCTGGGTTGTTTGCAGGACTGAATGTGACTGGCCCACTGTACAAAAGGTGCTCATTACAGAAGAGTTTATTTGCATCCTTCACAGCTACGTGACTCGGGCCCTGCTGGGCGAGATTTACAGGTCCCTTAAGAAAGTGGGTGGTTCATTCCCAGGGTTTCACGTGGTTTCTTCGCCTGCAGGTCCAGACTGGCTGCACAGTGATGAATTAGCTCAAAGAGGGATTCTTCTGTGAATTCCCACGACACCAAAGAAGCCAAGTTGCAGCTCTCATGATCCTTTCCAAGGAAGCAAACTCTCACCAGCCCTGTCCCCCACATTTCCATCCCCACACCCCCGGATGCCACATCAGGACAGGCCTCGGTGCAATATAACCACAACCTACTGTGCTCAACTCTCCTCGGTAAGAGAAGATTTGGGTTGTTGTGGGCTTCCTCATCAAGCTCACAGGTAGCAAAGCCCAAGCCTCAAAAATGTAATAGTTACCAGCAGGAGCTGGTTTGAGACTCACTTCCAACAGTGCTTTGGTCTCTAGGGATCTTCCACCAGCACTGTGGGCTTATGACAGGATGCCTGAAGCAGAAACATCCTCCAGGAAAAACAGATAGCCATGCTCTGCTTTGAGCCAGGCCCAGGGCTGGGGCATAATCCTTAACACACCAATGAAACTGCTTGGATTCAATCTCTGGCATTAAATCAAAACCTGGGGCTGAGACTAGACGTGAAGTATCAGACCAGCTTTGCCGTCTGCCTTTCCAGATTCAGCCAAGCCCTGTGCCAAGCCTTGGACACAAAACAGAATGTGTTGCTTAATCACTCTGGATTAGCATGCAAATTTAATTTACGTACTTTCAATGAAAACGAGTATATGCATTCAGTTTTTCTCCAAGCATCTTTCAGTGTGCCTGAGTTGTGGGCCTGCACCATGGCCATAGGCACATCCTGCCTGGACAATCTTCTGCATAACCTACTCTAGGGAGCCTGCTTTAGCAAGGGAGTTGGACTTGATGATCTCCAGAGGTCCTTTCCAACCCCTATGATTCTGGGATGGGGCTGAGATGAGGGTCCTGTTGTCTTTGGCTTTATACTGGCTTAATGGAGTCCTCCTGCCTCAAAATCTTTCTGTGTGACAGAGTGAGAGGACAGGTCAGACCATGGGCAAGGCATAGTCACAGGGGGGGTACCTGATAGCTCCAGTCCTGCTCCAGTACCACCAAAATGAAGCACACAGAAGCACAGCACATCTTTGTTACTGGGGACTGCTTATGCAGAGCATGTCTCCAGAAAGACCATTTTTCCAGAAGTAAAATAGGCTTAGCTGCCGTCATTGGCATTTGTTCCATGTCAGAAAAACAGAGAGAAGAGGCGTTTCATTCCTTACCTGATTCACCCCATCCTGTGTAAATGCAGCCTGGCTGCATTAGAGGGCTAGCTGCCCAAACTGAAATTCATTTGAGATCCAGAGATTAAGATACAATCATTTGACCTCAGATTAAATAGTGGATGAACACCACAAAGAATAGCTTAAAACATTTGGAAAGGTGTTAAGGAAAATCAAGCAGGATTAAACAACAAAATAGCAGCATTAAGCCAGAATGCCTCCCTGGATCACATGAAACTAGGCACCAAAGAGCACACTGTGCCACAGCTTAGCAGCACTTGGGTGTTGAGCAATTCACTGTAAAGGAAAAGCAGAACAGCCTGATATCAGAGACAGGTAAGCTGCATGTGCCAGTGATCTGCCAGTTTGGGGTCCCCACTGCCTCTTGTGTGGAGCAGAAGGGATGGCAGGAGACCCAGCTTATGACTCCCACCTGCTTTGTGAGAAGTTCTGTGAAGGACATGAAGGTGAAAGGTGCTTGGCATTATCCCCAGCTTTGTTGTTCCTGTATCAGCACCAGCTTCCATTTCCTAAGCCAGTTCCTAGCACAGCCCTGCTGCTTGCAGCCTTTGGACCTCAGAGCAGAGGGAGGCAGAGCAGCAACAGGTGAAACCAAGAACCTCACTCCTGCAGCTTCACAGAACCACACTGATGCCCAGTTCTGCACCTATTAATGCAGGATTTAGCAGGGCAGAACACAACTAAGGGATAACTCAAGCCATGTTTGCAGCATCCAGCCACCCCCCAGTGTTTCTATTTCTCACTCTTCAAACTGAAAACAGGAATTTGACAGGCCCTACATCACTTTGTTGAGGTGCTCTCCATCACCCTCAGGGGAGAACAGCCAGCTGCCAAATACCCTTATTAGGAAGAAAATATCCAGCAAAAATAGGCTAACTAGCTGTAAATGTGTGCTAAAGGAAGGCAACTCAGGGCAGCAAGGCTTAGACTCAGAGCACAGCACGACCACTTTCCAGGTTTGCTCTGGGAGCTCTCCCCACACTGCAGGTACAGCCTCTCCCGCTGGACTTGGCCTCTATTTCCTATGACAAATTGTCACGGCACCCTGGAGGCTGCTTGTTTGCAACCAACAGAGATCATTCTAAGCCCTTCCTACACATTTCCAGTTTTTTTTCCATATGCTTTCCTCAGCTTCTTTGTTCTGCAGTGTGTTTGAAATCATTAGTGCAGTGCTGTTAAATGAGACCCAGTCCCAGATGGGCAGCGTCGCACAAAATTGGTGCCTGAGAGTGTGACACTGGCCTGGGCCTTGCACTCTGGTAAACAACACTGGTAACACTGGAGGGCTCATCCTCACCCAGAGGGGTTTGTGCTGGGTGGTCCCAGCCCCAGATTTTCCCTCAGTGCAGCTTTAAGTGATGCAGAGAGCAGTTCCCTGCTGCAAACATCGTGGCGCTCGGTTTGCAAATAAGCTGTGCCATTGAGAGGCTGGTGTGTCCTTCACCAAAAAGCACCCATGCAACAGGAAACCCCAAGGCACAATTAGGGAGGTCCCAAGGGTGGGATGCCCCAAAGCATGTTAACTTTTTTTCCTGCTTCTTGTCCTGCAAAGCACAGCCAGTTTTCCAGGCAGCCCCACTGCCAGCAGCAGCCACCTGGCAGGCACAGTGGCCCTGAACGATTATTCAACAGCGGATTGTATAACCAGTGTTACATTTCTGTCACTGACCTCAGCCCTGGGACATCTCCCACCCAGAAAACTTCCATCTAATCTTTCAGACTTGGGGGGAGCAACAACCTTGGGCATCTGACACCATCCCTCAGAGAACAGCAATTAGAGGGGACCTGGAGCTGCCTGGAACATCCCAGATGCACAAGGAGGAAGAGGAGAGGAGGGATCTCAATAATCCACTGAAGGCTCAAGGATGGACCCACCTGGTTCAGACCCAGCTCATTCTGTAATCAATTAAAACCAGGAACTTCTGAAGCCTTATTCCAACAGATGCAAGAAGGAATTTGTTTCTGAGCTTGGCTTCAGGTTGTCTAAACTCTCAGCATGCCTCCTCAGTTGGTTCCGGGGTCTGTGGGCATCTAACCAGAATAAGCACAGAGCTGCTGGGAGGATGGAGACCATGCACAAGCTCCTTCCCATGCCAGTACTTCTGTGAGGTTGTGATAGATCAGGTGTCAATTATACACTGGCTGAGCTGGAAAAAAAACTCCTGCCTTTAGACATACTTGCCAAATTTTTTCAAACACTGTTCATAAAATTTCCAAAGGTGTACCTGCTCAGGGATGCAGCAGCACACAGAGCATTTTGCAGCAGCGGGCTGACTTCAGGAGCTTACACTTTACAGCAAAACAGTCACAATAAACAAACAATTCAAAGGACAAAATCTGATATGAAAAATCCATTACTCTTTCCACAGTTGGTCAAAGGAGGCAGCTGCCGCAATGCAATTAAGTCTAACCATTAAACAAGGTTTAGTGGTGGAAAGGCACGATGGAAAGGCACGATGCTCATTACTAAGCCTGAGGTCTGTGCGTGTCAGCACTTGGAGATGCCTTACAGGTAGGTGGTAGGTGTCAGTGCTTTCAAAGAAGCATGATGGTTCTTTAAGCCAGAAAACTTTGAAGAAGTTTCAAAGCCAAACTGACCTCCCCCTGGGCAATTCAAATCTCAGCTAGAGGAAGCAGCTGTGTCTTGCTAGGAGTATTTTGGTTTTGCAAAGTTGTTCTGCTTCATTTACAGGCCACAGAAATCAGCTTTGAGCTGGTCCTTGGATTTTAAAAGGTTTGTATGCACACCACAAAGCTTTGGATCCCGAGTGTGCTGCAGGTGAGCTCCGCAGACCTCCACTGCTCCTGCTGGCTGGCACAGCCCCTGCCTGATCTGCACGCCCACTGATGTGGTTAAAGTCCCACGCTTTGCAATTTGCCCCTCAAAGCAAGAGCAAGCTGCAATACTGCAAGCGATGCTGGGCACAGGAGGCTGAGGGCACAGAGCACTTGCCACATGGCTCACTATCTATCAGCTCTTTACCTGGAGGCTTTGCCCAAGGAGCATATCCAGGTGTGTCACTCCCCTGTAACACATATGCAAGCTGCTCCATGAGCAGGAGTTTCTACACTGCACAAAGGGCAGGAGACCACCATTGCTTTTGCCTTATGATCACAACGATCCAGCAGCATTTTACACCTTAAGGATTTAATCCAACATTGCATGGCAAAGAGATTCATCATGTCACAGCTATTGGAGGCATCCTGGCATGGAGAGGGACCCATGGCCACTCCTGCCCGCAGGACAATCACAGAATCACCAAGTTTGGAAAAGACCTTAAAGATTATCCAGTCCAACCATCCACCTATCACCAATGGGTGATGTACCACATCCCTCAACACAAAATGCAAACATTCCTTGACAAATGTCGTGTTCAGTACCTGCCACAAGCTCCTCGGGAAGGAGATGCTGGCAGCTGCCTGGCTCTGTCTGTTCACTTCTGTCCCCAGCAAGGCAGCCCCAGGGCAGCTTATGCAAGAAGCAACACAGAACCTAGAGGTATAGAGCTGCTAGAAATGCCAAACTGAGCTTTCACAAGAATTACACAATATCCATGGCCAAGGTTAAACACTTGGACAAGACCTCCGGACTCAAGCTGCCCCTTAGGGAACACGTGCTCTGGACAAAAGGAAAATAAGCACAAATCCAGAAGGAGAGCAGAGCAGAGCTCAGGCTGAATCCAGGGAGTACAATGGCACAACTCAGTCAAGGTGCTCAGTTATTTACCATACTGCATAGCAGCTGCATGACTAACACCATTCTGAGTTTCTGTCTGAAGCCAGTCTGTATTACCTTTAACGAGGACAGAAAATAAAAAGGAAGAAACCTTCTCAAAATAACCAACACGTGTTATGTCATATCAAAAAATCTGCCTTTTGGAAACAGACTACCTAGCTCCAATGTTGCAGCTGGTCCTGGCTTTTGCCAGGAGAAAAAGGCAGCATGAAGGAAGCCAGGGAACAAGACAATTTGACAGCAGACAGCTGCTGAGACCAGCCTTGGCTGGGCTCCTGCTCTGGCCCAAGGCAGCCTCCACTAGCATTCATGTTCCTCTCCCAAAAGCATCTTCCTTCTGCAGTCCATTACGACAATACAGCCCCACACCTCTTCACCAGAAGTCCATGCATTTAACAAATAATCCTCTGAGGTCCCAGACCATTGCAGGCAGTGCTTACACATCTGGTTATTAGATCCATTTGCGTTCTGTCCCCCTGTGGAAAAACACCTGTTTGTCTTGCATTTGTTCTTCCTAATCTAGGCTGCCATTTTTCCATTTTCACTGAAATATCAAGAGCATTTGCACACAACTGGCAGCATACCAGCACCCTCCAGAAAAAGGGATGAAATATCCTTTCTCATCCCGTAGTTTAACTGCTTACACAAGTGGAATCAAATCCAAATTTCTGAGTTATCTGGTGGAGCTCTTTTGCAACACTGCTCTGTAGGAGAGGGGTTGCAGAGACATCTTAGCTCACACCCCAGAGCTGACAAGCCTGCAAGAGAGATTCAAACATTTTGTTTTCCAACTTGGAAGTTTCTGCATAAGCCAGAGAGGATTCCCAGGCCAACGACTGGTTTCTGCAGCTAAAGTTGTTTGCACTGCCCACTCCGAAGAATAGCACAGCAACATACAAGCTTGCTGCCCTTGGCATGCTTCTTGCTGCAGTCTCTCTCTTCTTTTACAGATGTTTCAGCAAACAGCCCTGCACAAGCCAGAATGGCTTTCCTGCCTAATAACAGAGTCCAAACTCAAGCAGCTGGAGTCCTTGTGCACATCTAGCTTCATACACTGATACAGAACAGATGCTGCAGAAGAGTATCCCATAACCTCAAACAACCTACGAGCACAAAGCAAAAGCAGCATAAAGGCTACATAACTTCAAATGTCACTGTCCCAGTCTAGAAATGACCCTCTGGCTGCAGACCCCTGCCCGCAGGTGAAGCGCTGGGGAGAAGTGGGTGCATATCCCTTGGCACTGAACTTGGAACAAAGGGACCAAATTCCTTGCTGCCACCTGCTGTTCTCCACCAGCAAGGCAGGCCTTGCCCCACCATCTCCTGAGGAGTATTTGAGACCTCAAAGTCTGCCCTGCCCCAAGACATGGTACCAGAGAAATAAAGCCCATGGCTTTCTTTCCTAATCCTCCTGGTCACATGCTCCAAAAGCATGTTTGATAGAATTGCTGAGCTTGAAGCTCATGCCAAAATTGGAGCAATGGTATCCAGACTTGAAAGAGCTGTTTTACTTGCAATCCTTGTGCAAAGGAGACTGAGAAAAAAGCAACATGAGCAATGTAATTCAGAGCCAGCCTTTCTGGACACTGCAGCCAGATAGACTACATCAGCTGGGCTGTACCTGGCACAAAGGGAATGTGAAAATATTGAAAGCAGTTTTTGCATGTTCTTTATTAAGTACTGTATCATTTATTTACAGGCAGAACTAGAGGCCCTGAAAGCAGCCAGGAGAGGGATGAAAGGTTTAACCCTGTAATGGGAGGTCTGCAGAGAAGGCAAAATGCAGTTGTGATAACAGCTCTCTGTCCCTCCCTGCCCTCACCTACCCACTTTCACCAGATTGCCAGCAGAAATCAGCAGGTCCTCACCGCTCTAAGCCCATGCAGGGAGAGGTTCTCGCTGCACCTGCTGCACACACCAGAGCAACTAGTCCAGCAGCATTCCCCACAGTGCCCTGGGCCTCACTGACCCAAGGAGAGTGCTGGCAGAAGGGAAGGCACCCTGGCCGTGCCACAGTGAGCCACGTGAGTACACTGAAGGGGCGAGCAGCTCCACTCCACCCTCACTAGGGAGCCATAGAAAACTGGCAGGGGAACTACATGAACATCCTGTTCCAAAGACCTCGGGCCTCCTATGACAGGTGCACAGAGCTACCTTATAGAGCCTAGGCTACCTAATCAACACAATGAAAAACTTAAATTTTACAGCAGTCAATGCTCCAGCCAGCTGTCTGATCAAAACCCAACTTGGCATTGCTTTGAAAGCTCTCTTGCTTTCCAGACTAACAGCACTGACATTTGTGGGCATTGTGCACTCAGATTACTGGCATAACCAGAGCCAGAGGTGTGTTTGGTGTTTCTCTTAGCCAACTCCCTGCTAATAGGGCAGATAAGAGCAGTATCTCCTAGGTGAGTGCAGTATCAGCCTCCCCACTTGCCCTTTCTTTAGACCTCAGCAGTGAAACTTGCTTGTACTTGGAAAAGACACAAAGCAAACACGCTGCTTATCAGCTTCGTCTTGGTGTTGCATAGCCCCAGCCCCAAATCTGGCTCAGGGTTATTGGCAGCATGTTTTGCAAGTGGCTAAACAGACTCCTCACAGAGCTGCAAAGACAGCTGTGGACAAGTTTCTGAGCTGCTGGTGACACAAGGAGCTCTGGGAAATTGTTGTCAGGGTTTTACTGCACTTGCCTTGACTCAGAAGCAAGCCTTCCAGCACAAATCCTCAGCACAAATCTTACACACAAATTAAATGGAAGAGGTTGATACTGCTGGAAACACTGATTTTCATGGTCTTTAGTAGGAACCAGGGGGTACAGGCAGTCACTGGGGAGATGGGAAACAACAGCTCCTGAAGAGGACAGTGAAAGAAGTAGCCCAAGTGCTTGCAAAATGGCTTAAGAGCAGCTTTGCTTGAGAAGCAACTGCTTCTAAAGCAGTTTAAAGACTAGCCCCTCTCAAATACCGGTTAGCTGTGAGTAGCTTACGGGTGGTAAGTCTCAGGCCAAAGCTTCTGCAATGGCTGCATGCTACAAGCAAGAAGCAACTGTCTGCTTAGAATATAAAGCCAGACCTCATATGCATACCAGAATGAACAGATGCTATCAGAGTTCCTGAACTCCACTCTGCTCAGTGTTAAAAGAGGCTTACTCTTAGCAGGGTCCTCACTGGAAAGGTCCACATGGGACAGTTCCTGAAAAGCAGAGTCTGTTTTCAGCAGTAAGAAATGGAGGTTGTGCTGGCAATCGTGGGACCGGTGTTACTGCTCATTCTCTGCCAGCTTAAAAGGATAAGATTAGTTTTTTGCTGACCCTACATCTCTGAATATCCTTGCTCAGTTTCCTAAGAAGTTTCAGAATGTGTAGAAAACAAAGGCAGATGAATGATCTTTGCTACAAAGCTTCAGGAGATAAAAAGGGAGAACTGTTTGTTTCTTCTTGTTGTTTTTGCAATGACATTGTCAGCAGGGATACAGATGTGAGAGGTAATGACACAGACAGATGGAAAAGAAATGATATATTATAGCCTATGCTAGAAAAGCCATGGAGTCACACTTAACTGGGTGTCCATATCACAAAAGATATGTGGATGTACCATCACCTTGTCTGTCTTCATGGAAAGAAACTTGTCCTGTAGGTGTTAGGGTACGTTTTCATTATTATTAGATAAAAGCTATAGCTGATAAAAGCAAGACTAGAGAGTGTATTATTGTGAAATACATTGAAACAACATCAACAGTACAGTCCTAACCTGAAATTCCATTGTGAGCTCTATGTGAGCTTGCTTCATGTTAGGAATACACAAAAAGGAAGAGTTAGAGGCACAAGGATCTCTTTCTTCAAAAACAGACAGATTATAAACCTCTACAGAGCTATCAGAAAAAATGAAAATAAGTATAACTTACACAGGTTGCTCCAAAAGTTATGCCTCCTATTTATTTCCTTGGAAAATACATCAGAGCACAGTAACAACACGATTTTATAGGGCAAATTCTCTGCTACAAAAACTATTTTCCAACACAGTCACCACCATTAGCTACGCATTTTCACCAGTGATCACTAAGATCCTGCATGCTGCACTTGTTAAAATCTGCATGGCCATCTGAAGCGTGACTTGTCCTTCACGTCACTGTCACCACTGCTGAAATCACCACCCACCGCTCCCTGTGCTCACATCCATTATCCAATCTCCATAAATGTTCAGCAAGCATTGATGAATGTCGGCACAATTTTATTTCTTTATTTTTTTATATGAAGAAATCCAGTTCCACGCTTTTGTTTCACACACACACACACACACACACACACACACACACACACACACTGTCAGACTGTCCTTTTGCTGCCACTTGTTGCATATCAAGAAAACGCCACAGGATATTGTTGGGAAGGTTCCATTCTCAAATGCCATACCACCAATCCACCTCTGAATACGGGCCAACTGCATAAAATAGGAGGCATTCCTTTCAGAGCAGCCCTCATAAAATATTCTGGTTTAAGAACTTAAGAATTTGTTTTTAAATTAACACCATAATTTCCTTCCCTCTCCAACAAAACAGGTAAGTGAAGTGAATAGGATTCCCACTTCAAACTAGGGTTTTCTGTCTGAAACCTGGCAACATAATCTACCCAGTACCTTCAAGAAAAGATTACTCAGGTTGGTTTCTCAGACACTTTCCTGAAGCCTTCGGATAGGATGCTTATCTAGAGCTCAGTGATTTAATCTGGAATTAGCAGTTTCATCGCTGTGGTTAACAGAAGGAAAGATATAAGCATAATCTATATTACATGCAAATCCCAACATCGGTGTCTTAAATTTTAGAAGGCCAGAAGTTCCCATGCAGAGGGAAATAATCAACTAACACAAATGTGCTTCCTGAAATATCCAAAGCCTGCTGCATTAAGAGCCTAAATGAAAGAAAATTAGTCCCAAAGAGAGAAGTTTTATCAAGCAAGCACTCCAATTTCTAGGGGCTTGACTACTACCCAATTTGAGTGGAGCACAAATATTTGCAATTTAATTTTCTTACTAGGTTAAAGAAGGATGATTCTTCTAATGGAGAGAGGAAATGGTGGCAAGAGAAAACAAACAGGTAATGGCTTACATGTAATTGAATAATTACATCCTGTATTCTGCAGCAACTGCTATCCTCAACCATACCCCAGAATACAAGCTATGTTATATTCTGAATACTGCTATATGGCCCCTGCCAAAACCAATCTATATTCCTGAACGCTTGGAAAAGAGGGTTAATTGTCTTGCTTTTTAATGTACCACTTATCTGCTGGCTCCTTGTTGCATTCCTACAGCACTCATTCCCTTGCATGAAGGTCCAGTGAAGTTGCAGCTGCTCTACAAATACCAGAGAAGGAAAAATAAATTAAGATCTCACATCAGCAGCTGCAACAGTCAAAAAAGGAAGAGAAGCGAACCTATCTGAATTAATGCATGGCTCTAGCCCAGAGAGCTGGCTGTGAAAGAACAGCACAGGAAGGCTTGGCACAGGACAGATACCAAGGCATTCTGAACACAAGAAAAGGGACTGAAGTTATTTCCTTTAGAGGAAAGGAGCCAAAGCACAAGTAATCTGGCTATGCTAAGTTCCTCCACATCCTGTGGGAATCACAGCCCATGGAGAAAGAAACCTTTTTATTTTTAACAGGGAAAGCACATTATGCATTAAGAGACTTAATGGAACACAAATACTGCATGCTTTTAACTCAATTACACAACTGCCTAGAAATGGAAGCTCTTTACAAATTAGATGCTTTAGCTGGAGAAGTTTGGGCCTTCGTCCCTAGCCCTGAACAGCTTTTTGTTTCAACTCAGACTTTGCCCTGCAGCGGCTTTAGCAAAGTACCTGGACAGCACACCTGAAATAGCACCTTGCCATGTGAACACAACACATCACCCTTCTCCAGAAGTTCGTTTTAATGGCGCAGCTGAGAACAAGATCCTGTTTTATATGGACTTAATACACAGAGTGAAATGAGTAAAGAAACAGCAAATCCTTTGTTTTATAAATGAAGAATAATGATAAGTATATCTCAGTTTAGACTTGCTTTGTGAGTAATATTAACATTTTTCACATTCCAGTCCATTCCCAGGTAATTCCTTACAGAAGCAGAGGTGGGCTGGGAAGAAGCCAGATTAATTTTAAATATGTACTCTTAACAACTTGAAGCAAAAATGGCACTGGCTATAATAAGCAAAGAAAGTGGCAATCACCTCCCTTCTAACACAGGATGGCCTTTAGGTGAGAACCTGCACATCAGACCACTTCATCTGGCAGTAGTTTAACACCCACCTCTCATTCCTGAGAGCACTCAACCAGACAGAGAGAAATGGAGGTCTAGTGAACTGAGCTCACCCCTCATCTGCTTGAGCCTCCCTTCCAGAGGTCTCACAGCAGTGATTCTCCCTTGCTTAGGTAGGTCTGTCGCTCACTCCTGAATTTCATAACAAACCAGGTCACAAAACATATATTTCTCACTCAGTGAGGCCTTACTTACGGGTCATGGAAAAACACAACCTACAGAAGTACTGGCAGTGAACCAACACACACCTGAAGCACTCTGTGGAGCACCAGTGAAAATATTTTTCTTCCTTTGAGACCACTGCCACCAGGGGACCCAAATCAAGATTTGTTTCTTCAAGGCTGACAGATTTTTGTATTAAGCCACACATTCAGAGGGCAATATCAGCTCTTCTATGACAGTACGCCAGGGCTTGTTCACAGCATGAAATATGCAAACTGCTAAATGAAATTACTGCAAGCCAAATTTTAAAGCAGGACTAAGTTACCTTTGAAATTCCAGATCCATGGAGGGGAAGGCTCTGAACTTCAGCACAGCTGCATCTAGGTTAAAGTTAAAAATCAGAATGATATTTCCTGCTTTAAGAATTCTTCACATAAAGTGGAGCCCATAAACAGATTTTATTTCTGTATGCCTTCTTGCATGCTATTTCTGGCCAAAGCCATACCAATGCAAACAAGATTATTTGTAATTTCACCTCTGTAATTGCCAAAAGAGAATAAACCAAGAGATTGGGTAGACATACAAAGCTGGATTGTCCAAAAATACGGAAGTTTCTACATGTAAGAACATAATGTATTTTCAAAAGAAGATAAGAAAACCCAGAAGATACTTAAACACATTCCAGGAGGAGAAAAATAAATTGAGAAAGTGCATTCATACTCTCAGACTTCAATGAACTACTTAAAAGAAGAGACTGAACATCTCCTGCTAAATCATCAAAACATTTAAACACGTTCAAGCTCTGTTTACAAGAAAACACACAATAGGAAAAGGAGCAAGTTAAATTTAATTACAACAGAGGGTTTCAGCCAGTTACAAGCCAGCTTACCCCATACTATCCCTTACTCAAAGACAGACTTAGTGACAACATATTAAGTTTTATAATTCCTTTCATAAAGTAAAACACTCAAACATTTCCTGAACATTTTCTTTTAAATCTTTTCTTATATCACCTTAGCACTCCATCTTGCTGTGGTGGTATAGAAAAATCAAAAAGCAACTCATTTCAATTCCTCCTTACAAGGGGAAATAAGTTAAAACAAAAATATGAGTATGGTGAGAGAAGATGAACAAATCTCCCAGTATATCATTTACTTCCAATGAAAGGTTATTGATTAGAAAATATAACTTTTTTTTTTTTTAAACATTGGAACAGACGTGAATATATTACAGTGTGAATGCAAGCTGCTTGCAAGCAGGAAACATGCATAGCATTGTTCACTATTTTGCATATATGGCTTATGCAAAAGGGACAGAAAAATTGCATTGAGAGATCTCAATACTTTAGTTTTGATCAACAAATACGGTAAGTGGGTGGCTGACGAATTACAAACTTCATTCCTGTTGGAGAAACTCTTTACTTGCTTCACTGCTTTGTCTCCATCCTAAATTATAGGTGAATACAGACCTTATTTCTGGAAGGAGGAGACCAACCTCATTCCTCCCTGAGAACAACTAGCCAGCCCTGGAGGGCCCGGAAATGACTTTTTTTTTTAAACAGACAAACGCCAACAAGGAATTTTTCACGTTCTCAACTTTTACATGAAGATTATTATTTGACGTAGAAAGAATGCTGAGCAGTTCCTTAGACTCTTGTCTTTTCTTCCCCATATGACAGGCTACTCATTTTGCAAAATAGGGACTTCCAGCTGATATCACCCAGAACTGGTATGTCTGCTGACTGATCTGAGCAGCCACAAGAAAAATACCATTCCCCTGAGCATCTTAGGCACTGAATGCTGGGATCCATGAAGGACATGGAAACATTAAAGTGCTTTTTTTTCTTTTTCTTTTTTTTTTTTTTTCTTTTTTCTTTTTTTAAAGAAACCTGAATGCTTTTAGGGTCACTTCCTACATCCCAAAGTGGACCAACAGATAACATGCCATTTTCAATGCTCAAACATAAACAATTTGATTCTGAAACAAAGCAATTCAACTTACGACAAAAGAAACTGGTATTTGCAGAACATTCTGATGGAAGATAAATTAATGACAGAGAGACCTTTTACAGTTAAAAAACAATGCAGCACAGAACATTTCACTAGCACCCAGCAGTTGTGTTGGCAAGTAGCTGGACTTGGCACCCAGCCTTCCAGGCTAGAGCTCACTAAACGCTGTTTCTGAGGGGGAAACACTAAGGCAGAAAGAATGCTAGCAGTGCCCCTAAAATGCAAGCCAGTTTGCCATCTTCCATACAGGAAGGCAGTATTATTCCATACTCTAGACAGAAAGAGGCACTAAGCAGCCTCCATCTCCCAGTTTAAACATGTTAAAAGCCTGCTTTGAATTCATGAAATATTTGTTATCTGAAAGATGAATAAAACGGAGGTAGGCAGGAGGAAAATCAATTATAGTTGATGAGAAAAGCCAAAGGACAGTTGACACATTTTCCCTGGTATAATTATGTGTATTTGTCTTCAAATTAAGAATGAGGAAATTCGAGTTGGTCTTTAAAAGCATGTGCAGTGCCCACAGTCTGTAAACATAACAACGTGCTCTCAAGGGCAAGCACACCGCATTAATACGTCTTGTATGGATACAGATAAAACCAATAAGGATGGAATGAAGAACTTGTGTGATAAAAGAAAACGTGATGAAACAATTTCTCTTTGATCATTAAGAGCACAACTAAAAGAGCACTAACTGCTGCAAATTCAGAGAGGGGAACAAACATGAGGCCTGCAACAACAGATCCCAGACTCCCTCCCTGGATTCCCATCCCTGAGGGCTGAGCCCAAATACAATGAAGCACCAGTTCTAGAAGAGAGAACAGAGGCTCCAAAGCGCTGGTGCAACACAAATCTTCCCCAAAGTGAAAGATCTCTCATCTCCTTAGTTTCACATTGCATGATAGAGTTGTATTACCTGAACCCTGCCTACATCACCACAGTTCAAGTGAGAAGCTAGCCATTCTATTCACCCCATGTATCCTTTCATCATCATAACAGAAATAAGAGATATCAGACAAAAGAAAACATTGATATAAGCATCCAGTGTACATAAAATTAACAATCCAGGTATAAGAGTACCGTGGGCTTGCTTTTTGTTTTAACTTTTTTCCACCACCTTGGTTTCTATTGTGATCAATCTTCTGTTCTCAACTAGCCAACTTTTCTAAGTTTAATAAGTCATAATAACTATTGAAAAAGATATCAAGAAGATATGTTAACACCAAAGATTTAAAGTTATGGAAAATGAGGATGAACACATTGATACAGGCTTGCAGTTTTAATTTTAAAAAGGCCCCTATGGTGGGACTGGTTATAGATGTCATCATGCTAATGCAGACGGAAAATAGGTTTGTTTGTTTTTTAAAAACAACACTTTAAATAAGCATGAATTCACACCATACATATGTATATGTAATAATTTTCTGTTAGCTTTTTTTTTAAACTATAAATCAAGTAAGTCCATACTATTAAAAGTTCTGTATGTGCAACATTAACCTGATGAAAGCATTTTATAAATACAAGATTTTTAGAATTGCAACATACTTCACTACTTAACATACTGAAAAACAGATTCTACATTTAAAATTCTGATGTAACAGTTCTATCTGCCCACTACAACTGAAAAATACTTGCTAAGCTTTAACATTATTGAAAATGCAAATATATTTCCATTTTGGAAGAAAACAACTGACATTTTGAAGTCTGAATGGTACACTGCCTTGTTTACGCTACTGGATTTTCTTTAGACATCTGCAGATACTACACCAACAAAATACAAACTTCGTAGTAAGCTTACAACATGTACTTCAGAGAGGCAAAAAGAAAAATCTGTTTTGTATTTAAGAATGAACATCCATTTATTATAAAACAAGATAAAAGATATTAGAATTAAGTTGAAACAAGGCAACGTTAGAGCAACCACTTTAGAGCTTTGTGAACGAAGTGTAGTTTCAAACTTGCAAATCAAGGTGAATGTAGCTCTTAACATGCAGTCCTCTTCTCTATAAATGTGATGAAGTAGAGAAGCAAAGCTTCAAGGTATAAGGGTTAGAGCCATCTGTCGGGAGACAACACAGAACATGCTCAGTAATGCGCCATGTGTATGGCTCTCCTGCTGATCGAGAAAATCATCTTGCTTGATGTGACATGTTTACCACTTCAGAAGGTGAAATGCTCCCCCCATACCCCTGATGGCCCACAGACACCAGACGACCAGTAATGAAGTGTTCTTTACAGTCTATCAGCATTTTTCAGATGGAAGAGATGGAAAAGCAATGCGATGGATCTGATCACAAAGGAATGCAGACAGCATTCTAAAGTGTTCTGAACACAACGAAGACTTTACCGTTATTGCTGTCTGTTTCCCACCTGAACTGTTTACAAGAGTAGTATCCAACAGAACTTCCAAAGCAAAATGCATAGATATTTAAGGATATACAGGATAAGGATAAGGAGATACAGAATGTAGTATTTCCATCAGAGGCAGTGTGACACTAGAGACTGTTTATGCATGTCCGATGAATAAGGAAAAGCGCGAAGCCCAGCTCCCCCTTCAGGACTCTCCAGAAAGCCAAGCAAAAAATAATGCCCCTTTACATGGAAAGGCTGCTCATGGCAGCAGCACATGATTGGGTATTCTCAGGCGATGGAAGACGCATCCTCCTGGTTCAGCCAACCTCAGACAACCTTATTACATTAAGTCTTAACCAAAAGTTCTTGTTTGAGATGGTGGGCGAAGAGTGGAGTGGATAGGAAAGATTGTCAGGCAGAGACAAATTCTTCATAGATTGAAGAAGGTAGCTTAAAATAATGTTAGGCACTGAGCTAGATTCAAAGATGCCTGTAAATACTTGTAATAATTCAGTTTACTCCAGTAAACTGTCTGAATTGTCCAACACAGATCTGGTCCAGTGTGCAACAGTTTAACAGGTGAATTTCATCTCTGTCCTTACTAGTTTGGTGTTAAAATCACCTTGACATCAAAATTTCTGGTTTGAAAAAGAACTTACTACAGGAGCAGTTAATTCAGAGCAGTAAGCTGTGCAACCTAAAGAATCTCCTATCCAAGGGCACTGCGCATTTCTCTGCATTTACTGAGGAACATGACAAAAGCTTCAGTAAGACACTGTACATCAGATTTGATTTTAATGATAGTGGATTGTAAGCAATACCTTTCCTGCCTTCCTTTTTGCATCCTAGACCGTTGTTCTTTTGTTTGTTGGCTTTTTTTGTTGTTTTTTTTTGCTGTTAGTGGTTTTTTGTTTTGTGTTTTTAAACTTTCTATAACTTCAGAGCTGCAGAGCATACTTTGAGCTCTACAGGTTGATTCCAAAGCTAGGAAGAAAGAGTGCCGTTTAAATAAAATGCAATGGAACCTAAACTGCAGATCATTATATACACAACAGAAGATAAATGAGCATATATGTTCATACATATACAGAATATATACCTATAATGAAAAGAATGCAATTTTTAGATGCAGACTAAGCTGCTGAAACTTTTTTTTCTTTTTTTTTTAAAACAAAGGCAATATCAACATGAAAGAAAACAAGAAACAAAATGATAGCAGTAAGATCAGTAAAACTAACTTACTTGGGACTCTTATCTGGTAGTGATTAAGTACAGTGAGAGCTTCCACAGCATCTGTCTTACATTCCCATTCCAGCAGGCCAGAGAGTGTTTTGGCAGAGGCTTTCAAAATAAGAAGCAAAAGAGGGGAGAAAGATCAATAATGTCTTTGGGCAAGTGCACGCTCTTATAAAAACTGGACTTCAGATAACCCCTCAAATAGGTCAAACGTGACTTACGTTTTGGATCAAACACTTTGTATTTAATAAAGCTGAGAACTTCATGATCCTCACATAGCTGTCACAAAAATAAAATAAGATGTAAAACCTCAGCAAAAATGCACATAAATACATTAGCAAAAATCCCAAGTTCCTGGAAGAGACACAGAAAGGAAAATACTGAGTCTTTAAAAGAGCTTCCAAGATTTTACAGCAAATAATAATTTTTAAGCATGTGGGGGAACTCTTTAGAATACCATCCTATAGTCTGCAAAACAAGGCTCTTTATTTGTGCTTTCCCAAATATTTTATAGGCACAATAATTGCTAGAATGCAAACATCACCATTTGCTCAAGCAATTCATATCTGAAAAACAAATTATTCTTCTTGACATTCCTACTTCAACACAGCATCTCGGAAGCTGCACAAATAAGCACACAACTCTCAAACCAGAATTAACTTTCAAGATTCAGCTCAAATTGAAAAAAATAAAGTCTCACTGAACTGAAAATGAACTGCCTCTGTATCTGCTATTGAATGTTTTAAGCATCCAGTTTTCATTTAGTACCCAACCATGCAAAACATCCCATGTGCATGTTTCTCTCCATTCCAAAACGTCTTATCAGTCATCAGAATAACCATCTCAAGTCAGTACATCTTTCGTTGGCTGTACTCTTAGTTTTTCCTGTATTTGGCTTTAAGATTTTTTCCCCGCTTCCACAAAAACCTCATTAAGATTCTCAACTTTACTTCCAACATCTTGTTTCTCATTAAAAAAAAAGAGAGAATAATGAAAAAAAAAAAAAGAAAAAAAAAAAAGCACAAATACAGCAGCTTCTATAGAGAGGCTCCAAAGCTATTTTAAGAATTATTTTCCAGCTGCTGTACCAAAACTATCCCAGTTATTTCACTTTAAAAGTAGCATACTATACAATACTATACAGTTAGGATAAGGCCCCAAAGCACTACATGCCACAGTGATTTCAACTGCCTACCTTCACAAATGTTTCTTCAGTTACACACAGGGGAACATTATAATAATGCAGAACACAAGAGGGTGGTTGGATGATGTTCTTAGATGCTTGGCCAGCACTGGTGAACCGATTATTCTTACTC
This sequence comes from Tetrao urogallus, assembly GCF_951394365.1. NCBI lineage: Eukaryota > Metazoa > Chordata > Aves > Galliformes > Phasianidae > Tetrao > Tetrao urogallus. The sequence goes on from NC_136814.1 coordinate 15,990,254, forward strand.
ATTGCAAAATCCTTATAGCTACTCGTGCCATCCTCCAGCTCAAATATCTGGCTTGGAACTACTGAATGCTGCTTAGAAACACTGGGATTTAAGGATATGTCATGAAAGTTTTTTAAACAATCAAAACTTGCAAACTTTGCACACAGATTATTCATGTAAGTAAATAAAAGCTGACACTTCTTTAGAACAATTTCAAAGAGGAACAAGACAAGTTAGATTTGACACCTTCCTAAAAAGACTGTAGAAAGGGTGGATAAAACATCTTAGTGAATACAGCTTTCTAACAGCCTAGGTTATAGGATATAGGTGTTATAAGTTTGAACTGATATTGACAGCTGTCACATTCACAAAAATATTTTGGTGAAAAATAATAGTTGTAAACTGGAAATCATAAATCTAACACTGATGAAAAGACTGGACAGCCTGTCTTTGCAACTTCATTACATTTCCTTACTAGCTGACCATTAATCATATAGAACATATTTACCACACGTTAAGTCTCTTTCCGAATAACTTGACATTGTTGAGATGTGTGACAGCTCTTTCTACAGCATATTCATCACCCATTTCAACGAGTGCTGTGCCTGGAATAGTCTTCATAAATTTCACCTAAGATAAGATAGATGAAGAAAAAAATGACACTGCAACAAGCAGTATAAGAATTTCAAACGTTGTCAGGAGCGCCCATCCCAACTAGACTTTATTTCATTTTTGTTTGCTTGTTTTGAAAAACAACAACAAAAAAATACCCAACTGCAGTAGATTCAGAGTTTCTCACAGATGATGCCTTACCTTCTCAATGTTTCCATACAAGCAGAAAAGGTTGAAGACCCTTGAACAGTTCATCTTTAGCTGATGCAACCCACTGACCATGACAACTGATCCAGAAGGATTTCCACCATGCATGTATGAGGATGATGCCTGGGGCAACGGATAAGCAACAAGTTCGGGAGTGTCCCGAGATCCCATTCGGTAGCGACTTGGTAATGGCAACAAAGGACCGTGCGAACCTATGGAAATGAAAGATTGTATTCATTAAAATGGGGGGAAAAAGGACTACAGGAGTTTTAAAACATACCTAATTACCTTCAGCAATATTGTCATTTCTACTGATCATGCTTTGTGGCAAAAAATAATAAAAATTCTTTATTTTCTAAAAAAATTACTACAAGGTAAGGAAAGTAAAAAAGGAGTGAATTTTTAGCCAGTGGTCAGGAGAGAAGGAGGATGATACAGCTATTTTTCCAGAGATATGACAAAGTCAGGAAACTGGCTTTCTACAGGCAACTTCTGGAAGAAACAGGAATGCTTAAAGCACAGCATTAATGCAAAACAAAGCTGTCCTATTTTCCACTACAGGTAAAGTGACAGGTTTCACTGAAATACTTTCTTTTCTCTGTCCTTGTTCACATTCCTCTCCAAACCCCACCTCTTTTTTTTTTTTTTTTTTTTAAATAAATGAAGAGACGTTAGTGATAGGCATTAACTTTTGTTTACAGAAAACATCAGTATTACTGAGGATAGGATCCCTGATCCTCTGAGAAAACGAATATTGTGAAATTCGCAGAGTATAAAACGTGCTTTTTGCTTTATTTTCCCATAGTAAAACACAATAATGAGGGAAAGAGCAGTATGGCAGGCCTTCATCTACAGTTAGCCCTGGTAACAACAGCACCACTTTACAGCACTAATTCCAAAATATCGTTCTTAGCAAATCACACTGCTGTAATTTTCAGAATTAGCTAAATTAGAAGAAACACAAAGCCCACAATTCACAGCTTTGCAGGCAAAAACATCAAAGGGCTCTGGGTTGCATCAAACCATTGATCAAACTCTGCTGCCATTTTCTGTAAGAAAAGAGCTTCGCCAGTAATTACATTATTCTCTGTTTACTGCTATGGTGACAGCAACTAAAAGAAAGCATTCTTCAAAGGAATACATTCGCAGAGCTGGATGCTCTCCATAAAAAGAAGAGTTATGGCAAAAAAAAAAAAAAAAGCACTACGCATTTCAATCCATCGCTATCACTTTTTGTACAGGGACTGACGGCATCGCGTGCACAGATCAGTTAACTACTCACAGTTCAGAGGTCCAGTTATACATTGACTGAATATTTGGCATTCCACACAGCACATACAGAAATCAAAACCATCTGTCAACCTATTGGACTTACCATAACTATCATGTCTAAATGACGATGGGTGTTCTCCCAGAATAGCTTGTCTCTGGCGTCCCTTCCCTCTGTCTAACATATGGGAAGGGAAAAAATACAATTCAGTATGGACAAGTATGCACTTGATTTCTCCAGTTAAGACACAAAGCTTCTAGTTAAGAAGCAAAAATGCAATCTGAGTCCTTGTTAATTTTATCAACAATTTCTCATTGGTTATATATCTAAAACCGCAAGCTGTAGCCCTGGGATACCAAAATTTAAAGACTGTCATTTGTATAACAAATTCCACTTAAGTTGATTGGCCGTAATGGCCAATGAGGAGATGTAGACATTTAAAGTCTAAGGAAATACCCAACAACTTTCCTAAACAGACACCACACATTAGTATAGAAAACACCATACAGCAGGATTTACCTATGCATCTCTTAAAACAAATTTGAAATGCAGTACTTTTGAAAGACAGTACCTGAATCATAATATTAGCTTCAACAGCAACACATTTTCAAAGTGGGCTTCTTTCAAGAAGTTTCAGCATAAGCCAACAACAACCTGTATTACATGGTTTCATAATCAGTAAACAGAGAGCATTACATTTGTGTACATATAAACTTACAGAACACCTACTGATTTAAGGGCGTGCTGAAAGGATTGTACATAATTGCATTATCAGCAGCTCGTAACAGGTTGACTGAAGAGAAACATCACTGAATAATGCACTTAGCAAAAGCTCAATCCTTTAAGAAGGCCAAGTTCTCTGTGTTATAAAGTTAAGCAAAGGGTCTACATTACTGGAAGAAAGCAGTGCAGTACAGTCAAAACTGTATTTTCTAATCAGTTGCACCTTCCATGGCAAAGAAAAATCTAAACTTGCAGATTTCATTGCGGTAAGTAAAAATTGATGTCTCACATTTAGAAAAAATAATATGAGTTCTCACACTGCTACACTGAAAAGATGGGGCAAGGTATTTTTCAGTTTAGTATACATCCAAACAAAATTTAAATGTGACTGCTGAAAATGGCAATTCAGCCCATTGCAGCTACAGGTTATTTCCCTGGCAAAAGAGAACTACTCATGATAGGCAGCACAACAGTGGGAAATGAAAACAGGTGCCGTTTCTGCTCAGGAATTTCAGAACAGGTTTCAAGTCACGCATTTACTTCGGAAATAAAGACTAGAGACAGAAAAGTGCTGACTGTCTTCAACTGTATAGAATGATGATTATTTTTGCATGGTTTTCTTTTTCCTTTCCTTTTTCAGGTAACAGCTCTGAATCTCTTAGCTCTGGGAAGTAATTACACAAGCATATAGAATATTTTGAACATTTAACCTATACACAGGAATTATCTTTCAAAAACTGAATTTTATCATTAAAGTCTTAAGGAGTCAAATCAATTGAAAGAGTGCACAAAAAGATAGTAGCGTTCAAGTAATTCCAGGATAGCATAGTTTGACAAATATTTCCTCCTGGTGAACAGTCCTTTACCCTCTCCTGTCCACAGCACTTTTTCCTTCCTTCAACTAACTTCATTGTGCCAGAAGAAATATTTTGTGCAAACAGGCAACGAAAATCAGAACTGATCTGGGCTAAAATTACTTCTGAACAAAAAGATTCTTTATAATCTAGGGGTGTTTGTTTTTGCTTTTTAAATCAGCTCGTTGAGTTGCTGAGTAACCCGGTATTACTGCCAAAAGAAATGTTCCAAACTAGTTTGAACGATCTGGCTAAGAGCCAGCAGAATGCTGAAAGACAGGTAGGCGTTGGTTGAAGAAATGCTCAAGGGAAGTAAGTGATTTGTTGCCACGGATATAATAGTTCTTCAAAAAAATAATTAGCTAAATGCATTTCTGTGTCCTAGGATCAGTGGGAGGAATTAAGTTCTGAAAGGCTTATTATTAGCAGCGTCTGTCCTCAAAATGAAATTCCCCCAGGGCTAAAATCTTTGCTGGAGTCGGACCCCTACAGTTTCAGTCAGATTAAGTTCAAAAGCCAAACGCTGTTGTGGGAGCGCATAGAAGCACACACAGCAGAACTCTCTCAAAACAAGTCCTGGATTACTTCATGGACATAATCTAGCTGTCTACTTTCAGTCTTCGTTCATAAATTCATATTCTCATTTTCTAGACAAGTGGATGTGGACTGTGGTAAATGAAAACTCATGCTCCACAGTACAAATCCAATCATTTTCCTTTTAAGTGCAGTAGAGCGATGTAGAGATAGGCACTCAGAGTAACAAAAAAGGAAAAGCAAAAGAGTAAAGTATGAGTTTTTGAGAAAGAGCAAGTCGTATCTATCTTAATGTTTTCATTTTCCACTGTTTTTTGCTTGGGAAACAATTCATGCATATCTGCAGACCAATTAAGTAATGTAATTAGGGGCAGCATGTTACAAGTTACTCTCCAATCACTGCAATGATTGGAAGATCAGAGGGTCAAATTAATCCATCAGAATTTTCATATGCAGTCCTTTTTCTTTCTTGCCCTCAAGTTTCTTGACTTCGAGAAGTTGCTTTTTTGAAGTCAGGAATTTGAGAAAAAAATTAAATCCTCATAAAAATAGTCATAAACTATAAGCTGCAACCAATACTGTAGCTCCCTTGTTAACTTTTTACAAGAACTTCATTCTGAAAATTCAAGCCCTATGTTTTTAGTTGTACAACAGTTTTACAAACCAGGTGTCTTGCAGAATTACTTTGAAAGTGCATGTCACTTGAGATGGCCAAAGCCCAGGCTCTCATATAGCCTTTGGAAAGTACTCTGACTTGGACATCTCTTCGCTTTTCTAACTTTACATTGCACGCATTATTGTACATAAGTTACTGAATACTGCACTCAATTATTACACATTATTATTGCTTTAAGTGAACACTGTACAGGAGTCAGGCTACACAGTAGTTTGTCTTTACAAAAATAGTCATAATTTCCCACTGACAGGAGTCAAGCTTTGGAGACTGTTACAGCTGAATACTGAAGAGACAGTATGTCTGCATCAATTATGAATCTCCCTGTTTTAATACTTAAATATAACTGAGGGGATCTATCTGATATTGCACTACTCAGTTCCAACTATCTAAAGATCAGGATGAAATTTCTCTACTACTAGACAATATTTACATCGTTAAGACTGAATGCAACTCTCACATACAGCAAGTAATAAAAAGATTACAACGTCAATGATATCAACAAAAGAGGTTCTTAATTTTGGAGGGTCTCAATTTTTCAGTTTTAATTTTAAGGGAAATATGACCAGCATACATACAAACTTGAACAGAATGGGTACAGTCTATCGTGTTATTCATCCCATACAAATCTGAAGTACTGAAAGTGTCCTCCTTTTAAAAACTTGTGGTAGTGGTGCATGCAGTATGCAGACAAGGTGAATTGCAAGTCTGAGGTTTTTCAGAGGGTTTGGTGTTTTGTTTTGGTTTTGCTGATGCCGATGTGGTGCATGAAGAAGTGTAGAGTCAGCCTGCTGAAGTCCTCTATCCTTCTTAATGCCTCGTCCAACATAGGGGAAAAGAGTCCTTTCGAAGGAGAAGCAGTGTGCAAGTTTGTAGTTTGTAAGGAATAGTCTGTATCAGGTTTCCTCTCCTCCAAAGAGAGAGAGCTGCTTGGAGAAATGCAAGTCCTTGAGAACTGCGAAGGTGCTTGCAGGTGTGGGCTCCTTGTTGAACTAAGTGGCTCAAGCACACGGCAGTAGGGGGCACTAGGGCTCAGGGTTAATTTCCTGGGTTACAGGTTGGCTTGTGAACACAGCAGCAGCTCTGGCTTGCTTTGAAATGACTATTGAGATACGGCCTGACCACGTATAAAGGATTGTCATTAGTACAGTCATACATCTACAGCAATAACATAGGAAAACCTACCTCGTCGGCCCAGATACGGCTTAGTGTAGTCCCAACTATCGTTGTCGTTTCTAATGACATTAAGTCGAGTGGGCTGTTCAAATAAAGTAAAAGTGAAAAACATTAAGCATGGTGTATACATGTTTTGCCACTAAAGGTAAGAGAGAAGGTCCATGCATTACCCTTGCATATTCAATTTTTAGTGTACAGCATCCTGCATAGATATCTGCTCCATTGAGTGCTGCCTTCGCCTTCTGGGCACAAAAAACCGATTCAAACGTGCACATGTTAAGGATTTTTCCCAAGGTGTCTCATCCATGTCCCTTTCTTCTGAAATACCTTTATTTTTTTTAGACTGCAAGCAGCTCGCTATGTCTGAATCCTACAAGAACTCTGAACACACTTCAAAGTAAAGTTACTAACAACTACTCATGGGTTTACCTGTGTTAAGCACCTACTTCTATTGTGCAAACAGCACATAATGTGAGCACTTATAAACAAATTCTTCTCTACAGATTCATTTTGACAGGAATATTCTGATGGATTTAGTAAATTTAAGCAGAGGATATAGAAGCTGTCAACAAACCTAGAGAATATTTGGATCAAAATCAAAATGGAAAGGTCAAGCTGCATCATTGGGAAAGAGATGGGAGCTAGTGGGTGGGAAGGCATGACTTGGAACAATGCATCCCTTCTAATAGCTAGCATGAGCTATACAAGTGCGGGTAGGGAGTCTCATTAACTCAGCAGTTACTCTTCAGTGAAAAGAACTAAGAAAGAGCACATCCTTTAGCTGAAGAAAGCCACAGAACCAAAAGGGATGCTTTGAACAAACCAATCTGCATCAAGAATACAGCAAGGAGATTGCTTTAAATCCATTGCTCAATGCAGATGCATGCACCACGCTGCAACAAACAGGCTATTTCATATCCTCTGCGTACCCCTAAGATTGGTTCTATTACCAGGAGAAAAAACCATACGAGCCTTGGCTCGTGGCAATACATGATCTCATACAAAGTTGGTAACATACTGCATCAGACAGCTCGAACCCTGTAATAAACCAGGTATTTTGTGCCATCATTTGATACAGTTACATGAAACCTTGGAAGTATATGTTTATTATATTTAAAACAATATTGTGTTTTACCATATCCATGCAACCCAACTTCCTCCACTGTAATACTGGTTCACAGCAGAATTTTTTAACTGACTTGAGACTGCCAAAGATTAGAGCAAGAAAAGTTAAGCTTCTCACACCTCTAGGAAGTTGTCAGAGGCTGGCTAGAACTGTAGGAGCACATCTCCAGGAGTGATGTGTAATGCAACTATGGGAACTGCTCCAAAAGTAATGCCTCTGGTTTTGTTATGTTTGCCCACAACATCAGAGGTGGATGGTGGTATTGTGGCAGTAGATATTGAACCTTACCACCCATATTCCATTACATTTTGTTGCAGTGCAACAGATGGCAGCAGAGCAGCAATCAGACAGAACAGCATCTGATGAGGAAGTGCATAAGGAGCAAAGGGACTCAAGTGAATTCCTCCATATGGAGAAACTTGCACCACTGACATTCATCAGTGCTTGCTGAACGTTTACAAAGACCAAACAGTGGATACTGAGCACAGAGAGCAGTAGGTGGTGCACTTCAGCAGCAGCACCAGATGACAGTGGGTCACCTCCACTGGTGCAGATTTTTACAAGCATGGCATGCAAGTTCTTGTTCTTCGCTGGCAAAAACATACAGCTAATGGTGGTGACTAAGAACAGTGTTCCATAATTGAGAAATTGCTCTATCAAATAGTGTCGCTGTGCTCTTTATATCTGTTGTCATTTCCAGGGCAATAAATAGGAGGAATTACTTTTGGAGCAACCTACATAGCGGTGAAATTTGAGTAAATTTTGGAAACTTTCAGACAAGTCTTCTTGCGAAGCTTCTCCCAGGAACTGTTCACTTACACTGATGCAATATTTTGCTTACATTTATAAGCTTTCTTTTAATTGCTGGTTGTATGGTGGGTTTTTGTCTGCTTTTTAAATAAAAGCCACATTGTATGATTTAATTCAAAGGACAGAAACATGGCAGTTTCAGAGCATGTGCAGGGTCCTCCCCACAATTACCCTAATCTTTCATATGACACAGAATAATCCCTGACTATAAAACATATAATTTAAACAATGCTGTTTGCCACAACTTACTATGCTACCACAGGAACTGTGTGCATCTGTTAAGATGCACAGTTTAAGTCAGATAAACAGCAGTTAGCTTGCTTTAAAGGACTTTGAGGCAACGCATTTTGCCTGGCAAATCAGCAGCACAGCCACTAGTTAAATCATTGACATGTTACAGAAATAATCCACTCATAAAGCCTGTCACATGGATAGTATGCAAAAATCACAAGAGCACTTGAGATTTCAGAACAATTTTCTTCGAATACCATCTTCATAAATGGAAGGTAATCATCTCTAGGAATAGGTCTATTCGAGTTTTATGAACTAAGGCTTAATCAAATCAGACTTTGGACTCCACAAACAACAGTAACACATTAACAATACTCGTATAATGTACAACTTAATGCTACAAATACAATAAACAGAAGGATAACAGAGCAGGGTATTTCCTCCATGAGGCCTCAGTGGGTCTCACATTTTATTAAAGTCAGAACAAAAAGTCAAACAGTATATGAGAACTATTTTAGAAGAGTTTGAAGAAGTTAAACCGCACCTCTGCAATCCTTTACCAGTTTCTTGAGTGTCAAGAAATGCCAAGAATTATTAGCCTTAAGGTCACTTATAAACATGGTTATCAAGACCATTGTTGACAGCATCACTTCCCTCCAAAGATTACATGTATAAGTGATATTTTCCCTTAAAACATCTAAAATTTATATCCAAAAACACTGTAATTTCTGAGAGATTTTTGGCCTCAAGATTAAACGGTATTTTTCTGACATTCTGAAATCCGATCTGGAGTTGAAAACCTACAGGAAAAAAAAAAAAATCACAGTCTAAAAAGGATATTCAACCATAGCTTGTATTCCATTCCTCTTGAATATAACAATGCGCTGAACTTTGCCAACAGGGTTGCACACAGTATACAAGACATCCTAAGAAAGAAGAAAAAACTGCTTTAACTGGAGCAAAAATTCAAACAACTTAGTTTTACAGAACATTATCTTCTATTAGCTTTTAAATGCTTGTTAACTTTTAAGTTACAATTTTCTCTATACAATTTCTACTTTTACATTTAGCATTTTGAAGGATAGCGTAGCATAGGCAGTCAAATATTAACAACAGGAAAAAACTTATACAAGAATTACTCATACAAAGAAGTATCTGCAAAGAGTGTTAAAACTCAGCAACAGCATGCATGCTTCAAGACTGTGCTGCCTTTAATCATGCACTGTAGTAGCTTCACCAAAGCAAACAGACATGATGATGCTGTAGTTACAGTACAGTTCATTTCACAAAACCCTTATAGCTGAGTTGTTGGTTGTTGGTGCTTTGTAATCATTCACAGTTATCTTCAGAAAAATAACCTAGAGAAGTCCACAATGCAAGCTTAGGTAGCTTATCAAAATGAGAAATTCAATCATGTGCACCTGAGTCAAAGACAGTGTAAGTAGATGCTGTGTTTCCCCGCTTAAAGCACAGAAAAGTTAAAGAGGAAATCCTGGGCTCGCAGAAGCTCACTGTCAGAGCAATGTTCTCACCAGCATTTCACTATTGCAAGGAACCAATAAAATTCAAGACCAGTCTCACTGCAGCATGGGAATGAAATACTAAGGGAAATCTTGCCTTATTCTCAAAGTATCATAATATTGGCTTGGTCTGATGCACAGCACCTCAAACAACTGCACATTACACAGAATTCAGACATAATGGTGCCAGAAACTAGGCTAAAGCTTGAATTTAACGAAGAAAAATGCATTTATTTGATATGGTGACTGTACATCCCCACTTAGAAATCCAAAGAACAGGTCTTGAGAATCTGAACAAACAGGAATCGTGATTCTTTAAACAATATACCTGTTAGACAACGTTCAAACAGTTGAGAGTAAACCTAAGGTTTACTAGACAGCCAGTTGGTAGCTAATGCTAGCACACAATGGCACAGACACCTCAGTGGAACACTATCACCATCTGTTTTTCTCCTTCCTTTCTGTGTATCCAAACCAAATAATTCCAAAACAGTCATTCCAAGAATTTAGTGCACATCCTCGGGGTAAGTACTATTATCTTCAGTAGAACAGTATAGAAGTTAAGAGGCAAAGCAAGAAGCTATGCTGGATTTCTTAAAACAAAGCACACAAATGAAAGAAAAAAAAAAAACAACAGAAAGGATGTCTTCTTTCTGGAAAAGCTGCAGTGGTGCAACTCTTGGTGTATATCAAGCACCATAACCCTTAATACATGTGTGTACTACCACTAAAAAAAGAATTCAGTGCACTCAGGGGCTTACACCAGGCACTCCTGTGAGTGTTTTACACAGGAGCAAGCAGTGGAGATTGTCAACCCAAAGTTTTTCAGAAGATGAACACACATTTTCAGAAGAGATTAAAACAGCCTTAAAAAAAATTTAGCACACTACACCATAGGCACATTTTGTAGGCATACTGAATAGCACATATTTTTATCCTTCAACTCTTCTGGATTGAAAGAGAAGTGTCATGTTGACTTCCCAGCTTCAGATGACATCAGTTTTAGGGCATACGACTTTCTTTCACAATTCATCATCCAAATAATTTCCTATTATCATTAGAACTATTCCTAAAGTTCTTTCAATATTCAAGCTCTACTCAAAACATCATTAGTGCAGTCAGTCAACAGGCACACACACAGCTTTAAATTCATTTTGTTTTTTAAAATTAATTCACCTACTTCAGATTACCAAATTAACCATATGACTTAACACTAACATTACCTGTACATTAGAATACCTAAGAGTTGTAGCAACCTAATATCAAATGAAATTGATAGTCGTTTAAAACATTGCAGCTACCACAGCAAACTACTCTCATAGGGTTGGATCCAGATGATCTTTAAGGTCCCTTCCAACCCAAACCATTCTAGGACTACACAATTGCTCTTCCCAGTTGCTACAGACTCAATTAATTGGTCTGATGAGCTCTGGTGCTTTTTAAGTAGTTTTGGAAATATGTTGTCTTCTAGTACTCATCAGTATACACTAGACAGTGAAGGGGCAGCAGAAAGGAAAAGAAGGTGGGTTTTGGTTTTGCTTTCCAAGATGCTGCTATGCCAGAGGTTTCACGTTCAGAATTTTCAAATACTCCTAGCCAAGAATGGTGCTTCTGTTTATTCAAGCATCTGCATTCATCTCAGTTGCTTTTGCAATCTAAGTTGAAAATGCTTTAATGAAACAGCTTCCAAAAATCTGTATTACGTTTACATGCAAAGAACAATTCAGCTCAGTCAATTAATTGGTTCACACAGATCAAGGCAGGTCTATTTTTAAACCTAATTATAAAGTCATACGTTGCCATGCTTTTCTATAAAGAGAACATTGAGAAGAAAGCACATTCATCATCCACAAATGAATCAGTAGGCAAAAACCTATCTACATTCACAACACAACAAAGCAGAAAGCATGATATGGAACCAATTGTTTGTGATTAAGTAATTCCAGAATTGTTAAGCTTCACTCAATTTGCTAACATAATATACGGTCATAAAACAGAATTTAATACTGAAGTTACATGGTTCCACACAAGCCAGATGCTTGGACTGATCTCTACTATCCAATATCTACTTGTTTCTCCAAGATTAAATAACTTATGTATGTGCCACAGTTTAACAAGTCTGCCTTAAGGAGACATGCCTCCCCTTCTCCCCCAAAATATTCCTGTGTAATTTAACATAGGCTGTAAGTCTTTATGAAAAAATATAAGGAGACATTCAATGGAGAAGATATTCTGTGTTCTTAATTACAGTATTGTTAAACAAAAAATGAACTGTATATAAATAGTATGATCAGAGATACTGAAAATAAAATGCATCAGCCCAAATAAAAAGCAAGGAAGATTCCACCAAACTGGAGCTGATCATCAACAGATCAAGGTTTCAGCTTTCTGCAAAGAAAATACTTAAGAATGAATGGCTGCAATAAAATAACCCTTTCCTACTGGAAAAAATGACTTGCTATTTAAACATACCCCCCTCAGGGCCTAAAAGATAACAACATTCCTGATGTTATGGCAACATATTTGGAAATATTTTTCAAGTATGTAGCAACATTACAAAATCTTGACCACTGAAGTTTTTAAATGTATTGCAAAATATCTGCACAACAGGACTGAAACATCTTAAAAACAACAGGAAAAAAAAAAAAATCTAACAAACATTTTTTTCCAGAACCTGAATGATACTTATGTGAAGATGATATAAAGGTTTGGTAGATGACTAATTCTTGACTCAAGATTAACAGTATAGAATTTAAACAAGTACATAGGTTGCTCCAAAAGTAATCCCTCCTATTTACTGAAACAGATACGACAACAGATAAGAAGAATAGAGTAATTATTACTCTATATCAAATACTCTATTACTCTATTTGTAGATATTTGATAGAGCAAGTTCTCAGCTACAAAACACTATTTTTCAACACAGTCACCATTAGCTGTGCATTTCTGCAGTGATGAATAAGAGCCTGCATGCTGCACTCAGAAACGCATGCCAGCAGAACTGACCCATCATTACTGTCGCTTCTACTGAAATATACCACTCACTACCTCGCTGTGCTTACATCCACTGTCTTGTCTCCATAAACATTTAACAAGTGTTGATTAACGCCAATAAATTTCCTTAGCATGGTGGAATTCTACACCTTTGGTCCATTTGTACTTCCATGCCATACGCCATTTTATCACACTGCACCTCTGCTGCCATCTGTTCCACAGCAACAAAATGTAATGGGATATTGGCAAGCAGGTTCAGCCTCCACTGCCATACCACCAACATCTGCCTCTGACACCGTCAGTCAACGTCATAAAATAAGAGGCATTACTTTTGGAGCAGCTCTCATAGCACACAATGGAAATGATGTAATAAAGACTGTCATTTCCAAGTGTTGCATTATTAAATTAAGAGAAACATACCACTGTAATTGGGTAGAGAGGATTCTGGATTGACAACAGGAGAACTTTATTTCCACCAGATGGGTCGTCAGTGTTCCCCGGCCGAGTAATCCTTTTACTTGTCGAGTAGTTGAAAAAAGCTTGCTGCCCCGCAATGTACACAGGTTCATCTGCTGCAAATGTCACACACTTCTTGGCACTTTCTACTTTTTCAAACTCTACCAGAGCCTGACGTTTAAACGGCATCATCATGACATAACTGCGGAGAGGAATAATACAGTAAATCCTCCCATATGCTTACTCTGAAATTCAGTAGCAGTCATACATAATACGTTCTGCTTTTCTACACAAGTCCAAACAAGGACATACAAGGAAGCCAGGTCTTCCCTCTTGCACTTCCCAAGCCCGGTCACGTGTTTCTAAAGCACTCACATGAAGCAAAGAAATGCATTTGTTAGAAAAGTAAGTAATGAGCAGTTGAAAATGTCTTGAAAATGTATAATAGACAAGAACATTTAACCAACACAATAATTAGGTAATTATTTACTAGGATTACAACTTCAAGTTTTAAAAAAGCTCATTAAGTTATTTATGAGGTAAAAGATTAAAGTAAATGCAATTTACAGAAAACATTTAAACTTTGTACACTAAACAAAGAAATTTAAAAGCTTGTTCTTTTCCTGACACAAAACTACCTTTGAAGAAATAAACAGAAGCATTCTAGTCAACCAAACTTTTTTTTCAGCCAATTTCTTTTTTGGAAAAGGTAACTTCTCAGGCTAAAATGTACTTACTTGTACACCTGAACAAGCTTTTGGCACCTCATTTTATTTATTTTAAGACATTAATGTAAGTGCTCTTCAGTTGGATGAATATTTAGAGAATGAAAAATACCACTGTACTATCTCCAAAACTCATTTTACTTCAAAGCTAGCATATCACTGAAAAGAAATGCATGCTTCTAAAATGAAGCACTCGGAATAAACTGGCTCTACCAATTCACCTCTACTATTCTGCTTACAGCTGCTTTGACACAGAAGAGGCTCCTTCTGAATAACCATCTCATGTCATAAGCACTTCTCCCATATAAAACCAGTGGAAAAAGGCTCACTCTGTTCTGAAGTTCAGTTTTGTTACAGTTCACACTTCAGGCTAAGACTAGCAGTCTGACAGCAGGTACTAGGGTACACAGAAAAGGTAACTGCTTAACCAGACTTCTTACGTGTACAAAAAGAGAATTTTCACACAGCTAGAAAGCTGTTTGCTTTGCTAGTAACTAAATCCAAGACTTGAAGTGGCTATCACAATATATTTAAAGAGATCTGAGTGACTTTTAGATAATGTTTCCAACTTGTTGAGGGATGTGGCTTCACAATGTTTGACGTACCATATGGTTCCAAACTTTTCCAGAGCTTCCACAAGATCTGCTTCCACAACTGATTCACACAGCCCTCGGACGTGGACGACAGGAGAAACAGAGACTTTGTGATGACTTCCCCCTGCATCCTAACAACAACAAAACAACATTTAGTATTCAGTACAGAACAAGGAACATCGATATTGTTAGCTAAACTTATTGGGCAGACACTACACTGGGTCCAGAAGCAGCCATTTAAATGTACAAAGTACATTTTAAACAATTCCACTTTTCTTTCCAAACAGACTGCAGAGTTCAACTGCTGAAGCCTACTTCAAATAATTTGCAGACTTTGTTAACACGTTCACACAGGCAAGATTTTTCTAGTATAAAATGAAGTGCATTCTAAAAAATTTACTTGATTAAAGGAGGTCTTCCACCCTACTTGTTCCAAACAGAAAATATTTCAACACGCACAACACCTACAATATTTTTTACATGCTTCCTGTTTGCTTATGACATCTGAGACAAGTCTTGTTTCCTGAAAAAGAAAAGCAAAAAAGCAGCAACAAACAAGGGCCATCAGTAAACTCAATCAAGACTGGTTACTTTCCTAACATGTGCAGAGCTGTGTCCTCCAGTGCAAGCAAATGCCGGCTCAGTCCAATACTGGAAACAAACCAGCAATCCCTTGCAATTCCGAGTGCTCTTGATACATATTTTTAAAAGATTCTATTTCAGTACAGGTGGTCACGCTCTTTCTTTTCACCCCAAGGCTGATTTTCATCAACTGGTTTCAGCCCCTGTACACAGGCACACAGAATTGCCACAGTAAATGTTTCTCAGTGAGCTAGTAGAGCTGCAGTGAGTTCTGTGCAACTGAACCATTTAGACAGGCAGGGATCAGCTCCATCCTTCTGTGTGAAGCCTGAAGTACGGCTGAAACGCACCTTGTTTATTTTAAGCCAAGAGGAAAAAAAATTCGATGAAATAGTATTAGTCAATAATGACAGAGATACACAAAAGAAGACTAGACATAATAAAGACCGCATGAAATACACTGTACTTAGTAACATGCAGATTTAGTACAGGTAACAGCAATGTCAAGTTCTTGTTTACGAATTCACTACGTCAGTGTGTTTGTTTGATCTAACAAGTCTTGTTGAATTTTCACTTCTATGTAGTAAGAAGCACAGCACCTTCTGGAAGCCGAGGGAGATTCTCATCTGCAGTACAAAGGAGCTTTCCGCTCTGCTGAGTGCATGCTACACACATTCTTCCTTTCCCTATCTTTTTAAACTACAGAAGGAAAGGAAATAGCTTTTCCCAGGTAACTACAAATTGAGTCTCCTGTATCTAACTCCTGGGTTCCATACACAGCTCTCCTCATATTTTCTCCTTCCTTTGAGCATGTGAACCATAAAGCAGGCCATGGGATGCTGTCAGCGTTCAGAACAACCTGCTGCACTATTTTTTAAATCTTCATTTATGTCCGAGTCATTTGCACCATGAAAGCATTTTCACTTGCAACATACTTTTTTGAATAAGAGCTGTGGCAACTGTGGGTAAACGCAAGGAGTGGTAGTTATAATGTAATCCTGAATTAACCACCCCAGCTCTGGTAGCAGTGATCAAATTATTAAGAAAGGTTAAAACTCTGAACTGCAGGTACTCAGAGAATCTCTGAAGGAACAAAGCTCCACACATACTTTTATTCCCAACTTCTCTCTTCTTTACCCATGCATAAATTTCAAAGCTGAAAGAAGCACCTGAAGAACCCTTCAGGAGAAAACAATAATTACCATTTTTTTCTGCAAAGTCTAGTGCTCCAAGATGTTCAGACAGCAAGTAGCTTTACTTTATTTAGAAGTTATTAAATCAATTATTCATTGCCCCACATACTTGTTACTGTATTAAGATCCCTGTTAACGCTATGAATATGCATTCCTTCTTTTTTTTTCCCTTCTCCTTTTAACATTCAAGAAATTGTACCTAAGAATATTTCACTGCATATCAGATGGTAAATATAGGCAATGGTTTTCTCACTGAAACAAAGGCTCACTAGAAAGAGCTACCTTAGTGAATGAGCACCCCCAGACAAGCCAAGTTCTTCAGAGTATGCATCCTAATGGTATGTTATGTCTCTGTCCCCTTTCCAGTTCAATTCCTGCTCCAGTTCACATTTCTTGTCAAGCATTTTCCTTTGTATTTGCATTAAAGCTTGCCTAATCATGATACAAAGCTTTCTAACAGCATTACAAACATTTACTTTTATGCTTGCATTTCTGAATCCATTATACATCAGTTACATGCACATACAGGAGTGTCCACGTTACTGCAACTGGAATGATTCTCAGAACCTTCATCAAATGCAATCTCTGTTTCCTTTTATAGTTAAGATATTTAGCATTCTAAGCAAAATCTCCTTCACTCATAATGCTATATGGAAAGCATTATTTATTAGGATGAAGTACAGTAGGAGATTAAGCAAGAATAAGTCATAACACTGCCGCTATTGTAGAAACTTACACAAAAGCTTGAGAAGGATGAAGCTTTATTAAAAATAAAAAAAAAAATAATAGTAAAATCTCAGTCACTTGCCATGAAGCTGAGGGCTTGTCCGCATAGCATTTCTGTGTAACTGCCTCATCACAGTGTTTAGACAAAGCCAGTGAAGGTACACAGGGCTAAAGCAGTGGGAGTCTGCTTTCCTCAGAATAGTCTCTGATCAGAAGCAGCAAACAGCGGTGCAGGAATGAAGCACAAGTCAGCCTGAAGCCAGGAAGTCACAAACTGACATTCACACAGCATATTGCTGAAAGACACCAACATGTGCTACTGGCATATGTTCGAGTGCAAAAAAGCATTCACGAGGGCAGACGTGCATATGATCATCAAACAAGTTTTGTAGCTACCAAGTTGCAAATCTAGAACAATCCTGGATTTCCCGTAAAAGGAAAAAATAAAGTCAGTAGTCTAAATGAAAACACAAATACATCCGTCACTGTAAAGCACCTTCACAGCTAAAGTCAGAACTCATCCCACTGCTTGCCACCTTCCCTTTCCACAAACAAGAAACACAGCACTTTGACTAAGGTCTCGCAGTCGCCCTATCTATAGATAGTCTATATATGAAGTCTATATATGCTACAGCTGGCACAGAGAGTGGTTACAGAGCATGTAACACAGATGAGCCAACACCAGTGCTCCCCTGCTTACTTCTTCCAATGGCACAGGAACCCCATGCCTAACCCCTGCACGATGCCCTCCAACAGAGCCAGGAAACACACCAGCTCGTGTTACTGCTGTGCCTGCTAAATATATATTGCCCAGGATGTCTTCTCAAAGCTCACTAACGGTTTCTTAAAGAATCATTAGCCGGGCAGAAAAAGTAGTACTTAAATAGGTAATGGAAACAGACTTCTTCTAAGTGCTCAAGACCAGTAACAAGAACAGAAAAGGATTCCTGGAAAAAAAAAAAGACTGCCAACATAACAGGTAACGTTGAAACTGTGTTTCCAGAAAGAGAAGGAAGCCCTAGAATAACTGCATCACGCCTCATGTGCTTGGTTATTTCATATACACGTGACTGTAATGGAAGCTCTGAAGAACAACTGCAGCATTTTAATATATCTTTTCTTTACTGACCTACATATTCCTAGGCAACATTTCAAATATATCACTGGCATCTTGCTAATAAATTTTGATTCTGTTATTCCAGAAAGGAAGAAAGTCAGGAAGGGTTCTAGCTGTAGGAAGCCTCTTCTGTTCACTAATTCTACATCAGAGAACTTTGCACTGTTTGCACAGACACCTGTTCTGCATCCTTTCTCCAGACACCTTTCCAGTCAATATATTCACCAGAGCTCATATTACCTTTTTTTGGACCATCTGCTTCTTTACTATTCCTCTGCTTCCATCTCTCTTTCTCTTTACTGCAGAAGGATGCTATTCTCCTTCACATTCTCTCCCCTAGATACCTATACACCTTGCTATTTCATTTCTCATCATTCAGAACATCACACACACTTACAACTTCTTCCTCACTGCATCCTTCTCACATGCTCTGAAATAGTTGTTATATTTAAAACTGCAATGGGAAGAGCCCCAAAAGGTTGCTTATTCTGTATATAAGTGCCTAAAACAGTGTCAATGCCTAACTACGAACGCAGCTGCACAGTTAACATGCCGTAAAGGGAAAGTGAAGGTACACAACACATTTCCCAGTAATTTCAGCTCTGCCCATTGGAGGTGGCGTGATAGAGAAAAGGCTTTCTGAAGTATATGCAGCATTTCCTGCACGGTCTTCAACAACAACTCTATGATTCTTTATTTTCCCCTGTGCTCAGGGCAATCCAAATACATCTCTTAAAACCTAAAACAAAACAAATACGGAGCATTATGAGGAGACAATTATGAGGAACAAATACCTGAGGTGCTGGAAGAGGAACTAGCTTTAGTTGCCTTTGTGATGGAGAACAAAGGAAGAAGGACGATTTACACTCAGATTGCTCCATAATAGACTTCTAGGCTCTGAACTCATTTCCATCTAGCCACTGCTACTGCCTGTGACAGACATGAAGCAGTTTACTCCTGACGTGCATTGCTTCCCACTTACACTGCAAAGCAAGAACATTGCACACCCAAACTTATAGCAGAGCAGCTCAGATGCTGCATGTTCACAATCCTAGCTAACCTTGCAGGAACCTGGTTTTATGTTTGTGTATTTTAACACCACATCCCATTTCCCCAAACATAACAATGATCCTTACCTATTCTTCAATATTTCTATAAAGCATGTAGGAGACAGCGAGGCAAATGAATGCTACCAGAAAAAAAAAAAAAAAAAAGTTAAATACAACACTAACCAATGGAAGAAATTTACATGAGGGAGAGAGATGAGAGGCCCTCCAACCACCCTCCAACACAGCTCTTAATTCCCACCCCGCTTTCTCCCTGTGTCCTGACTCTGCTATAACCCAGTTCTGACTCCTCTGCCCAGGTCTCCCCACCACACAGCACGGCCTCTGTAAATGTCGTCCTTCCAGATCTCACTCTCCTCCATAGAATGCTGCTGTAAGACCACCTCTATTCCTCTCCCTGTCAACTCTCCAGTCACAGCTCTCCATGCTCCTCAGCACTCAGATGAGACAATAGGAAGGAGCACACCCCCCTGACTCTGTGCAGTATCATTACTGGTGGGGAACAGAGGCAAAGGAAGAACAAATATATATTCTTACCCATCTGTAACCTGCGTATCAGGAAAGACTTCTAGGCACCCATTTGCAGAAACACAGAACTTAGAGGCAGTAAGGGACTACGCAACTCACAAGGCAATCCCAGAGGAAAGAAAACATCACACCAATACCAATAAACAGCCCAGCAGGGAGATCATGCCAAGGGGATAACTAAAAGGTCCCACTATGAAACAGGTTTTATCTCACAACCTGTATGTAACTGATGACAATTCACCATTATTTTAGGACACTGTAAGAGAGGAAAAGCATGAGGCTAACAGACTCCAACCACTCTCCCTACTCAGTTATCCATTTTCCCATTTCTCCCTCTTAATTCCCCATTCCGTACTGATCTTTGTACTTCACTTTACATATTCTTTTTCTGCTTCTTTCTGAGCAATCCAGCGTACCTGCACTTACTCCTTCAGCCTACTCCTATCTTGTACGTCTTCACCTTGAACCGAAACTAACTTTTATGTGCTAGGAACGTTTATCCAGGAACAAAATGAAGGTGGTATGTCTTAGAGGAAAAAAATAATCCATTTCCTGCACATTTTCTTTTCTTAAAACCAATTAAAGAAAAAAAAACCTAACGTTCACATGAACTAACTTTAACGAATGGATACTGGCATTTTGCTCTTACAAACTCCAGACAAAAGCACTCAGTTGTTCATTTTTCACATATTCTCTTGATGTTACAGTTTGCTCTTAAGAACCTAGTACGATCTCTATTACCCAGAAAACTGCTGCCTCCCCCTGCTCCTTCCTATTGTCTCATCTGAGCACCTAGGAGCACAGAGAGCTGTGACTGGAGAGTTGACATGGTGAGGAATAGAGGTGGTCTTACAGCAGCATTCTATGGGGGAGAGTGAGATCCGGAAGGACGACATTTACAGAGGCTGTACCCCAGTACTGCCTCCCCAGATAGCTCATCAGTACAGCTTTGCCAACAAACCATCACAGAGCATTAGGAGAGTCAAGAGTCTGTGACCACGCACCCTCTTGAGGCACACTGCAACTGATACGACACGCTGCCTAAAATCCTTCTCTTCTAGACCTCCTACACACTTGTTTCAGTCTCTTTGCTGACGAAACACAGCCAAAATCCAAAATGTCAGGTTACAGACATACTTTACCCTCTTGTTACCTGGCAGGGCTGTATGCCTTGTGCATTAACTAGCATAAAAACTGAGATACTAAGGTTAAAAAAAAAAGACAATCAACGCCAAAATTGGTGTTGGAGGAAAGTTAAAAATAATAACTGGCAACTTAGAAAGGTAAGAGCAGTATCTTGTCCCTATTTGAAACACTGTGTGTGATGCCCAACTCTCCTATATGAGGAAATGTCAAGATAACTTATGCAAACATAAGGATTTAATTCAGATGCATCCTCTAAGAATGCATTACTGAGGCCATAGCTGATGCTTTGTGACAAGGTAGAACACTTAAAACAGTTATCCCAAAAGGTGCAACTTTACTACAGTTCACCAGGAAACTTTTCTACGCATTCAGCAGGTGATTGCAGTCCAGAAAGAGGTTCAGATGATGGAAAGATGGTAACAGCAAATGCACTAATTCATCTGTTACTAATTCATCCCATTGTTAAGCAGCGTCGTTCAGCCAAATCATAACACAGAACTACTCTAAATGTCATGGAATCAAGCTCTCGTTGATCTTGGGAGGAAACAAAGTGCCATCGAGAACTGAATAAACGGTTCAAATCATCCGGGCAATTCGGCGGAGTAAGAAATCAAAGGCTAGACGCAGAAGTGCCGTTAGCCCAGATCGATGGGTCTCGCTTACTGCTTTGATTGATACAAATACACAAAGAGCGCAGCAAAGCAAGCACACCGAACTAAGGCGTCCGTCAGCCCGGCTCACAGCGGGGGAAAGCGACGGGAGGAACGGGGGAACTTAAGGGAGCGGCAGCCACTCGCCATCAGCCTCACAGCCCGGCGCAGCCAGACAATAAGGTCAAACGGACGGACGAAAGGAACCCTCCGCCCGCTTTCTTCCCCCGCCGCACGTTTCTATAGTTACACTCAGCAACAGGGCGAGCGCAAAACTCGTCCCGGCGATATCCGAAAAGGCACCGAGCAGCCCACGGAGCGGCGGCGAGCTCCGCGCTTCACCACAACCCGCCTCGCAGCCCAGGCTCAGCAGCACGGCCCCGAGCCGGCGGCCCACCGCCTCGGAGCGGGGCAAAGCGGCGCACCCCCCGCCCCGGAAGCGCCTCCGTGCCCAGGGGAAAGGGCCGGCGGGCTACGGCCTCCGGCAGGCCGCGGGTGGGCACGGAGGGAAGCCGCCCAGAAGGCCGCCCCGCGCCCGGAGGCCCCGTTCTGCGGCCCGGAGCCTCGCCACGAGGAGGGGGCTCCGCCGCCCGCCCCCGCCCCGCTCCCCGCCGCCGTGCGGAGGGAAGGAGCCCTCACCCCGCCCGAAAAGCCGCCTCCGCGCTGCGGGGGAACCTTGTCCCGCCGGCTCTCGCTCTCCTCGGCGCCGCTGTACTCGATCTCGCCTTCCTCGGCGGCCGCGCTGGGCTTCAGCCGCTTGGCCTGGCTCTCGTAAGCACCGTCCTCCTCCTCCTCTTCTTCATACCGATCCCCGGACGACGGAGACGACATCGCCGGGAGGAGGGTGGGAGCGGGCCGGCTCCTGGCGGAGGGCGCACACGCGACAGGGAGGAGGAGCGGGTACGGAGCCCGGCGGCAGCGAGCGCCAAAGATGCTCTGCGCTCCGTCCCCCCGCACGCCCCCTCCCCGCCCCGGGAACGGGTCGTGCCTCCCCGCCGCTCAGCGGCTCCGCGATTGGCTCCGAGCCGGGGAGGGAGCGAGGACTCCTCGGCTATTGGCTAGCGAGCGCGCCCATCGGCCGCCGTTCGCGCTGCGATTGGAGGACGGGCGTGCCCGTCACCTCACGGCGAGGCTCCTCGGTGCCGCCCCCCGCGGCTCCTCTCCATCGCTCTTTGATGTCTGAGCGCCCGGGAATAAGGGAGGGCGGGGGGAGCGCGAGGCGCCGGGTGGCGCAATAGTTGCGGGGGCGCGCGCCGCGCTCACGGCCCCTCCGCGCGCTCTCCTCGCGCGGCCGCCTCTTCCCGCCCTCGCCCGCCTTTGTCTCCCTCGCGGGTGGTGAAGGAGCGGTTCCCCTTACGATCCCGCGTTTCCTACCGCGGCTTTTCTGGGGACGGCATCCCGCCAGTTGCAAGGTCACTGGGAGCGCTGGCTGCTCCCTGCTCAGCAAATGGTCTGCGCCCAGCACCGAGCCCCTGCCTGTGGAAAGAGAGAGAGCTCGCGTGCCTCTCCGTGCGGGCTGGCGTTGCCCCTCGTTCCTCAGGTGAGGAGTAACACCAAGCGTTCCCCTACGAGCTCACAACGCACGGATTGCTGCCCCGTGCCGGTCCGTGAGGGCTCCGTTCCTTGCACTACCCCTATAACAGGACCGACGTATCGCCGCGCTGCCTGTGGCCTCGTGCAGTGACACAAAGCGGCCACAGCTTCTGCTCGGGGTTGTTTCTCGTGGAGGCGTTGCGAAGGTGTGTCTCACAGCCCACACCTGTCTACGGGTCTGTTTTCTTCAAGGAGGGAGAAGGTTTTGGCAGCTGAAGTGGCTCACGGTGCTTTGTGGCTGTGGCAGATGATGCTGCTGGGGCTGCCAAGCCCAGGTGAACGCAGAGTGGAGCCCTGCAGGAAGCACATCAATGGAGAAAGGGCGTGGGGCTGAAATGGTTGTTTTCTAGCTTGTAAGCTAGAAAAGAAAGAAAATGGTTTGCTGTTTAAACATTCTGCTACCCTGGAAGTTACTGGTAAAGGCACTCCAAGAAGCGAGAGGCCCAGGTTTGGTTTCTCTTTCTGCCCGACCTGACTCAAATCTGCATCCTTCAGGCATCATAGAATCACAGAACGGTTTGTGTTGGAAGGGACCTTTAAGACCACCTCGTTCCAACCCCCTGCTATAGGCAGGGACGCCTCCCTCTGACCAGGCTGCTCACAGCCCCATCCAGCCTGGCCTTGAATGCCTGCAGGAGGGGCATCCACAGCCTCTGGGCATCCAGTGCCGGTGTCTCACCACTCTTGCAATAAAGAATGTCTTCCTTACATCTAGTCTAAATCTACCCTCTTCCAGTTTAAAGCCATTTCCCCTCGTCCTGTCATTTAAGTCATCTACAAACACACATTTGATTTAACTTTGCCTGCAAAGTGTCCCACCTTCTCGTTTTTTTTTCTCTTTGTTTCTTAACTTGTGCTTTTATTTCAGTATTTGTTGTACCTAGTTTTAATTTCTAGTAAAATATTCATTACGACTTCAAGGGTATACAGCCCAAAGGGTTGAAGATGTATAGACATCTTTTCAGACTTCAAGCAGACAATGAGGAACATCGTGTCTGTGATGACATTAAACTTACTTTTCTTGGCACTTGTTTTATTTCTAAGTACTCAACATATGTTACCCTACTGATGTTTCTACTTTGGACCCAAGAGTTTACTTGCCATATGAAGCAAATTAATTTTGTGTGCTTAAATCTGTGGATTTTAGCAGACGTTTGCACCACACCATTGCAAAAAATAACAGCCCGAGAAATCACAGAACATACCAGACTTATGGTCAGAAAATGGCATTGAAAGGCTGTGATAATTTTTGTACTAATTAAATTTGCTTTTCCCCGGTGTATTCATAATTATTTGTCTGAAAATGAAGAAGTGGCTTACTGTTGGACAAAATCTGTATTTACTGAGTGTTCAGAGAGAAGTTTCAGCATGTTTCCATGCAGTACATAGATTCTGCTTCACTGACTTAATGTCATATTTAATTATTCCATGATGGAGATGTTATATTAAGATATTTTTCATGTTTCAGTTGCAACATTGAAGCATCTGCACTAAGCTACTGTGAGTTGTTCCCTCCATGCTGCAAGTATACAAAAGACAGGAGGAAATATGGAAATGCATCCCCGTTATGTAAGTTTGTAAGTATCTGACTCAGCAGTCTGATTTTGCTGTTATTTTTCTATCAGATCTCCTTTTGTACAAAAGAGAGATAGAGGAAAGCTGCCAATACTGTCTGAAATTGTTTCATACATGAAATTGTTTCATACTTGTCTGAAATGTTTTGTTTCATACAACTTTTATTACGCAGAGCTGATAAACAGAAGTCATGGTTTCAGTCCACTACCCTCAACTAAGAAAAACAATTAGTGTTATTTACTTATACCACATAGCCAAGTGCAACCACATAATTATGTAAAGGCCAAAGCAATGACATGAAGAAAAATCCTCAAGCCCTGTAGGAATGTGAAGCACCTAATTATGAACATAGTTTGGAAGCACATGTTTTTACCAGTACAATTTTCTCTCCTCTCCTCTGCTGCTTGTATTTCTTACATCCTGTGCTGTAATTTGCATTGCATTAAGCTATTAGCTCATCATAGTGAGCAACGTTTCTTACTGTACTAATATATTACACATCCATTACTAAGATTACTGTATTTAGGTGCCATGGAAATGCAAGTAACAGCCAGAAGAAAAATGGGAAAAGGTTTTTGTTTGCTTGATCGTAAGTGAAAAACAGTTAACATTCATTGATTCAATAATGTCATTTGTAGGGGAATGTTAACAAACTGGTGATTCCTGAAAATGGTCTGGATATGGCTTTCAAATGTAAGCTGAAGTGAGTGCTTTAGCCATCACACAATACAGGGCTGAGGATTTAGGGGTGACATGACACTCAGACATGATCTATGCTTTTTGATTGAGTCAAGAAGAGGTGACAGAAAAATGGGTCAGACCACAGGTAAGCCAGTATCCTGTCCTGAAGAGCTGCCAGCAGCGGGTGTGCATGGCAAAATGGAAAAAGAAATGGATGTATGGAGTCAGTGCTCTCAGGTACACTTTGTAATTTTCAGCAGTTACAAGTTTAAGGAACTTATGAGTCAGAAGCCACTTCCATATCTTTCTGTTTAATAAATAGCCTTGAGCATGGTTTGTTTTT
This sequence comes from Tetrao urogallus, assembly GCF_951394365.1. NCBI lineage: Eukaryota > Metazoa > Chordata > Aves > Galliformes > Phasianidae > Tetrao > Tetrao urogallus. Next base: position 16,015,938 of record NC_136814.1, read on the forward strand.
TTTTCTACTTCTTTTGGTCCCATTTATATTTTTGCCTCCATTAAGTGTCTCCTCCAGGGATCATATCTCTGATTTACAAGAGATGCTGGTGACTATCATCCATAGAAGCACCCAGTGGTGCTGAGGGAGACTCTGCTGCTGAAGGATCCATTCTGCAGTTTTTCTCAGTCAAAACTCGGCTGCTCTGATGAAGTAAAGCCTGAAGGATGATAGGGTCTTGACTTGCAGTGGTGGATGGCAGCTCCTGGAAAGATCTGCACTGCTAGACTTGCTTTCAAGGCTTAAAGTCTCGTTTCCAATTACGCTCTTTAGTGTAGCTTTCACATATCAATCATTTCAACTCATACCCTTTGCCAACAGCCTTAGAGCCCACTGAAGGTTGGTAGACTCACTCAATTGTGTGTTCGAGATAAGCATGTAGCATGCAGGTTGAGTGTGAATTCTGGCACATAGCAGTGCAGAGGACAGTTACATCAGTGTTCATCATCTGCAGCTGTGTCATGAATGTGCAGGGGTTTTGTTCCCTTTCTTGGTTTTAGTCTCGACAGTGCAAGAAATTGGTGCTCTGCCTACTCCCCACACTGGAAGTTACCACTGCCTCAGCTGCAGAGGGATGGGGAAAACACCGCAGTGCCCGGACAAACAACCAGAACGTTTATCTTTGGTTTTATTTTTGCGTCATTTTATCTAGATTTATCCATGCTATCTCTAGGCTGTAGAGCATCTGCAATCCTCTCTCTTTTCAATGCACTGGCAGGTTATAGATGACTAATTTGGGGCATTCACTGCAAGAATTTTGAACAAAAACCTGAAGCACTAATCATGCAGTACACTGGTTACTATCAAGAGAAACTGCTGCTCAGCGTGTTTGTCGCTGGCTTGAACACCAACATGGATGTGCACTTGGGTCAATAAGCAGCTGTGGTACAGGTCAGATCCAGCAGCCAGTAATGACTTGCCTTGCATAGCAGAGTCTACAAGCCTTTCAATGTTACCAGCATTTTCAAAACAATCACAAATATTATATTTATTGTTTCTTAAAGTATCAGATTGGAGTCTGATGGTTAAAGAAGTTTACTCATGTTTTGGAAAAACAAAATTCTTTTGTAACTTAAAAATGTAATTGCAATTAAAAATGTAAAACTCAAATGCTCCAGCACAAAGATCTACTACAAGTAGATCTCCTGTTGCCTTTTGAATGGCCTGATGTAAAATTTTCACGTTTCAGTTTGTTGCTGTGGCTTTTCTATATATATACATGCACACACATACACTATTTAGAAGTGCAGCTGCTGCTTGCTTTCTCCCCAGATTGGTGCAGCCACTTAAACCAGTTACTCATGGTACATCATTCACTGTTTTCTCCATGTTTTCTGATACCTGTGCTAACAATCTCGGAACTGATATTCAGATCTGAGTACAAAATAAAATTGCATTATCTGTGGTGTCAAGCCCCAGCCATTTCAAACAGTCCCTTGAAAAACAGTAAGAGTAGGAGGAGGGCAAAGACAGGGCTCTTGCTTGTAGCCTGTCCAATGCACCAAGGCAGGCTGAGAGACCTTGATGAAAACAAGCCTTTATCACAACAAGATAAGCATGGAGGGGGGCAAAATAAGTTTGCATTTGTATCTTGTTATTTCATATTACTTACGTTTTTGACTTTACACACTTTTTATTTTGTTGTCTTGGCATGCATGCTAATGCAGCAACACCAAAGATGAAAGTTCTGGGGTCACAGCTCTTGCCTGTTTATGTTTGTCTGATTTTCACCGTTACTGTTTCCCTGGTTGCCAGCATTCTGTCTTGGATGAACAGTGAAACATTTCTGCCTCTTCAGTACTTCCTCTCACTGCTTAAGATCACCTTTCTCTGCATAAATACGAGATACTGAATGTTCTCCAAGACACTGTAATGGAACTTTCACATCCTCATCTGGGAAGGGTTTTCTACTTTTGCTTCTTCTGGACAGTTTCAGGAAATAACTGCAGTTCTGAAATCTTTTCCTTTTGCTGTCGAGTTGCCCATCTGGCAGCATGCCCAGAAGAGATTGACAACTCCAACACCAATAGAAATATGCTGTCTGTGCCTCAAAGCATCCACCCCACGGACTCTCTTTGCAATGGGGCTCTCCAGGTCTCTGGATTAGCTAAGCAGGGCAGCAGAGGTGTGGCTGCCTTACTGACCTAGGAAATTTCCCTGCAGAGCTTCTTGCCCAAAATACTCTCAGAGCAGCTTCTCCTGCAGACTGAACAAGCAGCTCGCCCATCGAGTGGACACAGTTCATGTCTTTAGCAAAGCCTGGCTCTAAATGGCTATCTGTGGGCAGCTAAATGGCCAGCTGCGGGCACAACGATCCAGGCACCAGAAGTGTCATTCTCCTCCTAAAACAGCTACTCTGTTTCAAAGACAGAGATTCTGGAAATATTCTTTGCTCCTGAGTGTTGCAGCCTCCAATGCAGAAGACGTCACAACACTAGATTTATCTTAGGCAACAGTTCCCAAAAACGAGCAGTGTTCAATTTGTGAAATGGGTTGTTTCCCAGAATCACTGTTCAGTAAGCTCCTGTGAAGATCTACCAGAAAGGATACACGTTTCTGAAACAGACATTTAATGATGTTATGTGGTTTGTGTCTTGCCCTTTGATGATGAAAACTTAACTGGAACATTAGGCTCCAGTTATTGATTAACCTTAAAATGTTGCCCCCATTGCAAAGAATTTTCTTCTGACTAAATCCCAACAAAATGTTTTGAACCATTTTACCTTGCTAGCGGCAATAGCCATGCTTGAATCTGTTGTAACTTCCCTATAGTGTGATTGTATTGATCTTCCCAGACTCCCAGAGCAACACAGCGGTGCACGGATTTTGTCTCAACAGAAGCAGTTGACTTTGCAAGTATTGCTTCTGTTGTTTCGATTTCGCAAGGAAGGGAAAATGCCAGTGAAATGGCTGCTGCTGCTGGCAGCTGAAGATGACAGTTTTGTGGTGGAGGTGGAGAAATCAGGCTCATGAAGTCATAGTGGGTAGATATACAAAGTCAGCTTTCCCCTGATACAACTCCAGCAAAACTGAGCAGGCACAGAACTTAGGTGCATGCTACATCTAAATTTGGAAGGAGGTAAATCCACATGTCTACATGTGTGAAACAAGTTCTTATCACTAGCTGCCTCTAAGCCAAGTACGGCTGCCTCACATCCGAAGGCCCGGTTTTGTCCTGTGGTTTCCCCAAACACCCTCCTCCCTGCACCTATGTATGTTGCTGCTGCTCAGACAGGAACTGATTGAGCTTGCTGCCTTCAGCAGAGTCTGCAGTTCTTTTATCTCCATTTGGCATCTCCCTGCCAGTTGCCAATGCAGTCATGCACACATCTGAGAGCGAATTTTCTAGGACAGCACAGGGTTTGTGCTGTGATACAAAATACTTTCCCTGTTTGTTTTCTCTCTCCTTTCATCCTATGCCCTCCTGCCTCCTTCTCTTACTGTTTTGCTGCTCCCCATCTGCAAAAGCAAACTAGTGCTAGCTGCAGCTGATGGGACCCTACGTAGGCTGTGTGCCACGAGTCACAAACCTGACCACCATGCCCCTGCTTCTTGACACAGGTGCATCCAAGTGTTTCTCATGCCTCTTTCTCCTGCCCCTCCTCTGTCTCCTGGGCAGATAGCAAGAGCTGCTGTGCAAGTCAGGCCTGGAGCCCAGAACTATCTATAGACCCACTAACTTCTGCAGAGCTGTGGGTCCATGGAGCATCTACTTCCCCCCAGTACTTTCACCAGTGAAAAAATGAGGAATGAAGCCAAGCCCTGCTTGTCGCCTTCCTGCTTGAGTGAGTCGCTTAGGTACTTCTAAAGACCTGTAAGCCCCCACAAGTTGCTATGCAGTGTCTCCTGAACTAAAAGTTGTCTCAGTGTGAGCAGTCCCATAGCCTCAGCTTTCAGAAGCAGAAATGGAAACGGAACCCAAATCTTCTTCACCCCCATCAGAAACCTCAGCCGCAAGGCCATCCTGCCATTTCATAGGCAGCTTTTATTTCTGAACCTTTAGAGCTGTGACACATCCTCTGCAAAGCTTAAATTCAAAAGTAGCTGCATGAGCACAGAGAAAGGAAAATCTGTCTCAGAGTATGCAAGAATGCTCCCCAGCCCCCAGTGCTACATGGAAGCATCTCTGGCTCCAGGCAGCCCACACAACAGCAAGTTGCAAGAGCTGCAAGCTATTATTTTAGCTCCCAAGGAAAGTAATTTCTATAGCAACCGGCACATCCGAATGGCTCTTCAGCTACTGCTGAGGCACAAACAGCTCGTGCACAAAGGCACATCTGAAACGTGCTGTGTGAGGAGTGCTCTTGGGTGGCTGTGTTTTTTTGAAGAGCTTTCTGAAACACGTGTAGCTGGCTGCTGATGAACGACCGCCAGAGCAACAGCAAGCCACAATCCTAAAATAACCTAATCAATGGCTCGGTGTGTTTGCCCCTGAAGAGATGAAGCACAAAGCAGTGCAGGCTCCATTTTAAGGCTGTGTGCGGTGAAGCACCCAGCAGAGCTGAAGATGCACTTGACAAATGGGCAATAAGATGGAGGAGGGGACGTCTCCCCTTTTGTTCTGCCCACAGATGCAACCTCCCTGCAGCTCCAGTGTTGGCTCAGCTCCACCAGCTTACACAAAGTTTGTCAAAGAAAAGGGATTTAATTACAGGCTTGTAATGCTGGGAGGTGTAACAAGTGATGTTTGCCTTCTCTGCTGTGTCTATGCAGCCATCAGCCCCAGCAGAGCTCGTCTCCATCTGCAGTGTTCACTGCTGTTATTACCAGCAAAAAAGGAATGTCAGCAATAACCTGAGCTGTCCATGAGGATTTTTTCATTGCCGAGTCCCAACGTCTTGCTCTGGATCCCACATAAGCTGAAAGCCACAGCTAAACTAAAGTCAGAAATATGGAGGGAAGTGTAGTAATGCAGCCTGTTACAGAAGCATCTCAGGAGTGACCAAAACAGGATCTTGGGCAGCAGGTACTGCATGGCACTGGATAAGAAACAGCCTCCATGTCCAAAGAGCTTCCAGTGGCCATCAAGGGAAACATGCAATAGGATAAACAACTGTGTCCCAGGGATGATTTTGCTGTGCGGGGAGTCAAACCTGGCAAGTGCATGGCAGTGCCAGCTGTGTGTACTGTCAGTAATGGGGTTATTGGTCTTCATGTGGTCATCTTGGCTTGGCTGTGTTCCCTGTTTCAGCTCCCCTAGAACCACACTGCCACAGCTTCTCCTCATTACAAATAGGTGTCTGCAAAATGAGAGTTCTATGAGATCTCCTCCTCTGCTGTTGCTTGCAGAAGTCATATGGAGAATGTTTTTTTTTATTGTTTCAGATTTGTGGTACAAAACTGATGCTAAAGTTTGCATCAAAAGTGCTAAATCTTTTCTTGAGCTTCATTTTGACAGTGTTTGTAAGAAGGGAGCTTGTAATTTGGGTATGGAAATGCCTTTTTCTTCTTGTTAACTGTCACATATTAAGCAAAGTCATTTTATTTTGGATTAAAAACAAATAAACAAACAAAAGCCAAAACATCTTAAAAAAGCACAAAACTAAAGGAATCCTAAGGGAACGGCACAATCATGTGTAAAATGATGCTTCATTTCTGCCTTGGAACATTGCAGCTTCCCTGCAGGCACCTGGAATTTCCAACCTGCTGATCTCAGGGAAATATCTGTAATTTTTCTCATAACAAATCTATTTCTTGAGAATGCATGGTGCAGTAAATGGCTCCCTCACACACACACACACACACACACACACACACACACAAACACCCTTTTTTATGGTATGCATTTTTGCTAGGGTTTTGGTTGGGGAAATAAGGGACCATTCACTCCAAATCTGAATTTCCAGTTCTCCTTTGCAACTGAAGCCTCTTGCCCGGATTAGAGAAGCTGGACCATGCACACAGCCTGCCTTCATGTCATGCCTATGTCAGCCTGCAGGGCCGCTTACAGTGATGGAGCTGATAAATCATGGAATAGCAGAATCATCTAGGTTGGAAAAGATTTCAAGATCACCAAAGCCAAATCATCAACCTGATCCAGCAAGTCCCATCACCAAACCACTTCCCTCAGCAGCACATCCACACATCTCTTAACTATTTCTATAGATGGGGACTCCACCATCAAATCCTTGGTGCCCAGCGTTTGGGCATTTGTTGGCTTGCAAAAGGCTGGTGCGATAACTGTGATGAAAGTGAGGAGAAAGAGGAGAAAACAGATGATGCACTGCCCCACCTGTTTGCAAGAGCCTCGAGGCAGAGGAATAGCTGTTGTGATCACTACTGTAAGAGAGAAGTGAACCCAAAGCCTAGGAGATGTGGAACAGCTTTTTGTGAATGCTCACAGCTGTGGAAATGCCTGGCTGCCACTGTCAGATATGTCCAGGCCTGGTGCCACATTTTTCTCACTAGAAGCAAAAGGGGAAAAATGAAAAGATCTTATATTTGACCCTCAATATAGGCAAAACTCTGTGCAGCCATGAAACATACTTCTTCTATAAAACAAGAGTGACTGAGAAGATCTACTGCAGCTGCCTACATCGCCATCTGCCAGAGGCAAGAAGGATACAGGCATGGGACATCCGTGAGCAATCCTGCAGGCATCAAAGCCAGGCTCTTGGAACTGCCTTGCTCAAACACTGAAGACTGCTCACTCTGTTGCTCTTTCATGTAATATGTGTCTTTGTGCAGGCTGATGTCTCTTCTGATTTACCCACCAGCTTGAAAATCTGGTGCAGGGCTCACGAGCAGATTTGTTCGTGGTATCACCCTTGCACCTGCACGGTCTTAGATGTCGGGGCCATAAGGGTGCGGAAGGAAGCACCTGAATACAGCAGGCTGTGTTTTACTGCAGGCAGAAAGGCAGCACTGACAAAGTGCAGGTTGCACAACCGCCCCGTGGAGGCTTTGTTTTGTGGGCAGTTTGGAAGCTGTGTGCAGTGTTGCCTGGAGGGAAGCCTTTGCTGGAGATAAATATTTAGAGACTGGATTCCCTCCTCCCCTCCCCCCCCCCCCCCCAAAATAATCTGAAAACAGGTGCTCAGAAGAATGCATGCACAGATTACTTTCATATTCCTGGGGTTCTCCTGCACACTGAGGTTGCTTCCCCATGGCAACTGGATGCAGCTGTTTCAAAATGTAGTGTGTAATGGAGCCCAGGCCAGGGGCACGCACCTCCAAAAACTCATTTTTCCCTCAGCACTCTTCTAAGCCTGCCAGGCAGCGACTGCACAGTGTAACTCCTCCCAGCTCTGCCACGCCGGAGGCAATCATGTGATTTTTAGAACTCTGCTCTCCATAACCCTCGTTGCTCCACTCCCAGCTGCCCTCACTTCCTCCTGGACTTCCTTCGCAGCAGCTGCACAAGGACAGGGCTTGGGGAGAGATGGCAGAGGTGAAGAGAGAGATTTTCGGGCACATGCCCCCGGAGGATGGAGGAGGGGAGGTGGAGAAATTTGTGCTGCAGTCAGACAGCGTCAGAGTGGAAATCCTGTCCTTTGGGTGCATAATCGCCGCACTGGAGACAAGAGACAGGGCCAAGCAGTTTGCAGACATTGTCCTGGGCTTTGACACGCTCGAAGGTGGGTCTTAATCTGTTTCCTTAAAAAATAAATGAATAAATAAAAGAGAAAAAAAAAAAAAAAAAGAAATCAGACAGATTACTTGATTGCTCCTATCTGTGATCCGCTCCTGAAGGCACCTCCAATTAATGGATTGTTTAAGTGCAATTCGTGCTCCCTGTCCTGGGCTTAGCAGTGGGTGTGGGGACACTGGTGGCCCCGTGTTGCAATGTGCCCCTCTAACGAGTCTGCCCTCATTGAGCTTTTCTGCAAATTTGTAAACAAACATTGCAGGTCTCTCCCTGAGCTGTTTCAGTCAAAGAACATAGAAACACAGAATCATCTAGGTTGGCAAGCAACTTCAGGATCACCAAGTCCAACCATCAGCCCGACTTACCGAGGCTTAGCACTAAACCATGTCCCTCAGTGCCGCACCCATATAGAATCATAGAATCACTCAGGTTGGAAAAGTCCTTAAAGATCATAAAATCCAACTACGACCTAACTATACTACCCTAACTCTAACAACCCTCCACTAAATCATGTCCCTGAGCACCACATCCAAATGGTTTTTAAACACATCCAGAGATGGTGACTCAACCACCTCCGTGGAGAGCCTATTCCAGTGCTTAACAACCCTTTCTGTAAAGAAGTGTTTTCTAATATCCAACCTAAACTTACCCTGGCACAACTTGAGGCCATTTCCCCTTGTCCTGTCACCTGTCACCTGTGAGAAGAGACCAACCCCACTCCCACTGTAAGCACCCTTCAGATAGGGGAAGAGAGCAATAAGGTCATGTGCAGAACTGGCCAGCTGTGTGCCCTGTGCAACACCAGGGCTGCAGCCCCCTGCACTGGAAGGAAGCCGAGAGGGAAATCTCTGAGTCCACAAGCACACCCAGAGACTGCCTGTCCTTCCCTGGTCCTTCCACGTAACAGAACACTGCTTTTTCTCTATGCAGGCTACACGAGGAAGCACCCCTTCTTTGGAGCTGTGGTAGGTCGTGTTGCCAACAGGATTGCCAAAGGGAAGTTCACCATGGATGGAAAAGAGTATCAGCTATTCCTTAATAATGGGCCCAACTCACTGCATGGAGGAGCCAAGGGCTTTGACAAGGTGAATGTTGGGCTGGTGGGTTCCATGGCTTTCAGCACACAGCCTCCAGGGTCATGGCAAAGAGATATGATGTCTTCCATCCTGACCCTGCAGGACTTTCTGGCGATTACTGAGTTGGTTCAGCTCCCTGAAAATGCTGCACATGCAGGGATGAGAGGAAGACAAGATTTTGGTGTTTCAGCAGCCACAAAGTACTTGCTTTGCCTGGGTGGCTTGTGTTATCCTCAGGTGCCACACATTGTTCCACTGTGGCAACACTGATCCACAGTGATACATCCACACCTGTGGTTTCAAGGATGTTGCCTTGAAGCTCTGTATGCTGCTGTGCACCAGGCTGCAGTGGAGCCTTCCAACTGCAGGAGCCCTGGAGAAGACCGCCCCTTCCATTCCACAGCCTGCCTTTCTGTCCTTCCCATACAAAATCACCTCCTGCTGGCTTTGAACCCTTCTATATTCTCCCAGGAGCTGATTCAGAGGTCTGTGTGCCACCTGTGCTCTGTCAGTAGTAAGAGAAGCAGAATCTGTCAGTAGAAGGGCTGCTTTCTTAAAAGCCTTGCTGGCCATGCTGCTGATTTCACAATAGATTCAAGAGGTCACTGCTTTCCTGAAGCCCTAGGCTGTGTCAAATTGAATGCATGTGTAAGCAGCAGGAGCTGATCCTTCGCTTCCCAAAGGAGCTCATGCAAACATGCTGGTGCAGATGCTTTCTTTAGTTAATGTTTGTTTCGTGAGAGAACATCCAGCCTGATGGAGCAAGAATCAGAGAGTCTGGAAAAATGTCACTGTTGGGCAGCACCAGTAACACAGCATGATTAGATTAATCTCTGTGACCTGGCATCAGACACCCATGGACTCCCCCTGGATGCCTTTCAGCCAGGTGACAGCCACCATGCGAGGCCTGTGGTCAGGCCTAACACAAACAAGATGCGATAGCTCTTGGCTGTGACTATCTTGGTGATCTTCTCAATTTTTTCATAATCTCACAGACCTCAGTGATCAATACAGGGCTTGATGACATGGAAGCTTGCAGCCTTGCTTTGTGGTGGTGATACTTAATCACGTTGCTGGGGAACTGGAAAACTTCAGAAAAATAACTTTCCTAGCTTTAAAAATATCTACATGCTAACTGACCATAAATAGATTTCCTCAGGTGAACTTAAGCAGAAACTCAAAATATTAAACTAGAATCCCACGGCAGTGGGAACTGCAGCTGTACTTGGTACAGGATCCACAGCCTGGTTATCATAGTTGGCAACCTTGGTGAAATGTTGCATTTTGATGAGTCCTCTCCAGTTGTGATCTCTGCACAAGGCATGAAAGCAGTCACTCCAGAGGCATGATCCAGCTCCTGCCTCTAGATCTGTCTTCTTTGACAGAAACATCTATCTCTTAGCTGCAAATCTCCAAGGACTCAGTGCTACACATCAGGTACCACTTACCTTAGCACAGTTTATATTTTACATTGCTACCAGTGCCCTAAAAGCCAGCCCTGAGTTAGTCCAGGAAAGGCAGCAGCCTGATGAGCTGATGTTGCCTACCAAAAGATCCACAGGAGGGGGGATAGATCCAACTGCAAAGTAAAAATCATTCACAGCCCAGGCCCTCTGAGGCATGGAGTAACAGAGTTCCAGAATAGATGCCCCACCATAGCAAACTGCCTCCTTTCTTCAGTTACTCATGGAAAAACTTGTTTTCCTTGGTCACCTAGAGCCAGCAGGTTAATGTTTGTGTTTTCTACCAATTCCCACTTTTTTTTTTTTCCCCAGCAAGAGGATGTTGGGTTATTTTGTATTTTTTTTCTTTTTTTCCTAGGAGAAAGAGCAGAGAAGATGATCGACAGAAACCTTTGTTTCAGTGCACGCTTCCCTGTGGGTCTTTTGTCCCCAACTTCATCCCAGCTTGGGGAAGGAGAGAGGAGCACTAACACATTGTCCTTGCAGGTTCTCTGGAGCCCCCAGATCCTCCCAAACGGTGTCTGCTTCTACCGGCTCAGCCCTGACGGTGAGGAGGGCTACCCCGGTGAGCTGAAGGTCTGGGTCACCTACACGCTCAATGGCAGTGAGCTGGCTATCAACTATCGAGCCCAGACCAGCAAGAAGACACCCATCAGCCTGACCAACCATGCGTACTTTAACCTGGCAGGGCAGGTAGGTATGGGGAGACCCAACTCCATAGAGGGGTCCATGTAGGAGTGAAGAAGCCCAGGCTCCCACTGGGAAAGGCTTTGCGTGGGATCGTTGGGACCAGCATGGTGGCCTCAGCTGTCAGATCCTGCTGGCAGGAGATGGGGTAAGGGAGGCTAGCACTGACTGCTTCAGGACATTCCCAGCATCTAGCATAGGGAGGAGTATTTTCAGCAAAGGAGAAAAGGAAACTCAAAAAGGTGGTGACTTGTGGGGACAAAGCAATGGTGTCCCAGCCTACAAGCTGCAAAAGACCTCACATAGACCTCAAGGAAGGCTGCATTATCCCAGTGCTTTGTGAACACAGCCACCCAGTAATTAATATTACCCCTTCTTTTGTTTGCGGTTGGGTAGTTTTGCCCTCTGCTGGTTGTGGACCCTTGGAAAGATTACACAGGAGGTGCAGAATTGGCATCTCCTAGTGATAGACTTGTATTTTCGGCTGGCCTCTACGAGTCTCTTTGAGACAAGGTACTGAAACCCTTGTCTGGAGGCTGCAGCTGAGACCAGTCAGTGTAGCAGATAAAGATCCAGGTCAAAATAGGAGGAGAAACAACATCATGGAGAAGGGATGTGACATGGCCAGAGTTGTACAGTGGGGCATCAGTGGGTACAGAGCAGACCTACAGTGATTGGCACTGCATTGCAGCTGCACTTTGGTCTCCTGCACCTTTGTATTTATAACTTGGTTTAGAAGAAGAGGACCTGGGCAATTACATATTCCTAGGCAGAGGGCACAGGAAGGGAAAATTTGTAACAGAGACCTGTGAAAGCTTTAGTGAGAAGCATTCCAGATTTTCTCTGCAGGTCTGCTCACAATATTGCCCTAAAAATGGCAATGTAGTAATTAGCTTACTCTCAGATTGTCCTCCTAGCCATACAGCAATTTCAACACCTATGGAATGCAGCTCAGACGTATTTCCAGAGGAACAGGAGACCTTTGGGCATGAAACTACTGCTCAGGTTAGATAGTAACGTGCAGGTTTAGCTTCGACTTTGTTCCTCTTCCTGCCCAGCAAGTCCCTTGCCAGTATCCCTGAGGCTGCCAGGGAGGAAGAGGAGCATGAGCAGGAGCACAGGCTGCTCTTCCCACCGTGCTTGCTTCCTCCCCCTTTTTGCCTGCTACTATATGCTGGCATATTTAGGCTAGCCAGCTGGCAGTGTTAGTGCTTGGCAAGGTGCAAGTTCAGGCTGATAGTCCCATGGAAGAGGTCCCACACAGCCTTTCACCTATGCTGGCAACTTGTCCTCTAATGAGGACAAGGTGGGAAATGCCCAGGATGCCCCCCAGGCACTACAAGATCAGCTGCAGCATCACCACACCTGGGTGTTTGAAGACCCCTGCAGGAATCCCAGCATTTCCCTTCCTCCCATAGGGCTCGCCTGATATCTATGACCATGAGATTTCTATTGAAGCGGATTCCTACCTGCCTGTGGATGACACCAAGATACCAACTGGTGAGTGACACATAGCAGAGAGAGCTTCACAGACGGGGGTTTGTACAGAGCTTAGCTTTACCATACTCCTACACTGGGATGTTCCATGGAATAACGCGGCCTTACTTCCACAAATCGTGTTTCCACAAGATCATGCCCAAGCAGGAGAGTTCTTGCTGCCCAGGATCCTGGCATTGCCCCTCCTACACAAGATGATCCATCCACCCATCTCTACAAAAGGACAGGGGGCAAGCACTGCTGGCTGGGAGCCTGAGCACACAAACCCAGTGCTTTTCTTTCCTGTCTTTAACGATCAGAAAGAGGAAAGCGTGTGAAGGAAGACAACGCATTTTGCATGCTAAGCAGGTTAATTCAATGAGGGTGACATTGCTGTTTCCTCTGGCCTCAGAGCATAGAAGCAGACTGGCAACTTCTTGTATTCCATCTTGATTTGGGGGTGAAACGGGGAAAACAGAGCTTCCTAGTTGTTGGTTTTTGTTGTTGGCTTGTTTTTCCCATCACTGTTTCTCCCTATGAAAGATCCTGCCTCCAAGTTAAACAATCCAAGCAAGCTGAGGCAGAGCATGCATTCCTGGTGCCCACTCCAGCACCCTCCTGTTGAGCTGTGCAAGCAACCGCACTGAGCTGCAGCAAGAGCCAACCTCAGTGCAAAACAGATCTCACACCAGGCTTGATGTTGGAAGAGGTTGCTTTTAGGAATTGGAAGCATTATTTCACAAAAAGGAAAAAAGAAAAAGAAACATCTGACTGAGACAAAATAAGCTTAAAAAACAAAGCAGACAAAAAAGTTTTTTACCTTAGGTGCCTGATGGAAGTAGTGTTATGCCTGCGTTTACCACTGTGCATGCATGCACCAGCTTGCACCTGGAAGAGTGGGGCTTCCAAGTTGCAGCCGCTTTTGCTCAGCCTGGCACATTGCTAAGCTGGGGAAAAACTCAATGCTGTAGCAAACCCACTGCCCTGCTTCTCCCTGCTGATTCCATCAGGGCACTGGCAGGTTACACTCAATAACAACTGTCCTGGAGGGTAATTAATTGCTTTTGCATCTTAATTGCAGCTAGCTCTCTCCTCAGCTTTTCGCAGCACTCACTCAAAGCTTTGCGTAACCTTAGCTCTTGAGGCTGATAAAACTGCGTATGGTTTTAGCCCCAGAGGCAAAGATGAGGTTTGTACAGCTATTAAGCACAGACTGCTCAGGTGCAACGGTGCTGTATTTTACATCAGTGCCGTAATCAACGTGGCTTTTTTTTTTTTTCCCCTCAAGGTGTTTTGCTGCTCTGCAGCTGTAAAAGTGTTTCTCTTAGGCTCAGAAGCCACACAAATTCACTGCTTGTCATAGGGAGCCTGATGGTTTTCAGGGTTTGCGGAGCAGAACCAGTGCAGAGCCGCAGGGAGCAGAGGCTGAAGCTGTGGTGGTGCCTCAGCCTGGCACAGCTTCTGGTGCGTGGGGCACTGGATGCAAGCATTGATGCTGCTGCTCTCCTGGCCTAGGGGAGGTGGCTGCCGTGCAGGGCACTGGCTTTGACCTCCGTCAGCCAGTGCAGTTGGGGAAGCACCTGAAGCAGTTCCACCTGGATGGCTTCGATCACAACTTCTGCCTGCCGCTGGGGCAGACTCGGCGCCTCGTGGCCAGGTAAGGCTGGAAGCCCTGAGGGTGCCCCTAAAGCACCAGCATCCACTCGCCCACCTACAGGATTTTCTCTGCAGGGCTCACCACCCGCCCAGTGGCAGGACCATGGAGGTTCACACCACCCAGCCTGGCCTCCAGTTCTACACTGGGAACAACCTGGATGGCTCCCTGAAGGGCAAAGGTGCTGCCATCTACCCCAAGCACTCAGCTTTCTGTCTGGAAACCCAAAACTGGCCCGACGCTGTGAACAAGGTGAGCCACTAAGAGCCTGTGGCTTCTGGGTCCATTTGAAGAGCTGTAAGAAATGCCCATGGTGGGGAGATGCCCTGGGGTTTTGCTCCGGGAAGGCCGTGGGCACACGGCCCTCCCTGGTGCCACCATGCTCAGCAGTGCTCATTGCCTCTCCTCAGCCTCACTTCCCCTGTCCTCTGCTCCTGCCCGGGGAGGAATACAACCACACCACCTGGCTGTGCTTTGGCACTGCCTGAGGAGAGAGGCCAGCTCCTGCTGCAGGAAGGGGTAAGCATCTCCAGCAGGCTCCCTCAAAAACCCTGCAGGTCACAGGAGTTGCCCCAGAACCCACTTGGAAGCTTTCTTTTTTCTGTCTGCATTGTTTATACTTTAACTCCACTGCTCTCCTGTCTCTACACTGCCCTCATCCTCTCCCCAGCCTCACTGCTGCACAACAGGCCTTGTTCCACTGAAAATTGCTCTGAAAACAGCATTTAGGGACACAGCCTACCAAAGCTCAACCTACAGCAGGGGACTGATGGAGATATGGCTCAGCAGCCATTTCAGAGCATCAGCTAGTCCCAGAACAGCACTAGAGGTGCTGGCTGTTGCATTACTCAGCTGTGCAGAATTGCCCCATAACTCAAGGTCAACTGACCCAAGGGCGCCCTGCACTCACAGCTGACAGAAGTGTCCCGCTCGCGCGCGCGCGCACACACACACACACACACACACAGCCTGTGGAGGGAAGGAGTGCTGGAATTATGCTGGCTCACTGCCAGCTCCTCTGGCTTAACTCCTATTTTGAAGCCAACAGCAATAACTGCACAGGAGCATCTTCCACATACCCTGGCTACAGGAATGAAGCAGGAACCCTGAGAATGACTCGAGCCCAGAGCGGCAGCAGACATCCTAGTAGCGTACTCTATTTGGGCATGGGATTTGTAGCTGCCCCTTCACACCTCTCTGCAGTGCTTCCTGTCCTTTGCATCTGGCCACAGTAGCCAGTAAAGCTGCCCCGACAGCATGCACAGGGATCCATCTTCCGTGGTGTCTCTGGGTACTGAAAAACAGGTACCAGTACAGCTGTCATGTCAGTCTGCAGGTTTATTAGGGAGTAGGTTTACCTCATGAGTACAGAAGAGAAAAAAGCTGATCAAATTCCAGAGCAGCAGCATACACGTGCTTCTCACCAGGTGTGCTATGAGCTGGGCAGGCAGTACACAACCAACAAGCATTCCAAGCACAAGTCACAGGCTTCAGGTATTTCATTCCAGGGCAGCATTTTATGCCACCCCATCGCTTCTCTGGAAGAACGTTATAAATATTGCTAAAATACAGATCACTGCACCTGGCCAATGAAACACTGGGTCTCACTGCTAAGCACCACGGCGGTGTCCACATGGACACCAAGCCACCAAGCACATCAGGATGATGGATAAAGGCCAAACACTGCAGTAACTTGACAGTATGTTCAGCATCTGCACTACTTGCTCAAAGTGCCACAAACTTGTTATTAACAGGAAACCAGATTAAGAAACAAACAAACAAAAACAAAAACAAAAAAACACCCCAAACCCATGGGTTACCAAAGGAGTGAGCAAAGTTAATTTTGTCATCTTCTTGCATTTAAGAAGCTCTGTTACGATGTACATAATGAAAGCAATCTGCCATTAGAGATCTCAGCAGCCCAAACACTTTTCCACTTCAGTGCTTTGGGCAGAAACTTGTTTTAGTTCTTCACTTTCCTTTACCACCAAAACTGGCATGTTTCTGGTAGCTCTCCCATCACATTATGAAAAAATAGATGAATAAGGTATGTCAGCTTTTTTCCCCTCCAACCATTTGTTTGCTCAGTCTAACGCTGTTTCCAGTCCTGTGATCTGTTTCAACAAAGTGCTGCATCATGCAATTCTTTACTACAGAATGAGGACAAGTACAGAGTGACAGAACTATATACGAATCATTAAACCTGCAGGTGGTGCAGATGCTGCAAGAAATTAGCTTCATTAACACAACTGTCTCCAGGATTCGGGCTGCTTTAAGGCCATACCCATTCTGTGCAGCAGGTTTGATTTCCTGGGGTCAGCCGTGAGTCTTTCACTTGAGGAGGAAAGTTCAGGCCAAAAGCAGAAAGCCTCATAACACTTCCTTTTGCCTCCTGAGCACATGCACCCTCAGAAAGTAGGTCAGACCACCTTACCTCTTCCCCCAGAGAAGGAAAACACGCTTTGAGACATTTGAAGTCTGCTTCATACGAGTAGATGAAATAACTGAAAATGCAACAAGTTGAGGAAGCGCTCACGTTATCACTGCTGTATGTTTGGATGTTTCTGCAGATGTATTCACTTAAAAAAAGTGTTTGAACAAAAACTTATTGTTTGATTCTTGGAATTGCAGATTACAACTGCAGTGCTTATTAGATCAGTGCAAAAAACAAATGCCCATAAAGGGATTAAAAAGGCATATGCAAAGTTTTCATCATCTGCAGACAGAGGAGATAAGTTCTGCCTTAAAAGAAAGCAGGAGGCGATCCTTCCTTCAGATGATCCAACAGTAAGTGTGACCAGTTTGAGAGGACGCTATTAGTCATTCCCCCCTTAGCCATCACCCATCCACGTTACATGGCACACAGCTAGAGTTACCCCCACGTCAACAGAAGCAGCAGGGTTACTACAGAGAAGTTTTAGTTAAAAATACACATTTTATTTCAATGTGCCAATAAAAAAGTCCCACATTTTCATATCACAGGAAGTTAATTCATACAATAAAAAGAGACCTGTGCTAGTCTATTGGTGTGACTAACTCAGAAGACCCAGATCATGCCAAATTTTAATTGATATACTCTTCTATCTACATTCTTACATTTACAAAGACACCACAAAATCCCTTATAATAATGTAAGCAAAATAACTTTCTTCCTAAAAGGTTAAATTCATAACTTTAATCCATTCTTTCAGGGCTTGCGCTTCTTTGAGGGCTTCCTGATGGCGAACGACTGGAAGGAAAAGAACCTGCAGTTAATATTTCAGCAGTGATCCGGGATTCACAAACATGGGAAGAAGATGAGGAGGGTACCTGCACTACTCTATAGCCCTTCAGGCACTGTTTTTTCTCTTTTTTTTCCTAAACAAAATCACTAATTACTGTTGATAACATAAGTAGGCTAATGATGAGACAATACATTTATTTTTTACTTTCACCTCCTCTGCACTTTCCTATTTTATTGTATGTGTATAATTGTATTAATTATATTGTTATTATTGTACTGCAATTTAAATGAGATGATTGTGAAGTCATCTGAACTGTACAACTGGTAGTGGCTCTCACAGAAGGCAGGATACATCATTATACAGCAAGATGCCAAGACCTGTCATGGTGATCACTTAGCTATAACAAGCATTTGTTCAATTCCCCTGTAATTGTGAAGTTAGAACTAATAGTGAAGCTTTAAAAAGAATTATTATACTTTAAAAAAAAGAATGGCATGGGTTGAAAAGAACCACAATGATCACGTAGTTTCAACCCCCCTGCTGTGTGCAGGGTTGCCAACCAGCAGACCAGGCTGCCCAGAGCCACATCCAGCTTGGCCTTGAATGCCTCCAAGCATGGGGCATCCACAGCCTCCTTGGGCAGCCTGTTCCAGTGTGCCACCACCCTCTGTGTGAAAAGCCTAATATCCAGCTGAAACCTCACGTCTTAGTTTAAAGCCATTCCCCCCTGTCCACAATCAACCCATGAAAACAGTCTAACAGAAGTTCTAAAAGTATGTAAAAATAATTTTAAAATATAGCAGCCTATTCTGTCACTACATGCATGTCCACAGATGGAATTATTTACCAGCATTTTTTTGGGGAAAAAAAAAAAAAAAACAAACTATAAGCAACAGCAGTAAAATCAGACTTAATCTTCCCTTCCCAACTGTTACAGGTTACTCCGCTCTACCTTCACAGACCCACTGCAGCTTTTAATGAGACTCAGTGCTGCATCCCACATTTATTCTGTGTTTCAAGCTCACCAGCAGAAAGTCTCTGTGCAGTAAAGAACTAGTGAACTCCTAGTTAACACAGGAGCAGCCAAAGGCAAGGCATCTAACGGCACACTGAGGCATTTCTTATTTCCGCGTCTGTATCACCACACATCAAACCACAGTCCCATTATCTCTGGCAAAGAGATCTCAGAAAAATATCTCCCTGGTATTTTCCTACAGGCAGCAGTCACACGCCTCAGCAGACAGATACTAAAATGCCAGTCCTACAGTATGTGTTACCAGCAGAGACCAACATACCTTCTCTTTGGAGATGGTGATCGGGACTTTGATCGACTGTCAAAACAGAACACAATCATTGCAGTATACAGTTAAAATACACACACGCACCCCCCAATAAAACAACCAACAAACATGAAAACCACCACAGCAGCAGAGCAGCGGAATTATTATGGGATTCTAGGCAGAAGCACTTGAAGATGACAAAGCTTTCCCATCAGCTTTCACAATGAGGGGATTCTCCATTTGTTTAGTATGGACACTGCATTTAAGCAACCATCTTCAGTGAAGAAAACAGGAAAAGAAGGGATTGTACAGGTGAGGCATTAAGAGGGGAAAAAAAAGCATAGATTCCTTCAATTCAGCAGTATTAATATAACCTTTTCTCTGATGGTTGGGAGAATAAAACAGAACTGAGCACAAAACAAGCAAGCAAAACAGTACTGAACTAGAAACTGCAAAGAGCTATTAGGAACAATAAGATGGATAAAGAACATATTCCAAAGGCCTGTAGAGGAAATTTTATAATCACTGTCATATCTGAAATGGATTAATTAGACACTCATGTTTTGGGGGCTTTTTTTTCCTCTAGAGGACCAGTGTCTTTGTTAATCACATGAAAACAACACTAAATCATAGATGTCACTGTATGCTCACCTCTTAGCCGGCGTGCCAGATTTAGATCTGCCGTGAGACCTAGACCTACAACAAGAAGTAAAAACAGCTCAGCAAGAAAGCCAGTGGCATGCATATCACCACATTTGAGACAGCAAGGTTTACACTAAATATAGAAGAACCATCATGCTGAATGCAGACAGAATGCTGGAAACTCACAGGGCTTCAGTTAACTATCTTTCAGAAGAACGCTTTCAAACAGATGCTGTACATGTTACTCTGGACTTTGGTCCCAGGCCAACAACATGCTGGTGCAAGAGGCAGGAAACACATCAACCACCCAAGTTCAGACCAGTATCTTCACACAGCTC
Source organism: Tetrao urogallus (assembly GCF_951394365.1). NCBI lineage: Eukaryota > Metazoa > Chordata > Aves > Galliformes > Phasianidae > Tetrao > Tetrao urogallus. The sequence goes on from NC_136814.1 coordinate 16,035,405, forward strand.
ATAAAACACCAGACTTTAAACTTGCGAGTATTATTAGCCTTGAGCAACAGCTACCACTACAGCTGAAACTAGCTGCGGGCAGTACACTCCTATAAATGTCTTCTTCTCAGTATACTTCATCTTTCGTATGCACCTGACAAAAATATTCTTTCAGATCTGTCAAATTTAAGCATTGTGAAAAGGCTTTAAGTCTTTTCCAGCCCTTCGGAGATAAAACTGCTGCATCAGAACACTAACATCACTTACCAGAAGTGAAATTTCTAAGTTCCCAAAGGAAGTGTTCTACTTTCCCTATCTATGGCTTTCCATGACTGCTTCCACATGTACTCTTTGATGCTGTCAGTCCAGCAAACATCACGCAATACTTTTTCAGACTTTCTTCCCTATGAATCAAGAGTCTGTCTCTGGGTGTCTTGCATTCCTTTGATTCTTCAAGAAAAAAAACCTGTCTTTCAACTGCCTGACGTATAAATTTAACAATGACTTCATTACAGATTGAACATCAAAGTTTTGCCTTTTCTCTGTACTTCTGTGTATGAAATTTCCTCCACCTCAACCACTAAATTACTAAGAAATGTGTCACAATGCAGAGTTTCAGGAGCATCCTTTACAATGCAGAAAACAATCCTGGTACTAAAAAAAGAAAATAATGATAATAGCATCAACAGAATTTTCCCCTTGAGAGCCCGCTGACGTTAGCTACTTTCTGCTCATCATACTCAGTGAACAGTGACGAGCCACAGTTAAATCACATTGCAACAACTGGTATTAAGATTCAACAGATTTTAGCAAGAGGGAGAGAAAAAGTGCATCTGATCAATGCAAAAGCATCATTCTGCTACCTCAGGCAAATTCCCTTCTCTTTTCACTAGGTTCTGAAAAGCCTGTATGATTTTTTGCTCTTAACTGAGCCATCTTCTGGTCTCCATCTCTTCTTTCCCTAGGAACTCTGTACAGCTCTCCATACCACTCCTCATAAAAGCCTCTATACCACCTTCTAATAATGAAATCTTCATCCTCAGAAGAATCCACATCTGTTAATCCAGCTGAAGATTCCTTTTTTTGTTTTGTTTCTTCACCAATGCCTATTGTGTTTCTTATGTCTAAGAGCAGTCTTTAAAGCAGAACAGCAGACCAAGGAACAGGGTGGCAAAGAGCAGTCTCCACTGAACAAAGCAGCTACCTGAAGACATCCAGGTCACCCACGCCAGCCACATATCTGACAAGCTCACAAGATATGCTCACTTAGCATGGAAACAATAACCACAACATTAAGGAGAATTAAAGGCATCCTGTATTTCTCTCAAATCTGGTATCATTCTAAAGGTACATTGGATAGTACAAAATAACTTGCTGTAGTGTTTATCACACACTTAATTCAGCTACTGCAAAGTGACACTTGTGAATGAATGGACAAGTACACAAGACAGCTGGAAACAGCTGTAACTGCACTAAAAAGTCCTACAGCACTTTCCAGGTTACATGCATTATATACACACTATCAGAAGGGCACCCTAATTTCTGACATGTATCTGGAAGAATCCAGAGTTTCTTATATGCTACATAAAGCAAATGAAAAAAAAAAAAATCATAAATTCTACATTTGCTACACAAACAAATAATGCAAATTAATGAAAACAGTACTTCCAATCACCATAAAAACCAAGATAACACCGGTATGTTAAACACACACACACACACACACACACACAAGCCAACAAACTTAACAGACCAAACAAGAGAAAGTACAGTGTTCTGCACTAGTCTATAGAAGCTTCAGAACCCTGTGTTACTAAAGGGAACACGTGCTTTTTCCTGAAAATTTTAACATCTGACAGAAAACCTCAACAGCCTCAACAAACTTTACTACGTAACCCTCAGCTATGTAATCTACCTGCTTCGGGGCCACGTAACAGATCTGGATCTCGACCTTGATCTTGATCTTGACCTAAAATGAAAAACATCATCAAAGACTGTTACAGCACTACATAACATCTATACATTGAAATATAAATCCTGCATGATCGTTTGACATTTTAGGCATCAAAATTCAACATGGGATATGCAGCTCTCAACAGTCTCAAAAACTAACAGGATTATTATAAATGTAACTAGAATTATCAGATGAAGAATGCTTCTAAAAGTTTCTGAAACAGGAACAAACACAAAGCTGAAAACTTCTAAGAAATTATTACCTTGATCTCTTCAACGAACCCGAGCGGGACCGGCGTGGAGAAACAGATCTAGACCTACGAGGTGAAACTGACCGCGACCTACGATAGGAAGCAGACCTGGACCTGCAGAAAAGTCAAATAAAGTTGTTCAGTTGCATAAAAAATTCTAAGCCAAACAAAGAAACAAGAAGAAGCAAACATAAGCATACCTCCTACCACGACTTCGACTGCGTGAGCGAGAATACCTTCTTCCTCGGGACCTGGAGCGGGATCGAGACCGGGACCTGGGTTTAGGTTAGAGAAAACACGTATCAGAAAACAGCCTCAGCCAACAGTGCTCGTGAGGCCCTGCTGAAGTCAGAATTTTCAGACAACTAAATAACTAGCATCTGTCAGTTGGAAAAAATGCCTGGGCCTACTTGTCTTGAGCATTTTTACTACCTAGAAAAATGTTAAAAGCTGAATTACATTGCAGAATTACATTAGAATAAAAAAATACTGTAATGCGTATTTAAAATAAACCTTGCAAGTTTGCAGGTCGACCCTCTTTGGCCCAAGGTCTAGCAGATCTAGACGATCTAGAAGTATCTATAGCCGATCGCTGCATCTAGGTGTTCTCTTCAATCTAACGACGATCAAACTGACAGCCCAATGAGCCAGGGTGAGGCTTGATTGACGCAAGAAGATTTTTCTAGCTGGGAATGTGGTCAATCTGGTGTTCCTCTTTCTAAACCGGAGGGGGGGGCCCCAATTGAAAGCCAAATTTACTGTTACGGCGGTCACCGTCTCAAATTTTCTGCCCTTAAAGAATAAGGTCGAGCTAGGTGGAGATGGCTCGAGGGGATCTGGCCTCTTATGCTGATCACCTCAAGGTCTAGGAGGATCTTAAGTGTCGGATTTGCAAGGCGCCTCAGCATGAAATCTTAAGGCTCGTGACATTCTGAATCAAGGCGACTGACTCAAACGAAGAAACCTGAAAGGTTTTGACCAGGTTGATTATTAAGATAGCAACATTTGATAGAAATATCAACATAACGTAATATACACCTATACATTTAATCTAGAGTTAAAGTTTAAAGAAAACTGGTGTAACATTCTGTTCTTTGCTAAGAAGCGCTACACAAAGTGAACTGGCGAAGCAACCCCGCCGCTCCATCCCGCCCATACCTGCTCCTCCTCCGGCGGCTGTAGCGATGGCAGTCGTAGGCATAGTGGCCTTTCTCACCACACTCATAGCATCTGTCGTTGGGGTCGAAGGGGCGCCGCGCAGGAGGCCTGTCGTAACGGGAGCGACGGGGCATGCCCGTCGACACTTCCACTCGAACCCTGGAGCCACAGATCACCCTGCAACAAGTCCACGATTCCCCCAAGTTAGCCGCTGCTGCTTATGGCAGAACTACAAAAAGGAGAAGAACCAGTGACCAGACCCTGATTCTCCCTCCAGTCTAAAAAACGACCGTAACCCCTGCCAACACCTGGAACGCTCACGTACTTCCCATCGAGTCCACGGACAGCATCTTCAGCATCCCTCGGGTCTTCGAACTCCACGAAGGCGAACCCCGGCGGGTTCCTGGCGATCCACACGGTTCTCAGCGGCCCATAGTAGCTGAAGGCTCTCTCCAGCTCGCCTTTGCCCGCGCCCGTGCCCAGGTTCCCCACGTACACCTTGGTCTCTGCGCAGGGAAGCGCTGGGTCAGTGCCGGGGCCGCCATCTTGTCCGCGCCGCCCGCTCCCTCCCGCCCTCAGCACGGCGGCGGCACGCGCTGCCTCCCCCCCTTCCCTCGGCCGCTGACGCAAAATGGCGGCGGCGGCGGTCGCGGCCGCTTCGCCTCGCCTCTCCTCTTCCCCTCCTTCCTTCGCTCCCTCGCCGATGGCTCGGCTCTCCTCGGTACCTCCCCCGTCCCACGGATCCCCGCCGACTGCATTCCCCGCCGCCTCGCACCGCCCCGGGAGCTCACCGCCTCCATAGCGGCCGTAACGCGACATCCCAACGGCTCCGCCAAACCGCCGCTCCACGCCGCGCACGCGCCAGCCCTCCTCTCCCCTCTCTGCCCGCGGCCCTCAGGCGGCGCGCATGCGCACGGGGCGGCGGCGGGCGCCGGAGGGCAGGGCGGGAAGCGGCGGTTGCTGTGACGACGGCGGTTACGGCCGTTATCGCCTGAGGGGACGGATCCTGGGGGCGGGCGGGTGGCTTAGTCCTTCAGGAGGACAATTAACCTAGCGACAATGAAACAAATGAGGAAAGAAACAAAAGCAACACAAAAAGCCGCAGGGGTTGAAACGAAACGATAATTTAAACTGAAGATGCTTGGGGGTTTTTGCCCAGTAGTGACTTTGAAGGAAATCCAATCTGATCAAGAAAGGCACCTGTTGGGACTCTATGCACAATCTGTAGTTACCTACATGTGAAAACACATGTAAAAACACTACATTCCTTTTCGTCTGCTGCTTTTCTCTCAAACAAGAGTCGGGATTTTCCCCTGATGCTCACGCTTACAGCGAGAACAGCCGCGTTTGCTGATCTCTGCTTTGAGAATAAATGGAGAGAAAGCAGCAGCTGGGTGACCTCGCTAGCTCCTTCCTAAACAATTTCCACCACGCTGGGGTTGGAAACTTTACAAGAAGAAACCAAATTACCCCTTTCAACCTGCAGAGTACCGACTATCTCCCTTGGTATTTTTTAATCTTCTGTACTGCTTCATCCCCGGGAAGCTTTTCATTAAGCGGTCTGAAAACACTGAGCTTCTCAGGAGGTTGGAATGGCGGGGAGTTGCTCACGTTTGCAGCTGCCCGGGAAAGCTCGCTAAGAGAACTCATGACTGAAGGCGACTGAGCAAAGCCACCACGACCCTCACGCACCCCGTGCATCTCCCCGTTTGTTGGCAGGTGGCCCAAGCTGCAGCCAGGGGCTCGCAGCCTCCGGCGGAGGCAGGGCACCGGCTGCACCGAGCGCTACGCCTCCTCGTTTTGCAGCTTGGCCTCACGCCTGTCATCCACAAATGTCGTGCGCGCACGTACGCTCGCAAAACACTCCGGCTCCGAGCGGTCCTCGGGCTCCGCGCTTTCAAACGAGCCGCGCGGGGGGCGGGCTGGCGGCAGGAAGCGGCGGGGCCGGGAGCTCGCGTGTGCAGTAGCGAATGGGGCTGAAAACGCACGGAGGATCTTTACTTGGAGACAAACTGATGAGAAGGGCAAAGCGAGGGGATTCAGTACTTCTGCTTGTTGATCTGGCTGTTTACTAGGTGCCGAGTGTAGCCGGTATGAATGACTGGCAAAAGAAAAGCCCTCTAGACTGGGAGACCTATGTGAACAAAAGGGTGAAAGTTGCAGCAGATGAGAAAAATGAATACGAAGGATGGGTCTTAACGGTTGATCCAATTTCTGCCAGGTAAGTATCAGAACTTTCGTTTTCCTCAAGCTAAGAGAGAACAATTTTTTCAGGAAAATAAGATCCCAAGACTGAAGCAGGCTTACATGGAGCAAAACCTGCTTGTTTCATCTATGTAGTAGCTCTGGTGTGCTTATATTCTTGTGGAGATGCTTGCCTTCTTGATAGGAAAGGTCTGTTAAGCTGTGAATGATTTGAGGGATGGCTCAGGCAAAAATCAAGGCGTATTTCAGTGGACGTATCACAAAAAGCCTCTCTCTCCACTAAAGGTGGCAACAGCATATTAGTAAGTAGCTGGCTTAGAATTATGGAATTTCAATTTCCACGAAAGGAAGAAAGTGGTTTCTGATTATTTTCTATGATATGTGAGGAGGAGATTCTAGAAGTATAAGTTGTTTTCCTGCTTCTGTTTTAGGACTTCTGGAATATAAGTGTCCTTAGGAAAAGAACAGCAAACAGTCTTAAACAGCTGCATCACGAGCCTGACCATGCTGCAGTGTGTTCTTGCTGCAGAACTCAATCTACAGTAGTTAAGAAGCTAGCAGTACTCATTAAAAGAGAAGAAATATATTACTCTTTGACCAATAATTAAATATTAATCATTAATAAGTTCCGATGTTACACTGTGAGCTGCCACTATTGCACTATTAGCTTTCCAAGTGTTGACTGTATGAAGGTAGTGTTTCTGAATTTTTGAAGACTTAAGCACGGTTGGAATGCTGCCCATAAATGTCAGATTCCGATACCCACCTCTGCTTTTTTCCTTTTTTATTGTAATGTAAGGTATTGCTTGTTGGTACCTAGAATAGTCTCAAATTCCAGGCCCCACAGTTGCATGATTTTAAGGAATAGCCTATTTTTAAGAAAGATGCTGGCTTGTCAGTGTTGCCTGAAAGCCTAGGTTACACCAGGGCTTCTGAGCACTCATCTCCAAGACTCTTAGGCCGTGTTTCTTCGTCTTCAGTTAAGCACAATCAATCATATATTCCTCTTTCCCTGACAGCGTCGTCCTTGCAAACTTCCCGGAGAATGAACCCGTGTCCATTTTAGTTGTGTTAGGCCACGCTGTCCAGGAGGTCAACATAATGCAAGACGCGGATGACGAGATGAAGGCACGGCTTTCCCGCATATTTGAGCCTGAGGAAACTAAAGCTTACAGCCCAGAGGAGCTCCACAAGAGGAAGAACGACTTGAAAAAGTGGCTGGAAACAAACCACATCCCTGTAACAGAGCAAGGCGAATCGGGCAGAACGCTGTGCGTGGCAGGGGTGCTAACCATCGACCCACCATACAGCCCAGAGGAGTGCAGCAGCTCCAACGAGATCATCCTGTCTCGGGTTCAAGGCTTGGTACAGAGCTACCTAGAAAAGCAGCAGTGACACCTGCCTAAAGCAGCTGGGCCTGCACACCCCACCTCACAAACTGCTCTGGGTGCCTGTATCTGCTATCTGCTCTATCCAAAAGTGCTGGGTATAGGTGCCTTTGTCTGATTTTTGTACTTTAAGAAGGGACTGCAAGTGGTGTAAACAAAAAGCACAAAGCATGCACTGTTATGTTTAGTTGAAACAAATGGGTAACACATTAAACTGCTGTATCACTGTCATTGTTCTAAACAGCATTGTGAAAGATGATAGATGAGAAACATAAATGGTACTCATCTGACTAACATTCACGTCATTACTTTTCTAATGGAGACGTCTTTGCACGTTTAGTTGAACAGCTTCCACAGAGTATTTTTTTCCAAAAGGACTCTGACTTATCAAACCAAAAGACTGTTTTGAGAAAGCTTTTTACTACAGCAGTCTTTGTTTTAACACATGACCTTTAATGTAGGGCAAGCTGTGTGAAATTACCAGGAAGAGGCAGCAGCAAGAAGCAGGTTTTACCAACGTTGTTCCCTATCTGCATTCATCAATTTGGAGCAGCAGCATTTGGCAGGACCTCGTTCCTTAGGATTCCTTACAGCTCAAGAACTTGGTGTTTCCGCTTTAGGCTTCGGCACTATTTTACGCCAACGCATGATTTAGTAATTGCTGTATGATTATTAAAGGAAAAAAGTCGGCACAAACAAACGCCTTTAAAAAGCCCAGGTCCTCATTAACACAAGGCTTTCCTTATTCTTCCTGCGGTTCGTTAAGAAGTACTTCGAGTCGGTGAGGTTCCTGCCGATCGCTCCAAAAAGAGCACGGTCCACACTCTCCGCCACGAAGCGGCCGCCCCGCACACCCGAACCCCAGAGCACCTCCCGCTTCCTGTCCCGACACGGCCCGTCCGCTTGCCATATACACCCAGTCCTGCGCACGCGCAGTACTGCAGCCGCAGCTCTCGCGAGATCTGCGCGAACACTCGAGCAGCGCGTTCCTCCCGCCCCGCGCTCTCTAGCGACCGGAGCCCCGCCCCGGCGTGCGGCCGTTGGGGTGCGGCGCGCAGGCGGTTCCCTCTTTCTCAGGGACGCGCGCGGGGCTCGGCCTATAGTTGGGACGATGTCGCGCTACGGGCGTTATGGTAGGGCGGGCAGCGACGAAGGACGCGAAGGGAAAGCTCAGCGTGGCGGAGGAGGGGTGCGGGCTGCCGCTGGCACCGGGGATGGGCGGCTTGGGGAGGTTTGCCTCGAGCCAGGCCGAGTGGGGAGGCGGCCACTGTCGGTTAGCGGCTGTAAGGACGATCGGCGGGGAGAGGCGGGCGGGGAGCGGGCGCCGCCGGCGCTGCCGGTCGGCTGGGGCCGCGGAGCGGCTCTCCAGGAGGAAGCGGGCTCTGAGAGTGATGGAGGGGCGGGCGGTGCGGCTCTAGCGGGAGGGCAGCAAAATGGAGACGGCGTTAAAGATGGCGGCGCCTGCGGGCCGCGGGGGGAGGGGAGGCCGCGCCGCGTGCGCGTCTCGTGCCCTGCATTGCGCCTGCGCGATGCCGCCGGCGGGCTCGCTGACATGGCCACTTTCCCTGCAGAGACCAAGGTGTACGTGGGGAACCTGGGCACGGGCGCGGGCAAAGGCGAGCTGGAGAGAGCCTTCAGCTACTATGGGCCGCTGAGAACCGTGTGGATCGCCAGGAACCCGCCGGGGTTCGCCTTCGTGGAGTTCGAAGACCCGAGGGATGCTGAAGATGCTGTGCTCGGCCTCGATGGGAAGTACGTGTGTGCCGAGGCCCATTGGCTGTTCTGTCAGCAGCACCTGACCTCGTCGGCCTGCAGCAGCCAGCAGTATCAGCTCCTGTGAAATGGGAGTCAGGCAGAAAAGCAGTGACTAACGAGAGCTGTGTCTTGCAGGATTATCTGTGGCTCCAGGGTTCGAGTGGAAGTGTCGACGGGCATGCCCCGTCGCTCCCGTTACGACAGGCCTCCTGCGCGGCGCCCCTTCGACCCCAACGACAGATGCTATGAGTGTGGTGAGAAAGGCCACTATGCCTACGACTGCCATCGCTACAGCCGCCGGAGGAGGAGCAGGTATGGGCGGGATGGAGCGGCGGGGTTGCTTCGCCAGTTCACTTTGTGTAGCGCTTCTTAGCGAACAAAAAGCCAGTTTTAACTCTTAATGTTATAAGTCAACAGGTGTATATCACAGTTTGTTGCTAATACATATCAAATGTTGCTATCTTAATAATCAACCTGGTCAAAACCTTTCAGGTTTCTTCGTTTGAGTCAGTCGCCTTGATTCAGAATGTCACGAGCCTTAAGATTTCATGCTGAGGCGCCTTGCAAATCCGACACTTAAGATCCTCCTAGACCTTGAGGTGATCAGCATAAGAGGCCAGATCCCCTCGAGCCATCTCCACCTAGCTCGACCTTATTCTTTAAGGGCAGAAAATTTGAGACGGTGACCGCCGTAACAGTAAATTTGGCTTTCAATTGGGGCCCCCCCCTCCGGTTTAGAAAGAGGAACACCAGATTGACCACATTCCCAGCTAGAAAAATCTTCTTGCGTCAATCAAGCCTCACCCTGGCTCATTGGGCTGTCAGTTTGATCGTCGTTAGATTGAAGAGAACACCTAGATGCAGCGATCGGCTATAGATACTTCTAGATCGTCTAGATCTGCTAGACCTTGGGCCAAAGAGGGTCGACCTGCAAACTTGCAAGGTTTATTTTAAATACGCATTACAGTATTTTTTTATTCTAATGTAATTCTGCAATGTAATTCAGCTTTTAACATTTTTCTAGGTAGTAAAAATGCTCAAGACAAGTAGGCCCAGGCATTTTTTCCAACTGACAGATGCTAGTGGTGTGGTTTTGTTTTTGTTTTGTTTTGGTTTTTTTTGTTTTTTTTTTTTCTTCTTAGTTGTCTGAAAATTCTGACTTCAGCAGGGCCTCACAAGCACTGTTGGCTGAGGCTGTTTTCTGATACGTGTTTTCTCTAACCTAAACCCAGGTCCCGGTCTCGATCCCGCTCCAGGTCCCGAGGAAGAAGGTATTCTCGCTCACGCAGTCGAAGCCGTGGTAGGAGGTAAGATTTCAAGTGCAGCAGCCTTGCTATTTATTTTACTGTTTTTACTTTTCCCTTCAATTTGGGAAGGATACCCCTTTGCATCCTTTGTGAAAAATACCTTTTGATAGCTTGTGTTTTGCTTTTTTTTGTAGGTCAAGGTCAGCTTCCTACCGCAGGTCCAGGTCAATCTCTCCTCGTAGGTATAGATCATTTTCACCTCGCAGATCACGGTCTGGCTCTTTAAGGAGATCAAGGTATGTGATACTTTGAGCTCACAGTGCTGCTGAAAGAATGCTTCAAGAGATGTAATGGCTGGAATTAGTGCTTACATTTTTTGCAGTCTGTAGTGGTGATAGCCTCATGGAGTGAAACGCCAGAGCTCATGTGAACATTGACTTTGAAGTTAAAAACCTGTACTTGTAAATTCAAAACTGCCATTTCTGATGTTTTTCACAGTGCATTGAAATTAAGGTTGTGATTTTTATATCTGGCTAAGGCTTTCTACTTTGTCTTAAGTGATACAGAGAGTAATGATGTCTAGTTAACTGTGGCAGTGGGATTTCATACGTGGGTGATATTTCTGGCAGAATCTACTGCCGCTTTCTAGCAATATTGTCAGTTTTGAACCATAGAATGGCCTGCAGGGCTTGAAAAGGACCACAGTGATCATCTAGTTTTAACCCCCCTGCTGTGCGCAGGGTCCAGACACAAGGCCAGGTTGTCCAGAGCCACAGCCAGCCTGGCCTTAAATGCCTCCAGGGATGGGGCATTCATTGTTCTTCCATAGGCATCCATTGTTTTTCCATCTTTGGCCTTATTTATACTAAGGAAATATATTACCTTATTTGAGTCCCTGTACTTTTTGTAGCTGACAGTAACTTGAAGAAGTAACTTAAGTAACTTCAGCTATTTGTGTTACACTGATGACTTCAGAGAACTGTGCTGAAGGATCTCAGCTGCACGAGTCACACACCAGAGCTGATCTCTCACTGCTCTTTTTTTAGATCTAGGTCCAGATCACGCTCAAGGTCTCGGTCTGTTGTATGGCCTCGAAGCAGGTAAAGTGCTTGTTCTAATTTCTTATGACACAGCAGTTGAAGAGTGCTCTCCCTCTATCCCTTTATTTTTTCTTTTTGTTCCATGGAAGGGATTAGAAGGTTGTGCAGCATAGCAGTGTTTGCACTTCTTGTACATCTTTCTAGAGACCATAACATTCATGTGTGTCTCGTAATTCATGAGTTTGCTTTATTCTGTGGCTGCAGGTATATATGCTTACAGCCATAAGCAAAATGTATCTGCAATTATGTTCTGTGGGGAGAGGTTTAGAAAGCTGTTTGTTGGTTATGCTTGAACTTGCAGGAAACGTTGCATAGTTTTTTTCTTGTTGTATTTTTTAAATCCCAAATGCTGAATATAAGCAGTGACAGGATTCATACTATGAACTCAGCTCTTGCTTACCACTTACCATTATTGTAGAATGGGTGAAGAGGTGAGACAGGCTTCGTTAGGGGACTGGCTGCATGCTGATTCTTCAAGGGATGGTGGTGGTTGCTTACTCCTAGAGCTGTCCTGACACAGTGCTCCTACATGCTAGTGATGCAGAAGATTTCCAGCCAAGTGCAGCTTGCAGGCTGCTGTAGATAGGGATGCTGCTGTGTTGGTTGGTAACTTCTGCTTCTGGAGTGGTCCAGTTCTTGCACAGGAGATGATCGACACTTTCTGAAATGCTGATTTCATATGCGTGCAACTGCAGTGGTGAACAGTGGTGTAGTTACAGACTAGAATTACAGAAACATTGTGGAAAGGGTAAATTGTCTTACTTCTAAAGCCTCCGATTGGCACTAATCATGTTGATGTGCCTCTTGGAGTGAGGTTGTGCTCATGCTACAAAATACATGTTCTGGGTAGATGTGAAGAACTGTTGTGTGGATCATGGAGGCAATAAGAAAACTGGTTACAGCGTTAGCTACTGATACAGATGACGGCTCAGTGTAACCACCAGGAATGGTTAAAAGGAATTGCACTGAACCGTTTAACTTGGCTAACAGTATCTGCACAGCATTTCGGTAAAATAATAGGCAAGATAACAGCAACTGTAAACAGTTGCAGGCAAAAACCAAGGAAATTGTCTTCCTGAAGAGTCAGAATTCAGCAGTGTGATATTACAGAATATCAGAAAGCTTCACATTCCAGTCTTCAAAAAGAAACAGCCAAAAGAGCATCATAATGCTATAATGTGATGGAAAGTACAGCAGTAATAGCTGAGTGGCACAATCCGAAGCTGCAGCAAAAAAAGCCCAAACGCAGCAGCTGTAGACACAGAAATGAAGGAAGAAAATCTACTTACCTCTAGAATATCTCTGGCAGGTAGGGATCTCCAGTGAGATCCCCTCTACTGCCAGCCCTTAAATGAGGTCTGGGAAGGGCTGGATCCTGGCTCCTCCCTTTCCAGTCAATGAGGTACATTGCATGCAGCTGAGCTCCCCTGAGTTGGCCCTGCTTTCCCACCAGGTGCTCAATCACTGCTTCAAGCTGTGACAGCATTTCCGCTGCACGTATGAAAATTACATCCTAAGTAGCACAGCAAACCGTTGAATATGTGTGTTAACATGCAAAATGCATGAGGAAAGTTTTACAAATTACGAAGTCTTTGTAGCCATGTATGTAATGCAACTAAAATGCTATTTTGATTGGGATAGCAAACAAAAACTGTTTAATTTACATGAATGACAGTGGCATTGAGAACTGAAGAATGCATCAGCTCTTACATGGCTGAATGTTTAATTAAAATCTTGTCTTAAATGACACTTGTAAGTATTCTTCCATTTGTGAAAAGGACAGGGGGGTGGGTGGGGCTCCTATTTTGTAGAAGTGGTCGCCAAAGCTTTGCTGGGGAGCTTCTTGGGTGTGTTCTGTTGCTTCCTGACAAGCGGAGTCTCTGCAGTAAGAGCTAAAGGATTCTTCAGCAATGTCACGAAGAACAGCCTCCAGCCCAGAGCGGAGCATTCCTCTCTGGTTCGTGATGCTACGTAGTGTGAAACTGCTGTTGCTGGTTAAGCTAACCTTCGTTGTATGTGCATGCCACTGGCTGCTTTGCTGAGCTTTATTTTTCTCCTATTGTAGGTCTGGGTCCCATGGTAGATCTAAATCTGGCTTACCTGCTAAAAGGTGAGCGTATAAACACAACTAGCACTCAGTAATTTTTTTGGACATGATTCCGAATCTTTTTGGACCAGTATCTCAGTTGCATGTGGAAGAGCCTCTTTAATGACTGTTTTTTAATCATATTTTAAATATATATATTTTTAAATTACTTTAATTTTCTATAACTGATTTTCGTGGGTCGGTCCGCAGTTCTTCCAGAAGGATTGTTGGTTCTAGCAAGCTCTTGTCTAACCCATGACTATGATGCTAAAGTATTTTGGCAGGATTTGGGGCACCTCTTGCCCCCTCACTGTTCTCAGTCCTGTCTTTTCTTCACTTGTTTCACTACCCTGTTGTCACTTTATAGCTGCTTCAAAGCTATGGCAGCTTTCTACTGAGGGCTTCAGCTTTCAGCAGTTTTCTCTCTTAATTGCAGCTTCTTGCTTAAAGTAAGTCTCTAAATTGGGCGTACTTGCTATCAACAGCCTTAAGGGTGGCGTCTGTTGTACACAAAAAATATCAGAGTTCTTACTGCTCTAAATTGGTCAGAAGTGTTGAGTGCATGGAAGGTACTATGTGAAGAGTCACATTGCTTTTTCTTTCTTTTGCAGTCGCTCAAAGTCCAGATCACCATCTCCAAAGAGAAGGTAGGAAAAAAAAAGTAGAGTACACCATCTGATTACATTGAACTAATTGGTGTCTATAGTGGTTGCTATATAGGTTAACTTCTGCAAAAATAAAATCATGAACTTTCCTCGTGAACTCTAAAACCTGAATTTGCACGGGTGTTTTCTTCTAAAAGTCACAAGTTTATAACAAGGCTGTTTCTAGAAAAGAACTCTAGTGTAGGTGTCCTGTGTCCACTTACTGTTGTTAGTTGGAATCCTCTAAGGTAACCTACTTCAGTAAAACTTGGAAAGGACAATAGAAAAGGCAGGAAAACGTAGCAAGTAACAGAGGAAACAGAATGGTTCTGAGCACAGCTGGAAAGGAGGTGATGAAGTAGGAAGGAAACCACCAGTATTTGGCAGGATTCAATTCTTGGTGAATCTTCACATTTGGCTCTAAACTCAGGTTAAGAGCACAGCATGGCTGCACGCTGAAGAAAGAAAGAAGCAAATTCCTCTGCAAAACCAGGGATGAAGACAGTGGACTTTTAGTAGCCTGACCTGCAGCCTCATGGCTAGCTCCAAAATGGAGATGTGTAGATTATAGCCCACTTCACCTTAGCAGATGAGAATCCATCTGTGCATGGCTGGAGCCTCACAGGTGCTCTTCTTGAGCTTGTTTCTTGTCTTACCCTAGGTATCATAGCTGGCTCTCATTTTAACTGGCCCTTTCATGTTTCAAGTTGCAATTTACTTGATGTAAAACCTAACGTTTCTAACCCCCCTGAGCTGCTAATGAAAACTCTGGATAGAGGCAATCTGGGGGACTGGTTTCCAAACAAAGGAAACGTGGGGCAGCATGCATGTTTTCAGCTGCTTTGGCTGTAAGAGTCGTCCTTACTCCTTTTTGTTTCTCTTTCAGTCATTCACCATCAGGAAGCCCTTGAAGGAGGAATGCATGTCCTGAAAAAGTGGATTCCAGTTAAAAGGTTAAAGTTTAAGAAGAAGATTTATTTTGTTTACATTATTATAAGGGATTTTGTGGTGTCTTTATAAACGCAAGGGCTTAGTCCTAGAAGGTTGTTTCTATTGCCTACCAGCAGGCATGAATTTGGATCTTTTAAAAGTAGACTAATGCAAAACTCCTTTGTTGCGTTAATGTTCAGTGATCTGGAAATATAGGGCTTTTTGTATTTGGTGCATTGGAATAAACAGTGCATTTCTAACTAAGAGATACTTTGCTCTAACCCTGCTGTTCATTACTCTTTGGGCAACTAAAGCAGCTTACTGAGCTGACTCCCAGGAGGCTGTTGGGCACCGTGAGCTGAGCATGGAAACACAAGGAATACGAGACTTCTGGTTTTCCTTTGCTCTTGATTAAAGGACCAATGAACTCAAGGTACTTGGAATAATTTGGGGATGTAACCCACTGAAGTAACTGACTTTAGAGTTCTCATTTTGTATTCCAGTTGTCCAAACAGTTCAAAGCACTACAATTTTGGAGGGAAGGATTGATGTTTGTGATAAGGTGGAAGAGCCAGTGCTGAAAAAAATGCATCTGGGTAGTCCTTCTAGGAGGAAAAACAGCTTTTCTTACAACATCTTTGCTCCTCTGCCAAGATTTGGTTGAGGGGCAGCTCCTTGGAAGTGATGGAACAGAAGTGTTCCACGTGAAACCGGGAGCACTGCTGGAAGGGGTGAGACGTGCTTCCCAGTCACTTAACACCAGCACTGCTGCTTTGTTCACAGTCAGTCACCTGGATTTCATGTGGTCATGTCCTGTTAGATATGGACTCCAGAGGAAACTCAGATGCAGCTCAGTAGTAGTGTGGAGAGTTTGTCCTGTGCTTTGGGGGTGCATGGCAGCTGGGCTCTGGCTTTTCCTCCTCCAAACACCTGAGGCATTAGAATGGCTTTCCAGCCCTTGGAGTGCTGTAGCTGGTAAAAACTGGTACTATGAAAATAGAGATGTTGCACAGAAGGGCAATGGTTACCAGCATAAAAGCATAAATGGTTACCTGAGATGCATATAGTGGTGTTTAAAAGGTATTATGCTGTGTACAAATGCCCCAGATCTCTGTAAAAGTTAAAAAAAAAAAAAAAAAAAAAAAAGAGAAAAAAAGAAAAACCCCACAACAAAACCCATAAACTGAGATTATACTTTAACAAAAGAAGTCACAGTTATACTGCATAAAGGCTTTAGCATGTCCCCACATCAGCCCAATGCAGCCACCTTCTGCTAAAGGAAGTAATAAGTGCCCCATAAAACAGGTTAGTGCTTCTGGGGAGCTGTCAGGCTGTGAGAAGGAGGGAGGCACTACCACATCAAACCCCTCCTGAAGTAAAGTGGCACAGCAGCCCAGGAGATGTTTTAGAGGAATGATAAAGGAAACACGGGCATTACCTGCCTTCAGCTCCTGACTGCATGGATGTGTGTTATTCCTGCCCCTGGCCTCCTTTATTCTACCACCGCACGAGGATGTTCCATGAGTGCTCCCTACTACATTCAGAAGTTGGATGCTTCTAAACATAGCCTGTAGCAGCCCCTGCTGCTCTTGTCCCCTGAATTTAGCATGAGAGGGAGAGAAAAGAATCCCGCAGGACTTCCTTGAGTGTTACTTTCCATCCAAAGCACTACACTCCTTGATGGTTGCAAAATGCTTTTATTGAAGAGGGATACCATTTTGAAAGTACAAAAGTCCAAAGTGAGAAATGGGATCTGTTCCTATTGCACTCTGCAGCCAACCTACGCGTAGCTGCTGTTCATTGATCCTGAACAGGAGAGACTGCCAGCTATACCCAGAAGCAGCATCACTTGTGATGGTGCCACCTCATACAGCTAAGGGCTGCACACTGTCTTGACAACACACAGAAAACGTCTCAGAAGAGCTACAAAGTTCCCACAAGAGTAGTTGGCTTTAAGCAGCTCTTTGCCAGACCTCAGAAAAACCAAGTAGCACTGTCCAGGTATGCAGCTACAGAAGATGGTGCTACTGTTGATGTGTTCTCTTGCTGGCATCAACAAGGTGTGGGGCAGAGGTACAGGAGAGTCTTCTGCAACTCAGCGTAGTGCAGAACCTGTCCTACTGTAGCAGTAGTCAGCCTTAGCACAGTTTATGCTCTTTTTTCACCGCTTCTGCACATATTTAACTAGAGAAATGCTTGCCTCTCTGCTCCTTCCTCAGCTTGAAGGCTGCTTGTAGGCACGTCTGGTGGTAGAGATGGTGTTTGCTGTTTTTCTACCACAGACGACAGCAAAATCAACTACTACCATTTGCAATTGCCATTACATCGAGCAGTTCCAGTTCTGAAACCCTAAACATCACAAACCAGCAGTGTGATAAAGGAAGTAGTACTATTTCATCACTGTAGTCTTCACGCGTGTCTGTTAACAGTGCTTCCCCAGAGCAAGACTGGTGAAAATTCCCTCCCCTCCTCCAAAGTCAGTGATACAACGGTGGCAGGAGGAATACCACCCCTGAGAAGCATTTAACAACCAGCACTACATTCCAGTGAAGTAATTTTTCAGGGGGCTACAGCAGTCCCCCCCCCTTTCTGCTGTGTTCCACAGTTCAGGAGGCCTGAAAAACCCTTCTTTCAGGGGAAATAGCCACCTTTTCCTGCAGCAATACATTTAAGCCACAGCATTCTGTGCTGATCCAGGAAGTTAGTCCAACTGGACTTAAACTGAGTCTCCCTTTTTAAGGGCTTTGGGTTAAAGACCAATTGCCTCAGTGAAATCTCGCTCAAAATGTAGAATTGAGTTTGAACCAATTTAACAGCAGATGCTTTCAGACATTATTATTAGAAGCAGCAGCTGTGTAGCAGTTCTGTGACCAAAACCCCTTTCTGCCAACGTACAGTTTCACAGAAAAATGTGCTCTTCTAGTTGGTTTCTACTCCTCCTGCAAAATTTGCCATTTTCCTGTGTCCTACTGTAAGGCATGCTGTTAGCAACAGGCAAGCTCTCTGCAAACTGTCAAAATAAAAACCCACACCAGCCAACAGCATCACTGCCAGCCTGGTGTTCCAGAGATCAACGCCATATTCTCAGATAACAAATACATAAAGACAATGATGTTACCTGGTCTATTATCAGGCTCTAATGACACAGGCTGCATCTTTACAGAAAGCCACTCACGCCTTACTGTGTGGTCACAAGCTTTACGATCATACCGATGATGCGAGACCCACGAGGGCACATGCATAAATCCATGCTGGGATTCTTGATCTTATCCTGCAGCAACTGGTCGAGTTCACAGCGCAGCTCCTTCACCAGCTCAGCCACCTGGCACGCACAGCACAACACACAGGTGAGCGCAAAGCTCCTGAAACGCACCTCCCCCGTCTCAAACACAGAGCTCTGCAGCACGCCCAGCATGATCCCTTCCCCTTACCTGGTGAGAGGCTGCCACAAACCGTATCCACCCGTCATCGAGGGAAATGACAAACTCTCCCTTCTGCAGCTGCATGTGAACCTGCCCGCCTCCCAGCAGCACCAGCGGGTACACTGACACCATGCTGCAGTCTCGAATGAACACGCGGCTGGTCTTGATCTTCTCATGGTACACCAGGTAGGGGCTCTCAAAATGCCTGGTCTGCAATGGCAGAGCCCAAAAGACTCTGGTTAAACACAAAGAACATGTGTACTGCCCTCCTTACAGCATCACTTGTACTGCAGCCCGCTCGGGCAAATACAGGATTGCCTGCAAGAGCTGCAAGGAACAGCAAATGTGCCCACACATTTCACAGACTCTTCAGGCCACGACAACTGCCCTCAACTTCATGAGTTAGCCCTGCTCCCACACACTCTGCAGTAAGCTTGTCACAAATCAGCTGATTGCCAACCACACCTCAAGGGCCACAGCTCTTTTTCACACTACAGAGATTTCATGTGCTCTTGTAAAAGAAAGTGACTGAGAAGTCTTTAAAACCTCGTTTTGCAGTTAATAATAAGAGCCCCACGCTTTAAGCGAGTGATTTATAACCTGGAAAAACACAGAATTACACAGAATTATCAAATATGGAGGCAGACCTCATTAGACAGTGCTACCATCTATCATGGTAAGGAGAAGAGCTCTTATCTAAAAATGACTATTAAGACAGAAGGGAAACTATTGAGTTTTGAGGACCCATGAAGAAACAAATCAGATTATTTGGCCAGGGATTATTTACCAATACATAATACCTCAGCCTCACGTTGGGTGACCTGTATGTACAGAAACACTGCATGCATGCTACCTTAATAGCAAGGAGAAGCTGGGGAGTGCCACAACTGCACTTTTGTGTGCAGCTTTGTGGACACAGCAAAACATTGATGGGGGGGGTCTCCGTGTCTTCTAATTCTACTCCAGAGGATGAAGTTTAATTCTGTGCTCAAGAGCAATACACCCTTATTTATCAACAGGGAGATAATCATTAAGCATTTTTTTTCTTAAGCTTCAAAAGGGTCCCTCACTTCTCATCTGTTCAAGGAAAGGCGATTTTTGTTTTAATAAAAAAGTTTGTCTGAAGGGAAAAAAAAAAAAATCCTGACCTGATAATTCACAGATGAAGGGTGAATGTGAACATAACCATCATTTTTTGTAACAAACTTCAGCTCTTCTGCTTTTGGTTGCATTTTGACAGCTCCTGTACTGGTCTTCTGATATTTGCCCTCTGGCTTTTTAACCTATATGGTGCAAGACAAAAAGTTACAAAAATCTGCTGTACCAGAATTATGAATTCACTTTCAGAACTTCTGTTTTATCAACAACAGATTCTCAGGCAGTAAACAAGTCAAGTCACTAAAGACAGATGCTATACTGCAGGTACTGTCTAAACGCTGACATTTCATTGGTAACCTCTGTCTTTTAAAAAGCTGTAATTTACAGTAGGTTCTTAAAAAGATTCGCTGCTGGCATTTATGTGGCACTAAAAAACCGCCGTACCAGCAGTGGTATCAAACAGGAGTTGGGCAACCTGGCTCTGGCACAAGCAGCTTTGGAAACCTAAAGCAGGCTGTGGTCCACCAGTCAGGCCATGCTGCAGCTGGCAGTGTGGACACGCTGTGTAACCGCTGCGTAGCAGCATTTCTAACAACGCATCAACTTCAAAGAGTGAAAAAGCATTCTTTTACCTGGACAACGTTGGGATACAGCGCAGCACACAACATAGCCGAGATCAGCTTGATGTTCTCCGCATTTGAATTAGCCTACGAAATTAATAAACGCATTAGGCACCCTGCAGGTAGGTCAAAAGACAAAGACCTGCTGCTGGAATGAATCCACTGCTGAAACTGATTTCCTTGCATAGCTGCACTGCTGTGTTTTACAACAGACAACCAGTCGTTGGTCCAGAGGTCTCAGACTAGACTGAAGTGCTGCCCAAGAGCTATTTAGAGCCCACGAGACACCAGCTATCTAATTGTTCCCGTGTCTGGCTACAAAGTAGGGAAAGAAAGCACACATCCCAACATGCAGGGAGACACTACAGCTACCAAGCTCTTACTGCCCTGCCACGTAGCCCCAGGAGATCTCCAGCTCAGCAGGTACTGCTTTCTGAGCATTGTCTGCAATGCTGAAGTATTTCACTGCCTGCTCTGTAACGCAATTCCATTCCCCAAAATAAAGCCTGCACTAATGCCAACATCCAGCCCATGAATCAGACCTGTGTCCTTCCAGCACTCGCTGCCACCATGTGTGCCATGACAGCGGCATTTCACTTTCTCAGAACACACTGCTGTGTCAGTCTCACCTCCATACCTGGTCCTGTTCTTGGGCACATAGGGTCTGAAGTAATGGAGGTTAATACCATACAGGGAGGAAAAACTTAACAGGTGTTTGTTGCAAGGTCGCATCCAGAAGCCCATCAGGCTAGAGCTAACAGCTAGCATTCAGGCCACATCAAAAGCTGCAACATCTGTTCAAAGCACCAAAATGCTGCAAATTACCTCTTCTCCTGTGGCATCCAAGACACCATCGCCTTCCTGGGACCACTTCCTCTCAATATCCCTGGCTCTTAACCCCTCCTTCACAAACCCAATGTCGGAAAGCAGCTCTGTGAACTGTCTTTTCAGACTGGCAATTTCCTACAGAGAAAGAAAGGTCTGTGATGTGAGACCCACAGAGGCAAGAGAGCCCAGAGCTTGCTCGGTTTAGGCACCAGAACTCTGCCTCAGTGTCCTCAACCAGTCCCTGCACGAGGCCACAAAAACTGACTCACCTGAAGAACTCTTCCTGATAAGAAGTTCTCCCGGCAATAGTTGTAGCTTGCCTGAGAGCCTTCTTTGGTACTTAAACGCCATCCCTAATTGAAAAGGCAAGAGCAAACCTTGAAGTACTGACATTCACACTGTGATACATCACAGACCTCCGATAGAGGCTTATCATTTTTAGCTCACCTTATACGCCTGAAGAAGAGCCAGATAGTCGCTGTTTCCTACTGCAAAGTTCAACTTCTTTTTGTTTGCTTCTTCCCTTTTATCCCACGGGGACACCTAGAAAGGCAGGAACAGATTAATCTCACCATGTAACTGCTTCTTATATTCGCTTTCAATTTTTACACTAAACCTGGACAAAACGGACTGGCGGCACTTAATGTTTATTAACTGTAGTAACAGCATTGTTTCAATGCTTGCTTGTAACTACTACTTGTGTCACTGCTGCATGACTTTCATCATCTACTTGTAATGACTCTTCTGATGAGCACTGCATCAAGCATATAAACTGGGGAGGCTAAAAAGGAGAGTAAAAATACCCAGGTATAGTATGCTGCAGTTCACAGCAGCATTCACTGCTGTATGAAAATGTACTGCTTTCAAAGCTGGAAATGTGACTAAGAATACTTACAAAGGGTGACTTAAAAGCCAGACTGGCTGCTATTGTGAGTGCAGGATCCAGGCAGCGGAAGATGGTGCCAAACAGCATTAGTTTGCCAATCCTGACATCAACAGGCAGGGAAGCCAAGTGATATCCCAGAGGAGTGAGCTTTTCATCTGCAGTTAACGCTCCCAAGTCTTGTAGACGCAGCTTTGACGCCCTCAAAGACTCAGTTCTGGGGGGCTCAATTAGTCGTGACAGAACAGAATGAAGGCTCTGTGCAGAAAACATCTCCAGAATCTTAATTCTTAAGGAGGGGCAAAAAAAATTGGAAGAAAAAGAAGGCAGCTTAATTCCATGGACAGGATGCTAGAGCAAGCATTTATCAAAAACACAGCAAATCTACTTCAAAAGCACGGCCCCTTGAAGAGGTTCTGTAAAGAGTGATTAAACTCAGGAAGCCATATGGATGGCTTACCTCCATCCAGTCTCACAGTCAGGAAGAACAGATTCTTATTTATCACACAGGGTTTTAAAATGAAGCTTTCTCTGAAAAAACATTTTTTCTTGTTTTGTTTCTTTCTTGTATGAAGGCGTGTATAGAGTGAGGCAGGAGCAAAAAGGCCTCTTCATTTAGCATTGGTGTTATGGTGGTGTTGGATCCAGGTTTGGACTTACTGCACTAGGTTACCCAACAACTCCAAGGGAGAATTTAGCATAGAGAGATAAACATCTGGTGTGGGTCCAGAGCACAGGAATGCAAGCATCTTCTCGGGGGGCGAGACCCTTTTCCTAGTGCCAAATAAGAGTTAAGCACTGTGCAAGAATATAGGGAGATCTGAGACATGGCATGATTAGATCTCTGGATTCAGAGGGACTGTGATAGTGAGATCAAGAGAACCTGAAACCTCCAAAGCAAGTTTCTTGGTTTTGTGATGCTACTGAAGGAACTAAATTCCTTAATAAGGACATTTCAGATACTTCCTGATGTGGAGGGAGGACATTCTACACTGAGTCTTTCAGGTAATATAGAAACAGCAGCTCACCTCAGACAAAGCTGCTCCAAGGGCACTCTTTGTATTTCTGGTAACTGCTGTTTTATGAGCTGATGGTTATAGTGATGGCTAGTGAAAAGATGGAAGCAGACACCTGAAGCCACACGGCCCGCTCGTCCTTTCCTTTGCAGAGCATTGGCCCTGGACACAAACGTGTCTTCCAGACTTTCCATTCCTTTGCTTGGGTCATACCTACAGGAGAGCAAGAAATAGGCTTATATTCATGGGTGCAGGGTGAACAAAGCTGCAGCTCAAGCAGACAGATGGTGCCAACCTCTATATGGACCCTGCAGCTGGATCTGGGTCCAGACTGGCTCCCCCACCTCCTAGCAGCTCCTTCAGGTTCTTCCCAGCTCTCTGCACAGAGCAGGAACGAATCCCAATACCTTTTCTCTTTCATTTTTCCGGAATCAATCACATAGACCACATCATCAATGGTGACAGATGTTTCTGCAATGTTGGTAGAGATGATGATTTTGATAACTCCTGCAGGAGGGCGGAGGAACACAGACTGCTGTTCTTCACTGGACAGCGAAGAATGAAGGGGATAAACAACACACCTGGAGGAAAAGTACGAGAGTATGCTCAGCACATCTCTGCTTTTTTCCTCCTGGGAACAGTCTGCCTGCATGCACTTTTGCACTGCCAGTATCAGACACTGCACACAGCCATTCAAATTTATGTAAAAAATGGCAAACTTCCCTGCCGTATCAATTTTAAGACATGTCCTAAGGGAAGGTTGGAGAAGTTTGCAGAAGGAACAGGTCTCAGAATGGGGCTGAAAAAAAAAAAAAAAAAAAAACCTGTCTCCTGTGAACAGTCTAGAACATTCAATTTATAATGCCAGACTGGAAAGGATCACTCCAGTCAACCTTATCAAAGGCATCTGTGTAACTACTGTTTAGTCATGGAGATCCAGGTACATCTCCATGTAGCAATCTGTGATCCAATACAACCACAGTAACAGCTGAAGGCTTTTTAGGGCACATTCTGAAAGAGAACAATAGCTGAGGAGAAGTTTTCAACAGTCCACTGGACCATGCAGAGCACAAGGTAGAGAAACTCAGCACTAGGATTTCTGAGAACTACAACAGGCAACAAAATTGACACCTTTCAAACTTCTGAGATAAGAAAAACCAATCAGAGCAAGTCAGTAAGACAGTAGAGGAGGAATTACCTTGACTGGGTCGTATCACAAACACACATTTAATAAACTTTATTTGTCCCTTGATAAAAGCAGACTGTGCTGAAAGCTACTCTTTTTTTAATGGGTAAAGATATCATCTGGGAATTTTTGTGCCTTACCTCTTGCTGTGTCTGTTATTAAAAAGGGCATTAGACTGGAGCTGCTCATAAAGCATCTTGATTTCTGCTAGACCAGGCAAAAATATCAACACAGCACCTAAGTACGTCAATCAAGAAAAATAACGATCACTCAATAGAAATGATGCTAGGATACGTTATTAATGCAGAAGGCCAAGGCAAAGCTCCAGCCCTGTTCTGCAGTTCTTGTACGAAAAGCATACAGGCTGCAACACTTTCTCACCGAAGACTTTCCAAAGTAGACAATTCTCATCTTACCCCACCCTATGCGTACCAGGGTTTTTGTTACCCAGAACACTGAACACAAAACATTATCCTGAGGCTGTCTACAAGTGCACAATCTCCGTGAATCTACCTCTGTTCATCTCTCAGTGTGAGATACCTGGGGGGTATGAATGTTTGCCATCAACTATCCACTCCAGCAAGGCTTCAATTAATTCCAGATTAACTTTGTCCAAGTCCATGACAGACATTGTTTTTAACACCGTCTTGTTGACCCCTAGGGAAAAAGAAAGAAACAACACAGTTGAGTTCATCTCTCATAAAATTCACACACTGGATACAGCCAACCACCATGGCTGTGTAAACATGCACAACTCAGCCTAAACAACACCTGGTTTATACCAGACAGAGGCAGCCTCACAAGTCACTCTGGTCCAGCTCTGCTTTTCTCACACTTTATCACGGTTCACATTTGCCCTGTATAAAGCCTAGACGAGGATTTATCTGTGAGCATACTTATAGTAGGAGGAGCTGGAAGCTTTCACGTGGTCAGTGGTACAGTTGATACAATAAAAGGAAGGGATGCCATCCAAAGGGACCTGGACAGGCTCAAGAAGTGGGCCCACATGAACCTAATGAGGTTCCACAAGGCCAAGTGCACACTGTTGCTCTTAGGCTGGAGCAATCCCAGATACGTGTGCAGACTGGGAAAAGAACTTACTGAGAGCAGCGCTGCAGAGAAGGACCTGGAGGGTCCTAGTGGACCAAAGCCGGATGTGAGCCACCTGGGCGCTTGCAAGCCCACAAGGCCAACAGTGCTGTGGGCTGCATCAATGGAGGGGTGGCAGCAGGGAGAAGGAAGAGACTGTCCCTTCCTCTCCCATGAAGAAAGGCTGAGGGAGCTGGGCTTGTTCAACCTGGAGCAGAGAAGGCTCCAGGGAGATCTCACTGCAGCCTTCCAGTACTTGAGGGGAGCTTATAACCAGGAGGGAGATCTACTTCTACATGGTCCGACAGCAACAGGACAAGGAAGGATGGCTTTAAGATAAAAGGGGTATTTATATTAGATGTTTAGGGGGATTTTTTTCATTCACAGGACAGCAAGGCCCTGGCACTGCTGCCCAGAGAAGCTGTGGTGCCCTATCCCTGGAGACGCTCCAGGCCAAGAGGGTTGTGGCCCTGGGCAGCCTGTGCTGGGGGGCAGCCCTGCCCATGGCTGGAGGTTAAAAATAAATGATCTTTTAGGTCCCTTTCAACCCAGGCCATTACATGATTCTATGATTTACTGATACCTTCTCAGGCTCTCTCTCTTCTTCCTTCCAACATTTCTTACATCAGCTCAAAAACAGACCAACCCCACTACCCTTCTGAGATGCTAAATCTCCAGCAGAAATTTGAAAAGCAATTGAGAGCAATGACTCTCACTCACTGCCACTGGAGAGCTCACCATTATGGCATGAGAGTGTGCAGGAAGGAGACAAAGCGCAGGGAGTATTTTGATGTTGAGAATGGGGGGAGTTAATGGAAAGGTCTGCCCTCTTCATTAA
The DNA here is from genome assembly GCF_951394365.1 of Tetrao urogallus. Classification (NCBI taxonomy): domain Eukaryota; kingdom Metazoa; phylum Chordata; class Aves; order Galliformes; family Phasianidae; genus Tetrao; species Tetrao urogallus. The sequence continues at coordinate 16,061,081 of NC_136814.1, forward strand.
GCCTTTCACAGTGACTTGTCTTCTCAAGGAAGGCTCATGATGCTGAAGTGATGTTGATCCTTGAGGCAGATGCATGCTAAGCATTATGTAAAACCGGTCCAGCAAGAACAGGTAAAGAAAACTCAAAGTCAACTAGTTATCCAAAAAGAGATGGAAATAGACAGCAGCTGAGAACTACCCCTTTTCAGATGCTCGAAAAGCTGTTTGCAGTCCAGATCTTTGTTACAGTTTAAGAAAATGAAGTTTGTTTTGTTTTTCAAAGCTTACAAGGTTTCCCATCTAGAAAGCAGCAACTAGCTTAACTTCACCACTACAGAATTCTGAATTACACACCTGCATTCAACATACACTATTATATGCTAGCATAACATGTTGGCTTGCAAACCTACTGGATTTAAGAAGGGGCTCACCTTTGTATCGCTTAAGCAGCTGCTTCAGAGTTAACTTTTGGTCTGGGTCTGAATCCTTGACAGCTGAGTCAGCGTCTTCCAGCAAACCAGCACGTCTCAAGTCTTCCTCCACTTCTTCAAATGCAGTTCTTTTGTGTCTTGCAGTCAGTTTGTTTTCTTGCTTTGTCTTGCGCCTGTAGGGACTGCTGTCCTCTAAGACATACCTGCACAGCAGAGGAATTAATAATCTTCAAGTGGCAAGGAAAGAAGCCCAACAGCCCCCATGCAGTAACTAGCTACAGAGACAGGGCATCACAGCTATACAAAGTTCCTCTCAGATTTATATGTAATTGTATTTCACACTGACTGCAATTCATGTTACTGCTCCAACTCCACTGTAAGGACAGGTGAAGCAGCACTTTTAAAATAGATTCAATTTTACTGATGGAAGGGCATGGCAAAGCGAGCCGTTAAGCCCCAGCGCAACTCAAGTTATTGAGCAACTCTAACTTCAGTGCAAAGCAGTTCCAGAATAAACTGCGGCCAAGAAAGCGCCATCACCTGCACTACAGCTCTTCTCTCCCATGCTAACAAGTCATCAGTGCTCAAAGTTTTAGCCAGCTTTGGGCTGAGGAGAGAGGTCTCCATACTGGGAGGAGGGTGTTCTAGAAGCTGTAATGAGAAACACCTGGACTGCAAATGTGAGCTAAACTCAGAGAGCAGCTCAGAGCAACAATCTGCTTATAACTCAGAACAGCTGACTGATTTACTATCTGGAATATCTGAGCTGCTATGACTCCCCAGCAGCTACTATTGATAGCAGGAATATTTGTCTCACTTTCTGCTGTGAGGTAGAGCTTACAAAAAGGAAATTCTGCTCTTTTTCACCTTCAGTGAAGAAATCTAACAACTTTTGCTTGCCAACATCTAACCACCAGTGAAACAAACAAGGGGTGGATAAGGAGGTAGTTCTGTCAATACACAAGCACTAACAGAAGTTAGCAAAGTTCACTTCTTGAGTATTTACATGGTATCTAACTCAGAAAAGGTTTTGGCACAGTACTGTAGATCCCATAGAGGTATAAGAAGCATCTTTTACAGCCTGTGCTTTAGCAGGACTCCAGGTCTTCAAGTAATGGGATAGCTGATAGTACTTTCTTTTTTTTTTTTTTTTTTAAATTTATGCACAGGTACAGTGCAACTTTAAATTTCAAATACATCTGAGACAGTCTGGCAGTTTCATACCTTGTCATTGCAATCACATCTTCCAGAAAAAACTGATCTACAGGAAATGTTCGACCTAAAAGAGAACGTAAGGAAGTAAATCTATGTGCCACAGAAGAGACAAAAGATGGCAATTATGTTACACTGCTTATGATTTCACACACAGGCTTCACCACTTCAATCCTTCATCCACCTCTGTGACCTAAAAAACCTAACGTGGGACTCTCATCTCTATCCCTCTGTGCTCTTACAGCAGATGTTTTCCAAGCATGGTTTGGCAACATGCACACACACAGTCAGAGAAGGGCTGATACCCTTACAGGAAGTTTAAGCTGTGGTGAAAGTAGCTCAGGGAACCACACCATACACATCTTGTCACTTTCAGCTTTTAGGGAGGGAAATTCTGCTGGTATAAGAAAAGCTTCAAAAAGACTCAATTTCCAAGACTTTTCTGATAAACCCACTAGCTTTTACATTTAAGACCTTGTAATTGCAGTTACTGAAGAAATGCACATCTTGCAACTACGTATAGTTAGCACTTTGCTCAGAACCAGAGTTAAAACCATCTTTTTTCCCATTCAACACTGATGTACACAGAAATACAGAAACATTCCACAAGCAGAAAAAAAAAACAAAACCAAAGCTCTAAAGCAATGAATATTGACAAGATAATAAAAATGACTGTTTTCACCTGGTATGTTAATAATTGGACAGGAGTGAAAGTATTGAGAAAAAAGCTCTGCATTCAAGGTGGCACTCATTAGGATAATGCGCAGGTCTGGTCTCTGAATCATTATATCCTTCAAAACCAGCAGCAAGAAGTCACTGAAGAAAGCAAGCAAAAAGACAGTTGAACTTTTTCATTGTTAGCTTTCAGACCTCTTTTTGCCATCCATATTCTCTCCACTTTCAGTGTTTTCAGTAGCATGGCAATAGAATCACATCAACGCCATGAGCTTCTTAGAACAGCAGGAGCTAACAATGCAGTGAGTTAGTGGAAGCCCATCTACTCCTGTGAGGACGGGCAAACAGCAGCTACAATTGCCTTTAACCAGTTTCACATCACCCAAGAAAGACAGCGTAACAAAGGAGGAATCACTTACCCCTTTGTGAGGACCAGGGCTGGCTGAAGACTCCAAAGGAGACCATCTCCACACTGAGATGCTTGCCTTGCAGCTGCCAGCCCTTAAATGAGGCTGGGTTCTGGTGGCACAGCTGAATTGCTCACCCCTGTGCTCCCAGGGCTGGCTACACCCTGTCCCCAGGTGCTCAATCACTGGTTAGGCTGTGACCCTATGTTTCCCACACAGCTTATTTTCTGGCTTTTCCTTACTAGAGGGCCAGGATTACTTAGCAAATATATTTAAAATGCTCTAGTTACCTTATAAAATAACTACATAAATGACAAGAACATTAGGCAACAAATTAATTAACAGATGAGTTACTTTTGCTCCTTCCCCACTGAGAGAGCTACTCAAACTTCTTCCCTGCTCGCTATATTTTCCCCTAGCATTTAATGGTTTTTGTGACACACCTAAGGTTATAAGCAATTTTAGATGAGAAGAAAGAAGAATCCTTGAGAGAGACACATCCTTTTATGGGGCTAAAATACAACCAGAACTGTAGACTAACAGGTCACAATCAAAGCCTCCTCTAAGCCCACTGTATTTCAGTATTTCACAAGGAAAGCATCAAAGAAAAAGACCTTTGCCACCTAGTTTACAGAAAGAAAAACAGTTCCCACAAGGTTATCTGAAGAACTGTGCTTATTTCATAAAAAGCTGAAACAAGGGAGGAGTTGAGAACCAGAAAATCAGAAAAATGTAAAAAGTTACCAATTCCCCCCCATCATCCAAAACCTCTTTTTAACATCACTGCAACATGATGGCAGATTGGAAGAACAGAATGTAAGAGATGCGCTCACTTTACAGCTACTGCAACACAACACATCAACAGTCTTAAGATAAAAACCTTAAACCAGACTCATTCCACTAGCCCGTTCTTACTGCCACAAACAACTTCAGACACTGCATCTTCATCATCACCTCTCTGACTGTTTCTTCGTTTTGCTTATGGGATCAAAGATCACTCACCTTTCTTCCGTTCTTTCATGAACCTCATCAACAATAACGTGTGTAATGCCCTGCAAAGTCAGATCACCTTCAAGCCTCCTCAGCAGCACACCTGTGGTGCAGTACAGCAGTCTGGTAGCTGAGGACTGGAAAGGTAAAATACAGCAGTTGGATGGGCTGTGCACAACTTAACACAGCGCAAAGTGGGGCAATAAAGCTTCCGCTGGGTGCTGGGTACGACAGCAAGGAAACACACAATCCTTGATGGAGACAGGACTGGATAATTTTTCTTTGCTGATTAAAACTTAAGAGCATCCGCTTCATACAAGGAGGCATTGCTAACTGTAAGTGGTAAACAAACAACTGCTTTTCCTCTGGAAGCTGTTTTGTGATAACCAACTTGGAGATAAATGGAAACAGGCAGGGAAATGAAGTCAGTGTGCTCAGATAACCTCTAGAGGAAAAGTACTTCTAGTACTGAGCGTCATTCTCAGGGCCTTCACCCACTGTCTCAACACAGACAAACAACAACACCAGATGCAGAACTGCACTCTCATTCTGTGAAATGGACTGTGCAATTCAGGATGAAATGTATATATTTTTTATAATACATTATAAAATATGGGTGACACAGACTTCCTGATCTCACTGTATGGTGGATATAGGACAGACATTCTGTATCCTAGACAAGCACTAGGCATGTTTCAATAGAACTAAATGAAAACCAACAAGCAAAGCAGATGCCTTTACAAAGCAAAGCACATACCTTTACACTTTCTAAGCGGATCTGATAGCCAACAGTGACACCAACCCTTTCTGTTCTCTCTTTGGCTACACGCTCAGCCACAGAAATGGCAGAGATCCTGCGAGGCTGAGTACAGATGATGTTTGCAACTGTGTTTGGAGAACCTTGCAATGAGTTATCCAAAATAAACTGAGGAATCTGAGTGGTTTTCCCACATCTGCATGACAAAAAAAAGCAGGCATCAATTAAAACACAGTGACAAAAAACAAAGCTCAATAAAAGGCAAACGCCTTCCATCCAGATAAACAGACTGCATTTCACCTGCAATCTGCTTTGTTCCACTAATGTCATTTTTTATATGAACTTCATGTAAGATTGCTGCCACTGCTCAGGGATGATTAATAACCCTAATCTTTTCTCCCACATAAGCTTTCAAGCAATTAATTTTTGAAAAGTTATACGAGAGCTGACCAAGTATGAACAAATGACCTCACAGAGAAAATCTTTTTGGACGCCACAGCCTCAAGAGGACATGAAACTATGACAGTGTCCAAAAGAGGGCTACAAAGATGGTGAGGAGTCTAGAGGGCGAGGGATGTGAGGAGTGCTGAGGTCTCTGGGTTTGTTCAGCCCAGAGCAGAGGAGGCTGAGGGGAGGCTGTTGGGCAGCCTGTGGCTTTCTCTCAAGGGGGAGTGGAGGAGCAGCGCTCCAGGGGAGTGACCAGAGATAGAACCCAAGAGGACAGCATAAAGCTGTGAAACAGGAGGCTCAGACTGGATATCATGAAAAGGTTCTTCTCCAGAGAGTGGTTGGGCATTGGAACAGGCTCCCCAAGGCAGTGCTCATGGCACCAAACTGATGAGTTCAGGTAGCGCCTGGAAGATGCTTGCAGACATATGGTCTGACTCTGGGGAGGTGCTTATGTGGAGCCAGAGTTGGATTTGATGATCTTTACAGGTCCCTTCCAACTTGGAATATTCTATGATTCTGTATGTTTCACATTCTTCCATGTACAGTTTAATACATAAAGCCTGAATGCACAATCACACTCTTACCCTGTCATGCCACTCACAACAAGAACTTGGTGACTTGTCAGCAAATGAAGAATAGTTTCTCTCTCTTGCCACGCCGGGAGCTTCTGCCTTTCATGCAGCATGGACTGGAAGCGCCTAGAAGACTGAGACGCAATACAGTTAAGAAAGGGGTATTTGTGGTGTTCTAGATTCAACAGTGTTGGATGCTAACAGTCCTTTTGACCTTAAAGAGACACCCTGCATACAATAATCCACATATTTCTTTCCTTGCATCAAGCTTCTCTATTAAATAGAGCAAAAGGATGTTTTCTAAAACACCAAACTAATGTTGCTGTTATTCTCTGAAGTATTTGCTGTATCTTAGCATGCAGAAGCAGTCTCAGCAACCTTCTACCAGGATATACAATCTGAAAGTCAGATGAAAGCTCCCATATATAAACTACTATTGATTTTTCCCTTCTAACTATCTGACAGTGCTGAAATAGCTTCGCGAGATTCCTTGCAGGTTGCTCAAAGGCAGCAGAATCCTATCAGATGAAACAGCAGCTTCTGCACTGAGAACAAGATGCAATTTGTTTGCAAAAGATCAACACAAACAAATCAATCTAGCCTACATCTCTTCTGAAACAACATTTAGCAGTGCATATTTCATTCTCTTTCAGGGGAAGTACACAACTGGAGACAGATGTTAGATGCACTGTTTGCTGAACTAATGGAAGATGAGCAACAGTAGTAAGAAAACAAAAAGAGTGAAACAGCAGCCCATTGTTTTAAATATGTATTTCTCTAAAGTGTCCATAACAGAGACATTCTGCTTTGTATACTATACCTTTTTCAGCCGAAATTGCATACAGATTTTAACGTTTTCATTATATGTAGACTTGGAGTGGACATCATACTTTCTAGAAAGCTTTTTCTTGAGGTTCACATAACTCTCATTCTCCACAATGACTTGTTGGGGCTCATCCTCCTCCTCTTCTTCTGCCACCTCTTCCTCTGGAGGCTCTGATGCTGCCGAAGCTTGAAACAGAGAACAAACATTCAGGTATTATCAAGGCAGATACCTCCATCAGCACAGTAGAAAAGAGACACATTTTCCAGTAGTGCTCTCAATAAAGAACCTTGCTAAACAGGAGATGAGGGCCTGTAGGGCAGTTTTTGACATGCACTCAGTTCAGCACCACCAGCAAACCTCCTGTCAGGCAAAGCACAACTTCTCCAGCTGCATCCCACTTGTCACAATTACCCCAGCTGTGCTCTGCAGCACCACAGTCTGGGTGGCCACAGGGCAAACCTGACTGACAACCAGTCTGCTCCAAATCACCACAGAGCTACTGAGATGCAGCACAGGTGATGGCAACACCAGCCTAAACTGATTAAAACTCCACTGTAACACTAAGTGGTTAGTGTTACTGCCACTGCCAATGACTTTTAAGCCAAGACTGAAACTGGAGTAGACACTTCAGTGCTTAGTGCCTATCGGTTTACACAGGACTGCTCACACAGTAAGCTAGCCCTCAAAAGCATTAAGGCTGCATTTATCAAAGTTGAGTATTTTGTAACACAAGGAAGTTTCTTTGAAAGCTCTGACTTCAATTTCTGGAACAAAGCTACTTTGCTGTGGAGGTGTTAAGAATAGGAATAATGTATTTTACTGTAATAAAACAAAACAGCAAAAAACAGGCTGACACTATTCAGGTGCTCTAAATTGTGATGCTATTATTCTTGCAAGCTCTCTTTAAGAAAGTTTGCCTTAGAATAAAACAGCTTTGGAACTGGGAGTCAGAAGGTAAATTAAGCCACGCAGCTACTTGTCACCCTGCCACAAATGACACAGGGTCACAACTTTCCCCCTGTGGAATACATCTAGCTGCACGAGCTTGCAAAAGAATTAATGAAAAAGAGAACCATTCTAGACTTGCCTGTAACACTATGCACAAAATCCAACTTTACAAAATTAGTTGTGAGGAAGGGTAGGTAATTTTTTTTTCCCTATTAAGACACTGTTGTGTTGATGAATAACAGGTGTGTGAAAGCTCACCAGTAACTTTCCCCATTACCTTCCAAACATGCTTCTGGACACACACCAGGTCAGTTTCAAGTGAGCTCACACCACATCTCTGCATGGTATTTTATCCACTATGTTGGAACACAACACGATCGCACTACCACGCTGAAGACGTTAGCTGTGCACGCCTTTAACTCACTTGCAGCCAGCAAAAACTCTTCCCCTGCAGTTTTACTAAACGACTTCCTGAGGGCAGATGGAATATGGATCTGGCTCAGCACATGACCTTCATCTCCAGAAACAGATTTGGAACAGATGCCATAATTGCACTCCCTGCCTTCTTTTTCTAAGCCCAGAAACCCTAGATGAAAATTTGGTACCTTCTGATACTTGATTTGAAGCAGACGCAGACTCTGTATGCAGCTTTACTGGACGTGCTGCCAGATGGGAAACAGGAGGAGCGCTGTATTTGTGGCGAGTGCTTCCAAGTACGTCGCCTATTTCAGATTCATCTTCTAAGGCCGTCACTAACGCGTACACCACCGGTTCACCAGACTCTGCAGCTATCAAAGCCTTTCCAAAAAGGAATTCGGCAATGTGCAGACGACAGGCAAGAGGCACATTCTCATCGGTGGTGTAAAATGCCACAAGAGGTGCCTGGAGTGGATACTTGTTTTCTTCAGGAAATCTTACTTCAAGTTCATATATGGGACCATCACTGTTAGATCTGAGGTGGGAATCATCTACGGAGTTCTTGGCTGATCTCAGTGGGTGGTTTGGAGGGAATTCGTGCCCGAATCTGCATTTTGAACCAAATTTGCAGCCTCCTTGGAGATAAAATTTACATATTTCTTTTGAAGTCTGCTTTGCTGTGTCCCTCGCACAACCACCCTTTTGTTTAGATTTGCTGAGCCTGTTTGTTAGGTATTCCAGTTCCAAACTAAACGTCCAAACTCTGTTTTGAATTCTTTCTACAAATTTTTCTCCATAGATTGACCGTAGGGCAAAA